>NC_064852.1:94539582-94899582 GCF_024139225.1 Suncus etruscus
GGGAGTGGCCGTGAAGGGGGTCTGGTGGCGCCTTGGGACTGTACCCCACCCCCAGCGCCCTGATTGATTGAGGGGTAGCTTGACAGACGTGTCCTTCCTGCCCGTTTCCGGCGTCTGGCCGTGTCTTTTCCGAGTCGGGATCCAGCGCCCTCCGGGCTAACAAAAGCAGGGGGAGGCCGGATTCCCGGGAGGGGAGGGACAGAATCCGGGGGGCCTCGGCTTCCCAGACCTCCAAGCCTCCTGCGAGGCACACGCAGAGCGCCCAGTCTTTCCGGGCGTTGCTTCGAGCTCTGCTTTCATCTCTTCGTCTACCTGCTACGTCCTGTGAGCCCGAGTTTTCACTGTATTGCCTTGTCACACCTGTTCCCTATATCTCTTTACTGGGACACTGCAGAAATTCCCTACTATTTTTTTTTATTGTTGTTGTTGTTATCATCATCATCATTTTTGTCACATCCAGTGACAAAAGCTCTGTGCTTTAAGGATCTCTCATAGTAGGGTTCTGAGGATCTCTTTCTCTTATGTGATGTGGGAGATTCTACCCGGGTGGGCCGAGTGCAAGGCAAGAGCTGTACTATGGCTACAGACCAATCCACCTGGGTAGGGATCAGACCGCTTGAGCCAGCGAGGAGCGAGGGTGTCATCACAGGGCACCAGGGTTGGCACCATTGGAGCTAAGAGTGGGCTAGTCCAGCCTTATGTGTCCCAGAGGAGGACCTGCACCTCACTGTCACCTCATCACACAGCACAGCAGACGGCAGCTCTTTCTTGAAACCATAATTTTACTGTCTCAAAGAAACTTTATAACTTATTTACAAAGTTCTTTCCCCAACCCCCCAAGATACAAAGCAATAAGTTAACATTCTCAATATAAAACTAAACTTTGACATAGAGAACACAAAACACGGTTGGTTTCAATTGATCACATTTTCCGAATTTCACAAGTAAAATGTCAAGATTCTCATTTCACAAAGCATCAGATTTTACAGCCACACACAACAGAACGGGGGAAAAAAAGCTAAGCTTGTGCAACATGTTTAAGGAACAAGAATAACAATAATAATAGTTAACAACAATAGTATGTACAGCGATTCCATCCTGCCCTGGAGGCTGCTCTGGTGGGTGACTGGCACCATTCTGTGGCCCAGACCCTGAGGGTTGTGGTAAAGCTGCTTTGTCTTACTTTGTAGTTCTCTGGCCTTGGGACATTTGCTGCTCCACCTGTTTTCTCAGCACTGCCCTTCGGGTCTTCTTTCTCTTTCTCCCCAGAAGGGAATTTAAGATTTCTTATCCAGGCAAAGTGAGGGAGCATTCTTCCGGAGATGAGAAAATTGTGTTGGTCTCTTTCTTTTTAAAGTAACATGAAACATATTTTTAAATGCATATCTTGGGCTCCAAACTCTCCATACCAACGAAATACAAAAGTCACCACATAAGTTAAAAATCATCATCTCCTCCAAAATTATTTATCCGGGTGCCTTCCAAGTAATCCGAACATTTGGATTCTCTTCGCCCGCCAGAGAACCACAAATTGGCTAATGTTCAGTCTCAGGCCAAGTCCATTTCTCAATAAATAAAACCCCCTCCCTCCAATTCCCCAAAATTCCTGAAGAGCTACACAGCCAGTGAGGAGGTCCAGGAGAAGGTCCAAAGGAGCAAAACAAAAAGTCTCCGTATCAGGAACCCTGGTGGCCTGCATTCCCCTTGGACCTGGTGACTCTTTGCAGAGGCCATATAATGAGGACAGCAACGGACTAGGACCTCGACTTTGTCAGCGCACAGATACAGAGCAAAGGAGACAGAGACGGACGGGACAGAAAAAGAACCTTTGCGTTTTCTATAGTTCTGGTTTTACTTTTTTTTTTTTCCTGATAGTCCCACAATGGCTGCAGGATGGGCCAGCGGCTAGATGGAGGGCATGCCTTTGTTGCTCGCGGGATGCTGTACCTGGCAGTGGGGCTCGCTCTTGGCTCTTGCCCAGAGCCAGGGTTTGGGTAAAGGCATGGGCGCCAGGGAAGTCACTTGGCCCCACTGCGCTGCGAGAGCCTTCTGCCTTCACTGTTCTTCTCTCCCTCTGGGCCCTTCTGGTCCGGGCCCAGCGCGCACAGTCCGGGTTGGGTGGACCTGAAGACAGATGGGGGCCCGGATTGGGGGAGTCGGGAAGGAGGCGGGTGGGTGCTGGCCGGCAACCTCACATGAGCTGGGGCTGCTGCATAGCTTCTTGGTGCGCTGAAGGATACCACGACGTGTAGCTGGGGATGTAGGAGCCCGCGCTACCACCGGAACTCTTTCCGGAGGAAGAGTTAGGGTTCCAGCCCGGAGGTACCGGCGGGGAGGCAGCGGACAGCGCCCTGCCGTTGGCCAGTGCGCTACCCTCCAGAGCCGCCCCGCCCTGCTTCATCAGCTTCTTGAACTTGGAGCGCTTGTTCTGGAACCAAATCTTAACCTGCAAGAGCAGACAGCATAGTGACTGGGGTCCCTTTCGCCCAAGGCGGTCACTGGGAAAGATAGGGGCTGTGGGACTTCTAGACAGAATCCCTCACCACTTCACTCCCAACTCCCGGCCCTCGGGACCTGTTGGGGAGCAGAATGACACCATCACTAATCACCAAAGGCTCCAGGCCCAGCCCACCCACCTGGTAGCCCAGATCTGCAAGAGCAGAGAGCCAGGGGGCGTGGTGGGCATGAGTGAGCCAGGATGTAAGCCTGGGGCTGCCAGGGACACAGCCTAACCTTGGGGCATCATCTGCAGATGCCAACTGAACATCGGCCATTAACTCCAATATGACCATGCACAAAAGAATGGAGTGGTGGAAAGGACTGGGAGACGTTAATTTACTATGAGACCCTCGTCTTGAATCATCGTTTTCTACCCTTGAGTGAGTTTGGGGCTATTTGCGGAGGTCAAAAAGTTTTTAACTTTTCATCTGGACTTCAATGAGCCTTGCCTTAGCTTCTGTTTTGCTTTCCCCAGCTCTAGCTCCAGTGCCTGGCGCAGATGTTGGAAACCCATGCCAGGCTGATCCAAGCTCCCCTGGACTTTCCAGAGTATATAAAGAAATCCAGGAAGGAAGGTTTCTGCTTCAGGGTCTGTATGGTAGGTGGAGGAAATGATTTTTCCAGCCCCCAAATCACACACCTGTGAGAAGGTAGAGCCAGGGAAACAGAAGCTCCCCAGGCCCAAGTCCAGAGTGAATAACCACACACTCTACAGGTTACAGGCCAAGAGGAGATTAAGTCCCGCTCTATTGTTCCAGTTGTTGGGGCACGTGTGACCTCAGAGTTCCCAAACAAAACATCTAAGGAAATCCTTCTGGTGCCCTAATCAGATTGTCCAGGGATGGAGGACTGGGAGGGAGCGCTCAGGGACCTGCGACAGGGTTAAGGCAGAGAATGAGGACAGGAGACGCTGGGAGCGGGACTGGGAGGTAGACAGGCAAACAGACAGACAAGGACACACATAGGAGACTCTGAGAACCAGAGAGCAAAACCAAAAACAAAACAAAATAGAAATAAAATAAAATAAAATAAAAAACGAAGATCCGGGCCGTGCAGGCCGGCCAGGGGAAGCCTGAATGGCAGAGGGGTGGCAGTGAGATAGATACCTGCGTCTGCGTGAGTCCCAAGGAGGCCGCGAGCTCCGCCCTCTCGGGCAGAGCTAGGTACTGAGTTTGCTGAAACCTCCGGTTCAAAGCCTGTAACTGCAAACTGGAATAAATCGTCCTGGGTTTTCGGATCTTTTTCCCTTTGCCATTGAAGCGTACTTCACCGCCTTCCACCACCGTGCTCTTCTCAGAATCAGCCCCTGGAGGGACAGCAGAAGCGGGGCCGTTGTTAATACGAGGGGCAGCCTTTAGTGCGGGGAGCCGAAGGCGAGGGGCAGCGGAGGTAGAACCCGCAGAGAACGCTCAAGAAGCTCCGAAAATAAGGGAAGGGACCCAGAAAGTCCTAGGACTTGACCTGTGATGCCGCAGGCAGACTGGGGGGGCAGCTTCCAGAATCGGAGCTTCCTGCCTTTTGCAGGGAAAGTTTGCTATTTTTTGCAGGCGGTGGTTGAGGTTTAATTACCCTTAATTGCATACATTGTTTATAGCGCTACGCAATAAATAATTACCGGGACTAATACGTGCACATGTGGGTTTCTGTTTGCAGCCGGGCTCAACGCACAGAACCCTCCAGAGGCCCAGCCAGTGGCCGGGGACGCTCTCGGAATTATCTTTTGCTGGATGAGTTGTGAGTTTGGCGCATTTTCGTTTAAATTTCTTGACTATGGCAAGGATCCCTAGGTGGATACCCGAAACCTCCGCTGTGCCGGCACCCTCCCTACCCCCACCCACCCACTTCTCCCTCCCTCCATCTCTCTCTCTCCATCTCTCTTTTCTCCCTCCCTTTTTCTTTTTTCCTTCCTTCGTCTCTCCTCCTCTCCGTCTCCCTGGCAGGCAGGCAGGCAGGCAGGCAGGCAGGCGCACGTACCTGGGTCCTCCAGGCGGCTCTGGGCGAGGCTGGCGCTGCCGGGGTAGGACTGCACCGAACTGATGTAGGGGCTGGACGCGTGGCTGCTGACCGAGTTGACGTAAGGGTAGCCCAGCGGTCGGGAGAAGGACGAGGCCGAGCTGTAGGCGCCGTCGGGCTGCGAATGGCCCGCCGAGTGTAAACAGTGCATGGAGTAATGCCCGTGGGACATGGGAGAAGGAGACATTTGCTGGTTGGGCGGCCCAAACTCCATAAACACCGCCTTGCCCGATACGGGGCTGTTGAGACTTTCTGGCATGGTGGTCATGGTCATCTCTTCTCGCGGGGTCTGGGTGTGGGTCTCTCTCTCTCTCTTTCTCTCTCCTCTGCTTCCCTTTTGGGGGGTCTCTGTGTTTCTCAGGACAGGAAGGAACCCAATTTAAGCGGAACAGGGGTTTTCACTTTCCATTCATAAGAAAATGGAGTTTGTCTCTTTGAAAAGTCTAAGCATGATGCTGCCGAGCTCCCCAAACTCGCTTCCAAGCTTTGACTCAGCCAAGGTCATAAATATTCATGAGCTCGCCGAGCTGATTGGTCCGCCGTCTTGCATAATCGCCGGGGATTGGTCCGAAGCGCTCCGACTCCTCTGGACGCGAGCGGGCGAGGCGGCCCGGCCTGGGCAGAGACGCGTCCGCACTTCCCGGCCCGGGCTCCTCTGCAACAGAGCGCGCGTTTTGGGGGCGCACAATGGCCCGCGCTTCTCCAGCCGCCTCCCGCCTCCCCGGCGCGCCTGCCTTCTTCCTAGAAACCCTCCAGTGGCTCGAAGCCGCCGCTCTGCGCCCCACCGACCCTGTCCCCATCTTCCGCGCGGTCGGTCCTGACACCCGGGACACCCCTTTCCACGCTTCTTCTCCTCGCCACCGTGGTCACCCCCATCCTGCGCTCAGCCCGGGCGGCCCGAAAACCCGGCCTCGGCCTGAGCGTGCACACGGGGCACCCTGGTGGTGTGGCATAGGGAGGCCACAGTAACGCGCTCCCCTGCAAACCTGCAAGCCTGGGGTGTCTGGCGCGGAGCTCTTCCCGCCTCGCCTCCCGGCTCTGCAGAGTCCGTTCTCCCGACACCCCTAGATCTCCCCCGGCGGAACTCACTCACTCACTCGGCCGCCACGCCGCCGCCGCCGCTCCCTGGGGCCGGCTCGCATTGCTCCAGGCCCAGCCGGCCACTCCAGCTCGACGCTCCACGGGTCTGCTGAAAGCAGTGCGCGCCTCGAGCCAGGAACCCGCGCTTCTCCTCCCAGGAAAGGCGGCCGCACCGCCCCCTCCCCCCAACACACACCCCCTCTTTCCCTCCCGAGCAGCCTCCGCCTCCCCCTCCCTCTCTCTCCGCTCCCTCGGAGCCCAGCGCCCGGGGTTCACTCGCCCCGAGGGCGCTGCGAGGAGTCTGAACCTCGAAGCCGGTCGGCTCATTTCCACTGGCTGGAAAGGCAGGCGCCCGGGGATCCTTCCCCGGCCTCCTGGGGTCTGTCTTCAGCACCTGGGGTCTAGCATCCTTGGGGGGGTGGGACACGGAACCCACGGCCCAAACAGGGCCAGTGGTAGGCTCGCCTGTCTGCGTGTAGCCATGCCTCTCGAGGCCGCCCCAGGACCCGCCTCCTCTCTCGTGGTCAAAGCGTGCACCCCTGGGCCTGTGGGCTGGGCTGGGCTGGGCTGGCAGAGGCCAAAGGTGCCACTGCAGTCTTCTATCTTGCGGGACTCTAGGTACAAAAAAAAAAAAAAAAAAACAACGCACAAAGCACCCCAACTCCCGCCCCCCGCTGCGCCACTAGCACCCCACAGTCACCCCCGCGAGGCGTGGCGCGCACCACGCTGGCTGCGAGGTGCTGTTGGTTTCCCCTATCCCGCCAACCCCACGGTGAATCCCAAATTACTTTGTTAGGTAATTAGAAAGTGTTGATAATTATTTCTTTCATAATTTAGCGGTGTGACGGGAACGGGGAAATGATCTTGTGAAAGTTCACACGTGCAGATGTATTAGTTACTGATTCATTTGATTAAATGGTAGTCTCAAGTGCTCGGATCCGCAGCTGAAGGCGCCCTATTAGCATAACACTGATGTTTAATTTTCATACGCATAATTAGCCATATATTTAACACTAATAGCAACATGCAGCCTTTTAGCGTTAAACAGCCCGGGATTTGATCTGGCCTGAGCTGAACCTTCACCGATGCACCTTTCCCTGTCTGGAGTGCGCGATGATCACAGGACAAACCTCTGTAATCAAAGCGCATTTTGGCAGAGGGAACACCAATAAAAATGAACATTCAAAACAAATTACATTGGTGCTGTCGTTAGAGATATTAGCGGAAGGGCTTTTTTTCCCTCCCGCCCCCCTCACCCCAACTTCTGTAGCAGCTGCTGCTGTCCGTGGAATTCCTCTCCTTGGTTGGGTTTAAGGGCATGATGTCGGGGGTTGAAATATTTCAGGCAGTGTGGTTGGAGCAGAAAGAAAAACAAAAGCAAAAAAAAAAAAAATCAACAACCAATCATCCAAACCAATAACGGGTTTGCCAACGCCTAAAAAGATTTTTTTTCTTCCCCTTAATCACCGAACCACACGGTGAGGCTTTGTAGCAACAACCAGTTAATGACTCCTTCACCAGACAACTCCCGGAGCCCTGCTCGACTTCTCTTGATTTCTTGCACTTGTGATTTTAATTGCTCCTTCCTAGCGCCTGTTTTGGGGTGTGCAGTGCGGCGCAGTGCGCCCCTTGACAGCCACCCAGAAGCCTCCCGGGCCCCTGATGGTCCGCGCGCGCCTGGCGGGCCCTGCGCATGTAAGTGATCACAGCGGCCGGCGCAGGGTCGGCCTGGGAACTGGGGGAGCGGGGCTGGAGCGTCCCAGGCCGGAGGAACCCCGCCGGCTGGGCCTCCCAGGGCCGGTTTCACCCTGAGAACTGTGGGGCGGGAGAAAGGGAGACCGAGGATCTAAGGTCGCGACCGTCTCCGGGGCTCTCTGGCCGTGCACATCTGGGATCAGCACAGCCTCGCGCGGCGCGGGGGACGGGGTGGGGTTGGCTCTCGGGAACAAAGGACCGGCACGAGCCCCCTTGGGAACTGGTTTCAGTGCCTTGCTTATTTTGGAAATGAGTTATAAGTGGGCGAGGGAGTGTCTACACTCTGGAATTATTTCTTGGCCTCAGAGAAGCGGGAGCATAGACAAGCGGCCGAGCTAGGGCCCTCGGGGCGCCTCGGCCTGCTAGCTACTCCAGCCCTGCGATCTTATCTCTCCCGTGAGCCCAGAGTGGGCCCTTCCCCCCCCCCCCACCGCTAAAGCCACACCTGTTCAGAAACGTCCATTTACTTAGATCTTTGCCAGTCCTCATTCTGAAAGAAACTCTCCGTGAATCCGAAGCGCCCCGGATTCCCAATAAAACCTATTAGGAGACTCCGCAGGATGAGTCTCCTGCCGTGTTAGCCAGAACCACGCGTGGCCTGAAACCCGCAATGCTCCCGAACCCCCAATGTGGTCCTGGCTGGGGGTTAAGGAGGGCGCAGGTCAGGTTTTCTGTTTTGTTGTTGCTGTTTGTATCCTCAATTTCAACTTCAAAGCATGCTAAACGGAATTCGAATTCGTTCTCATTCAAGTTTTTTTCCTCCTATGGAGCTGCGTGTGTGTGTGTGTGTGTGTGTGTGTGTGTGTGTGTGTGTGTACTTTTCTGTGTATCTATTACAATGTTTAAACTTTAGCTTAGTCGCTTTAATAAATGGGATTATAAACCTGCTCCATAAAAACCTCCAGCTCAGATATCCTAGTGATGAGTAAAAATCTGTGGTACTAACGAACTATTTCTTGGGGGAATCTCCAGGATAAAGTGACCATAGATAAGATCTGGTTGAAATGTGATTGCTGGCTGGGTGAAGCTTCCAAGCCTATCTGGGCCCTTCTCTGCTCTAGAGAATAACAACTCCTCCCTGTCAGCAATCAAATCTCCAGACGTTTGCTCAGAAGCCAGAAGTTTTTCTATGGAACTTCTAAATATTTCCTGGTCTTCACCAGTTCCTTTAGAATCTGCCTCACCTTTGTCCCGATTCTATTTTCCTGGAGATGCAGAGACAGGGAGCATAAGTGGATGGAGATGACAGGAAACAGCTCCAAGGAGCCACTTTCCCCAGTGGCTTCACCTTCATCTCAAAGTTCCCACTGCTCAAAGGTCAGAGGCCACCTGGTATCTATAGGCGGTCACATTTCCTCAGGCTCTAAAGCCCAGTCTGTAGTTAATGGGTTCCCAAGACCCGCTTCAGCAGAAACTAGAATTTGTGCAACCAATTGGTAGTGGTTCTGATTGTCTTACACCCTCTCCCTGGACCTGTTCCTGAAACTATGACAGGAGGGGACTTTTCCCAATGTGGTGTGAGATCCAGTCCAATTCTACAGAGAGCTCAGATGTGAAAAGGTGCCTGGGAGCGAGAGAAAGTGGTTGAGTAGAAAGCTCTTAATGTTGAGTCCTCAGTGTTTACTTTTTAAGCAGGTGGAACCGCTGGCCATGCTAACCTCAGTGATACTTCAATCCCGCTAACGAGGCCCTAGCCCTCAATGGTCCAGGAAAGAAACTTCTCTTTGGGACCTTGGTGTGGGAAGCTCCAGATGTGGAGAGGTTAATTTAGGGAGTAAATGCCGCTGCAGCTCAGAACACTGGGTGGGGAGAAGTTCAATGGCCGGTTGCGACAGACACTTTACCTTGAGCCCTGAAGATGGAGCAGAATCTGTTTAAAGTTTCCTTTGGGATGGTGGGAGCCCAGCGGGATATCAGCCAGGGAGGAGATACGGCAGAAGACCGGAAAAGTCAGATATTTGGACTAATCAAAGTTCCATGCCATGACCAGAGCCCGGATCCACGGGCAAGAAAATGCTTGCAGCCAAGTCCACACTCAAGGGCGAATCTTTTTTCATCTCTAGTGGCTGAGGAAGGGAAGCTACAGAAAAGGCTGGAAGCAACGACCTCTCAGGGAGGCCGGTGTGGTATCCCCATGAGGGGGTTGTGACGGGAGATATTTTTTTAAAACAATTCCCAGCTAACAGCTCGCTTTTCGTTGGGCGCGCACGTAAAGTTCAGGCACTATTAACCACCTGCCTTCTTTTGTGACTCAGGTGCAAAGAACACAGCCAGGTAAGTCTAAGTGGTGAACTTATTTATTTAACTCGGAAAGAGTGTGACAAGGGAAAGCAAACCAAGCTTCCTCTAGGAATCCTTTTTCTTTTTCTTTTTTTGTTTGTTTTGTTTTTCGGGCCACACCCGTTTGATACTCAGGGGTTACTCCTGGCTAAGCTCTCAGAAATTGCCCCTGCTTGGGGGGACCATATGGGACGCCAGGGGATCGAACCGCGGTCCTGATCCTTGGCTAGCGCTAGCAAGGCAGACACCTTACCTCTAGCGCCACCTCGCCGAACCCAGGAACCTTTTTTTTTTTTTTTCCAATCAGGGTACCCCAATTTCCCTAAAGCTGCCTTCTGGGAGCTCGCGTCTGGCGCCAGCAGCCCCTTCTCCGACAGCTGGACGGCTCCCGGCAGGGCTGAGAGTGCCCTGCCGCTCCCAGAAGCACTCCCGGTCAGGTGCAGCTTTGACTTGTTCTCCAGCAGGCCCTCAGCATTTTGGAGTAGGGGAGGTGTGGGCAGGGGAAGAGTCAGGCCCTGCGGCCTTTGCACGCCGCCGTCTCAGTCCTCATGGGGCAGTTTGGTGAGAATCTGCGCACCCCCCGACGTGATGAGAACCGTGTGCTCGAACTGGGCGGACCTGAAACAGCACAGGGCAGTGGTTAGGACGCAGCGGACCTCTGGCACTGTCCGACCAACCTTTCCTTCCCCAAACACTGAAAGCAACGGGACAGAAAGCAACAAACACCTCCGATTGTCCAGGGAGATGGCGGTCCAGGCATCTTCCAGGACTTTAAATTCAGGGGATCCTTCGGTTATGATTGGCTCTGTAAGAAGGGAAAATATTTACTGCAGAGATCTAATCAAATTCTTGTCAAACATTGTTTTGGCTGATCATTAAAAAAAAAAAAGATTCTTCCCCCCTTCCTCCAAGTGCTCCCCCCACCTCGAGTTCATGTTGTCAACTCGAAAGGGTTGATAATTGATGTTGCTTGCATGGTGTACTACAAACTAAACAGTAGGAAGAGGAAGCGCGGCAAATTGAAATGTATGAAGTTGCCTGGTTCGTAATTTTTTAGAAAAAAAAAAAGGGGGGGCATTTTAATCAAGCCTTAATTAAGACCCCGTGGATAATAACTACCCAAACACTAGTCCCTCTGATAAACACCAGTTTTTAAAAAACATTTTTTTGAATTTTTAAAACCTGTTCAAAACATACACTAATCAGCAAATAACAATTTTCTTATTTCACCCTAATTGCTTCTCCATTAAGTCCCACAGTCAGGAATAGGATGCCTTTGGGGGTCTTAGGTGATTGAAATTTGGTGGTAACACCAATCACATGATCAGAGAGGAACAGGCCCCCACAGAACACATGCTACTTGCTGAATTAGGGAGCAGGCACTATCATGTCCTCTAGTTACTGAGTGCTTATAAAAACAAAAACAAACAAACACACACACACACACACAACAAAAAAACAAGCACCACGTTATGGTGGTAACAGAATTAGAGGTTGGATGGTTGCCGTCTCCTAAATGTGTTGGTAAGTATTTGATTTAGGAAGATGGGACTCGAGGATATTATTTAATCAGGTTTACTATGCATGTGGATTATTTCATTATGCTGATTGGCTTTATTAGTTCTTCATGGTGTTGTCTGGCCAAGGCCAGTGCTGCTTCCACCTGGGAACTGAGGCTCTGCAGAGGAGCTGGGCACTGACCTATGGTGAACGCCATGCCCTCCTCCATGAGTAGTTCACTGTCATTTGCTGAAAAACAAACAAACAAACAAACAAAAATTGTGGGTGTTGATGGCCAGGAGGTGGTGGGAATAGGAAATTCTCTAGACCAGCTAGAGAGAATTGGACTCTCCAAAAACTTGATCATTTCTTTTTTCTTTTATGGGAAGCAAGTTGGAGGTTTCTAGAATCTTAGGTAGTAGCTGTTACCCAGGGTTAATAGGCACCTGAATCTCAGTCAGGCTATATGTTCTGTCCTTGAGGTTCAGACTCTGAGGAGGGAGTATTAGAGAAGGGGTGACCTGAATATTTCAAACCCTGTGTCTGCCCCTCACTTCTGTCCTCTGCTTAATCTTCCTGGCTTGAGCTGGACCCTCTAGCTGATGACCTTCCAACACCCCAAAAAGTCTTGAAAAAAAAAAAAAAAACCTGATACAAAAGGAGGAAAGCCACCTAGGCACCTAGGATGCAGATAGTTTTCAACAGGCCCAAGCATGGGACCCAGAGAAGCCCTTTCTATATTTCCATCTGAACCTCCAAGCTGCCTTAGTGAAGTTCTTTGGCCTATAGGGATGTTCTCATCAACTGGCTCTCAGAGGCTCTCTAGGTGATAGTTCTTTCAGTAGTTCTTCCAGGGATTTTTCCCATCCCAGATAGGCCAAGGTTCCAGGACCAATTTTTCTGTGGTCCCTGCTCAGCTTTGGGGGGATTCTCTACAGAACTGCCTAGCACTTTATGTCATGACTCCTGCCCTTCATATTATAGGGTCCACACTCAGATAAAAGAAATAAGAGTCTGGGGAAGAACACAAGGGTGGGCATAATCTAGAAATCACTAAAAAGTACATGCTGCTAAATACATCAGCTGTCAACACTGTGTAGGATGTAACAAAGTTTAACCACAACAATCAGCAGTTAGACAAGGAGGTAGAAAAAAAAACAGAAAAGTCATATGTACATGCTGTTGGTGCACTGATGTAGTAAGGTTTTTTTCCCTCCAGGAACTATTTTTTTTTTTGGTTTCTTTCTTTTTTGGGGGTTGACTTTTGGTTCAAACTCCTCAGTGGTACTTGGGGACCATATTTAGTGCCAGGGTTTGAATCAGTGATCAGTGTCAATAAGAAGCAAGTGCTTTTAGTCTCTTTACTATGTCTCTTGTCCCCAACTTTTAAATATTCTCATTCTCATTTTTTTACTTAGTAACTTCTTTCTTTCTTTTCTTTCTTTTTTTTTTTTGGTTTTTGGGCCACAGCCGGTGACGTTCAGGGATTACTCCTGGCTATGCGCTCAGAAGTTGCTCCTGGCTTGGGGGACCATATGGGACGCTGGGGGATCGAACCGAGGTCCGTCCTAGGCTAGCGCAGACAAGGCAGGCACCTTACCTCTAGCGCCACCACTAGGCCCCCTCTCTTTCTTTCTTTCTTTCTTTCTTTCTTTCTTTCTTTCTTTCTTTCTTTCTTTCTTTCTTTCTTTCTTTCTTTCTTTCTCTCTCTCTCTTTCTTTCTTTCTTTCTTTTTTGGTTTTTGGGCCACACCCTGTGACGCTCAGGGGTTGCTCCTGGCTTCTTGGGGGACCATATGGGACGCCGGGGGATCGAACCTCGGTCCGTCCTAGGCTAGCGCAGGCAAGGCAGGCACCTTACCTCCAGCGCCACCGCCCGGCCCCTCTTTCTTTCTTTCTTTCTTTCTTTCTTTCTTTCTTTCTTTCTTTCTTTCTTTCTTTCTTTCTTTCTTTCTTCCTTCCTTCCTTCCTTCCTTCCTTCCTTCCTTCCTTCCTTCTTTCTTTCTTTCTTTCTTTCTTTCTTTCTTTCCTTTCTTTCTTTCTTTCTTTCTTTCTTTCTTTCTTTCTTTCTTTCTTTCTTTCTTTCTTTCTTTCTTTCTTTCTCTCTCTCTCTCTTTCTTTCTTTCCTTCCTTCCTTCCTTCCTTCTTTCCTTCCTTTCTTGTCTCTCCCTTCCTTCCTTCCTTCTTTCTTTTCTTTCTTTTCTTTCTTTCTTTCTTTCTTTCTTTCTTTCTTTCTTTCTTTCTTTCTTTCTTTCTTTCTTTCTTTCTTTCTTTCTTTCCTTCCTTCCTTCCTTCCTTCCTTCCTTCCTTCCTTCCTTCCTTCCTTCCTTCCTTCCTTTCTTTCTTTCTTTCTTTCTTTCTTTCTTTCTTTCTTTCTTTCTTTCTTTCTTTCTTTCTTTCTTTCTTTCTTTCTTTCTTTCTTTCTTTCTTTTTTTGTTCTTAGGTCCCACCTGGCAACTCTCAGAGGTTACTCCTGGCTCTGTACTCCGAAATTGCCCCTGGCAGGCTCAGGGGACCATATGGAATGCCGGGATTCTAACCACCATTGGTCGTGGATTGGCCACTTGTAAGGCAAACGTCCTACCGCTGTATTATCTCTCAGGCCCCAACTTAGTAACCTTTTCTAAGACAACTATCTCTTGTTCTTTAGCTAAGCAATCTTCAGCAGACAGAAAGCAAACTAAACTTTATTTTTGGGATCAAAAGTGCTGGGCTTGGGGGCCGGAGAGATAGCAAGAAGGTAAGGCATTTGCTTGCATGCAGAAGGACAGTGTTTCAAATCCCCGCATCCCAGATGGTCCCCTGTGCCTGCCAGGGGCGATTTCTGAGCGCTGCCGGGTGTGATCCAAAAACTAAAAAAAAAAAAAAAAAAAAAAAAAAAAAGGTGCTGGGCTCTATTCCAGTAACATAGTGACATTCTGGTTATGATTAAGTTGACTCTCCCCCCATGCCCACCCGTTTGCACACAAAGATGATAATGTGGATTAAAATAAGAGGACCAGCCTTGAAAGCCAAATCACTTTCTCCCCAATTTCATTCAATAAACAGTTTCCAAATTAACTTTCTTACCATGGTGCCAAATTTCTGGATGTCCATGAAAGTAAGATCCTATCCCATGTCCCACAAAATGCGGACAGACTTGCAAACCATTCTGATGAGTTATGTGGCTTTAAAAGTGACCAAGAATAAAAGCATATGATTAAATTAGACATCTTTTAACTTTGCTTAGAAGAAAACATTTCTTTAAAATAGTATATGAAAAAGAAAAGTTATATTTAGAATCAGATGATGATGTTGGTATGTTTTCATTATGCTGAATTATTTGAATGTTTGCAGTTCCTTGTAACAACTCCCTTGGGATAAACTGGGGGCGGGGGATGTTAATGTATTTAACACACTGGTTAGCTTCATTTACTTTAGCACACATTCAAACAAGACGAATCTATAGATGAAACCTGGGGTGCGTGCATGCACGCACACACGCACACACACACACACAAGACACAAAACCTACAGCCCAGAAACATGTGTAAAAACCTGCCTACTTTGGATTTCACAAAACACTTTGCATAGGACTCTTAATTTGGGAACCAAACAAACCAAGTACAATCTAGAAATGTTCCATGTTTTTGTTTGTTTTATATTCTGGTCTATATCAAAACCTTCAACATTTTGCAATAAAACACATTTACACAAAAGGCCAAACCTGCTTTGTGAGAATTCTTGAAACACTCTAAAAATTTGTGATCATTTGGGATTTTCACTTGAGACCTATATCATTACCAAAATTCATTAAAAATGCTTTTTACCCACTGTGATGCTTAAGAAAAACTAGTTGCTAGAATACAGATGCCAGCCTGTCTTTGAAATCAGGTTAAATATGTTTATTTCTAGAGCATTAGAAAAATAAAAACTTATACGCCATTAATGGCTATACTTTGATGTCGATGAAGGGCCTAATGGCTTCATTGTACCCTATTAAATGATAGAGATTTACAAAACTACTATTGGATTTCTTAACAAATCCAAAATTCCACAATCTCTTGGTGACCAGATCGATAGTGCAGGGAACTGGTGCTTGTCTTGCACAAAGCTGACCCAGATTTGATTCCTGGCACTGTATATAGTCTCCAAGAATATCAGGAGTGATCCCTGCATGCAGAGCCAGGAACAAACCCTGAGTGAATCTGCCTGGTGTAGCCCAAAACAAAACAAAAAAAGATACCAAAGTTCTCTAATTCCAATAGTTTCCAATATAACCTAAATTGAGTTTAACATAAACTCAGAGTGTTAGTCAGTGTGTTTTGCATGAAAATTTTCTTTTAAACTTCATTCCAGACCAGTAACAAACTTTTATAGACCAGGATATCACTATAAATAGGTGAACAGCTTCTTTTTTTAGATCTTATTTTCTTTTTCTTTTTTCTTTTTTTCCTTTTTTGGTTTTTCGGGCCATACCCGTTTGATGCTCAGGGGTTACTCCTGGCTGAGTGCTCAGAAATTGCCCCTGGCTTGGGGGTACCATATGGGACAGCGGGGGACTGAACCGCGGTCCTGATCCTTGGCTAGCACTTGCAAGGCAGACACCTTACCTGTAGCGCCACTTCGCCAGCCCCAGATCTTATTTTCATGGAACTTATAGAACGGAAATAGGCAAGCTATTCATGTGTAAAGTCAGTGTTTGTATCTTTTATTTATTTTTATTTTAGGCACCCTGATTTACACTATTGATAACGGCAGGGTTTCATGCAACCAACATTCCAAAGCCACACCCTCTACCAGTGTCAGCATCCCTTTACTACCCATGTCCCAGTACCCCCACCTGTTATCTCCCATCCCCTCATATAGTGATATGCTTCCAATCAAAGATGGGTTCTCAGTTTCTATTGCCTTTGTGTATTTGTTGTATCTTAATGTCATTTTATATACTGCATCTAAGGGAGATTATTCTGTTATGATTCCCCTCTTTCTGACTAACACATACTTATTGGTTGTTACTGTATTTTTGCACTTTGGCCAGGAGGTAGAACTTTTCCCAGGTGTTTTTATTTGTACAACACAATTTCTAAATAGACATTTAACATGAAAAGTGTGTAGGTGGATGAGATATTATTAATATGACATTAATCTAGATTATTTTTATAAGAATGAATTATACTAAATCTGTAAATCATTACTCCAGTCCTCCAGAAAACCTTAGTGATGAGTCTAACAGCACTCATGATAAACTGTTCTCCTATTGTCTTTCCTTAAAGCTTGTTTTATTTTTCAGGGATTTAACTTGGAAAAATCATAACTACCATTTAAGTGTTTTAAAATTGCAATCATCTTTTAAATTTTCCATGAGAGGGCCCAGAGAGACAGCACAGCGGCATTTGACTTGCAAGCAGCCGATCCAGGACCAAAGGTGGTTGGTTCGAATCCCATATGGTACACCCCCATGCCTGCCAGGAGCTATTTCTGAGCAGACAGCCAGGAGTAATCCCTGAGCAACGCTGGTGTGGACCAAAAACAACAACAACAAAAAAATTTCCATGAGAGGAGAGGAAGAAAGCCCACTATGAAGAAATACTTGAGACCCCCCCAATCCTGGCTCTCAATTATCTTCATAAAAAAAAAAAAAACAATTACTAGATAACTAAAGAATCTAAGTATATTCTACAATTGATTGCCTGGATCCTACTGAAACTTCTGGGTACAGGAGGATCAGAGCATGTATGTATCATAGATGAAAAAGTCAAAAGATTTCAATGCTGAGTGGGAAGAGCAAAAGAATAAGGCAAATATGGATGGAGATTTAGTAGAGAAGTTAAGTTGCTTCCTTTGCATGCAGCCAACCCAGGTTTGATCCCTAGCACCATGCTAGGAGTGATCCTTGATAGAGCAGAGAGTAAATCCTGAACACAGCTGGATGTTGCACACACACACACACACACACACACACACACACACACAAGAAAAAAAAAACGAACACATTTTCCTCAGTTCCTAGATGAGAAACCCATTTCAATATTTGATTCCCGGGAGCAAAGTATACAGTTCCCTCAGTTTTTCAGAGTCACATTTTCCTCTTGGATTGGTAGTTTTTAACACATACTCACTGGGAGTACATGAGATAAGATCTTATTCATGTTCCTAATTACTCTTTAAAAGCATGCTCTTTCTATTATTTGGGAATACAAGGTAAGCACGAGTTTATTTACTAATTCTACAGTTTTAGTCTAACTTCATAGAAAAGATTCCAAGTGATTGGGAGAAGCGAATGACACTCAAACATGAAAGCAAATACTGGTAACTCTTACTGATTGGGGAGGAGAATGGAGCCACTTCTGACTGGTGTGCTGGGGAAAAGTGAAAAAAGGGAGGGCTGCAAGGCCCAAAGAGGTCTCCTAGTCTGCCTTAGTCTGGCTAGGGTCAGTCTCTAACTACAAGGATCGTCTGGTTCTGGGCATTTCCCCACGAGATGTTTTGTTTGTTTTTTATTTTTGTTTTCTTTTTGCTAAAACCTAAGATAAAGAACTCTCTTGCTCTTAGCCCATGTGTTCTGATATTCTTGAATGAAAGAACATCTGAGACAACTTGATGCTCACTCCTGACCCTGTGAACATTTGTGATTTGAGCCATTCATAAAGGATATTTGAGATGGAAAAGGAGATAGGGGATGAGGAGGTGGGAGATATATAAGGGTAATTCACAAACCTCATTTAAAATTATATTGTATTACAGTTCGTGTTTCAGTTGGAAGAGAGATCTCTCATAAGGCATTTCATTTTCACCATTTTCTTCCCTTAAATTTTCTTTTATGAAGCAATTTTCCTCAACTGAAGTATTGTCCAGAAAAATTAAATTTCTTCATATACTTCAACTACATTTTGTGACTAAGAATACATTCCCCAAGAGGGCAGAGGCGTACTATTGTTAAGCACATACTCTTCTACAGAAATAAAAAGGCCCATGGAAATAGTTTTATTACCATTCTTACATGAATCCAATAAAGGGGACTAATCTCTAAACGGCCACATCTTTAATTAAAGGATCTCAAATGGCACTTTTTTTAAGTTACAGGATCTACTTTAATGTTTCCAGATTTTTATTTTAAGCAGCAATCTTTGAATGAAGGAATGCACAAGTCTAGAGATTCCTTTCAATGACAGGAATGTTTAGGTACAATTAATAATATTTGTGAAAGCCAACAACTGTTTTCTAAAAGAGTGGTACTTTTTTTTTGTTTCAAACTGGATCACAAATTACTGTATTTTTCTTACAATAGTGCTGAAGTTTTATTTGAGGTTTTCTCTTTCTGAAAAGCAGACATGATGGATTGAAATAAAAGATAATTTATTGCCGTGCTTACTTTCATGTGCAGAGAGAAGCAGTGTAATTGTAATTTACAGTAGCTGTCAAGAAAAATCCATCACAGATGACATTAAAATGACTTATTTTGCCTGAGCCACTTATTGTTTAAATGTGCATAATCTAATAGAAAGAAATTATTTTTTAAAATATGCTTTATAGTCTTCTAAATTAATATCAAAACATATACTTATGAATTAAACATTAAAACCATTTATTGATACTTTCATCATGACATGTACACCTATAAGTTTAGATTGTATTTGATTTAACTATGACAGATTTGTGACATGAATCTACACATTCACAATATTCTCATATATACAGATGGTATCATCTAGAAATAATCACAAAAATACTGATTTAGAGAGCTGGGAGAGAGCTCAAAAGGATGGTATAGAAACACTTTGAAGCAGATGAATGTATTTTGAGCGTAGCACTGTTTCCTAAAGCTCAATATCTTTCCCTTAAGAAACAAAAGGGTAGATCAAGAGCTCTTAATCATTAAACTATTTTAGCCAGTCTTCTTCAGAGATATCATTCTATCCTTTTGGATTTATAAAAGAATTTTAAAATGTCATGTCAAAACCACTAGGCTTTTGGCAACATAATACTAATAATGAAAGATGCTTGAATGTCCTTTTCATAGTGTATCATTAGAGGGAGGCTATGCAAAAGATGGTGAATATCTTAAATTTAATAAATGAGGCTGAGTTGAGAGATGTTTGTAAACCATCAGTCTATAATGATTCCAAGTACTTTTGGCTTAAAGGTGAGGATTGTTTATTTACTCCCTTGAGATTTTGCCTGAATATGAAAAGGCAAAATAATAGATGTCTAGAAACACTCCCATAACACATCAGAACAAATATTTGTTAGAATCGGGGCTGGTTTTCTCCCTCAAGTACAAATCATCTAAATAATAAAATATATTAGGGAGAAAAGAGGAAAAAAGTTCCTGTCCATTATTTTTCACACACTTTTTATAAGTGTTGGGACTGAATTGGGTTTTCAAAGGCCCCTGAACATGCAAATTCATACTCTGTGAAAACTGACAGTTTGCATCCAGATAGCTAAAACCCAATGTCAATTTCAATTCTACTCTTCTTCTTTTTTAATATGGCTAGAATTAATGTAGTGCATATGTAATGAAATGCATTATATCCTGCTTGGAGATTTATCAGATTTTCCGACTGAATGCTATGCTTTGCTAGTACTAGCTGGAGTTCACCTGCATGTTGGTGTGGCGTGTGGCTCTTTTTTGTAAAGAGTTAAGTCGTACACAAAAAAAGGGAACAAAGGTCAGCACCCAGCCGCCACTTGAATGTGAGATTTTTCTTTTTATTCCCCTTGATGTATACTAGGCTCTGTGTTATTAGTCTTAATGATGGAAAATTGTAGTGTTGATACAAATCTTTTTTTCAAAGTAGTAGGCGGGAGCTCCATTTGTTAGTAAGTTTTTTTGTGACTAAAAGCCATGGACAGTACATTTATGTAGCAGTAAAAGGCCTAGATGCTCTTTCCATAGCAGAGCTAATTATTCCTACTGTGACCTTACTGATCTAGCCTGTTCCTAGTACATCTCATCTGCACGCCTGTTCCTCTGTGTAGATGGTGTCAGAGAATATGAAAAACCCTATAATGAAACCATTTTCATGATGGAGAAAGGCTACTGGAGTTGCACTTGCTACAAAGAGGCTCAATTATATGAGTAATTGTGATAATTTTCTACATTCATAGCCTTCAATGGGGAAAAAAGAATGAGAGCCACAAAGGAAAATTACTTTAACAAGAAAGTACAGAGAGTAAAAATGGAAGAAGAGACAAAAAGGGGAAAAAATAACCAGAAAAAAAGTTTAAAAAATAGATCTGGAGGGAGGAATAGCGAGACAGGGAGAACAACAGAAATGCTCCAAAGCCCATGTGCAGCTGTGTTGCACAATTAAATTGAATTTTTTTTTCCTGCAGTTGATGAATGTGACTACTGCAAATGTGCCTCTGTAGTTAGCTATCATTTGTTGTTCCGTGACAGGAAAAGGATAATTACCTCTCAGAGAGAATCAAAGGCTGACATGCCCTTTAGACACAGCCATGAATGCAGAGCTCGATAGAATGCTTGAATAAGAATCTAGTGTTCTCTGCCCCCTTCTACTGAAGAATAAATTTTGTTAAAATGCAAGAGCACCACCAGTAAATTTGTTGAACCCTAGGTGTTCAAAAATATGAGGTACATCTATCGACTCATCCCATTTGCAAAAATAAAACTGCATTTTGAATTCATTTCTATTATATTCATGGTCAGTAAGATAGTGAGATATGCATTAAATTTCTTTTCCCAGTAGGGGTCTGATTCAACATTTCCTATGAAAGAACAGAGAGACACTATCCTTTTTTCCCAGGCTAGTTAGCCTATAATTTAAAACTGTCAAAAACACAATTTTGTTCAAAATCTTCAATAAAAGCTTCTCAGATATAACCCAAAGAGATTTTACTAAAGTTTGATTCAGACACTGTTACAATATTTTTAAAGCCATAAATACATTTAACTGATATTTTACTGTCTTTTTCTTAAAGTATTTGAAGGCTTACAAAGAGAAGAAAGGCCGCATCCTTTCAAGGTGACTAAGCCTTAGATTGTTTCGGGAAACGGGAAGTACTCAGGTTCATATTAATGAGAACAGGACTTTAAAAGGTACCGATGTGGTCATCTTTAACAAAATGTGTTACTTTTATATGGAGATACATATTGGGCACATCTTTCTCAAAACATTTCTGGAGGACAAAGACCTAAAAGTAGGTAGCAGATTCCCAAGAAAAGTCTTGAATTCAGAAAATGCACAGAATACTCAAAAGCAAGCATAGAAAACTGTAGGAAAATATAAACAGTGGAAAATGAACCAGGCCAAAAAGGGAAAGATCACCGTTGGCCAGCTGTGTGCTAATCCACTTTATCTGAAAGGTAAGGTTTGCCTGAGCTAAGGCTTTTTAATCTTTGTTATAGTAGGAAGGCATCTCACTTTATTCCTATCTAAGATGTAGCTTTTCTCCTGTCTCATTACCCAAGGGCTGGGATGCTTATCCCCTTCATAGGTACTTTCACGTTTAGTGTGACTTGAAGTAATGGAAGACTGAAGAGACCTACATGTCGAGCTGAAACTGAAGCAGTCACATAAATATTGCTTGCTGTTCCTACAAGTTTCTTTGCTGACCCTGGTGTAATTCCTTTTTTTTATACTTTTTTTTTAACCTAGGGAATAACATGCAGCTTGGCAGTTCACATACTGATATCAGACAGAAATGATGGCTCTGAATCATAAAACATGTTATCAACTTTATACCAAGCTACCAATAACCTTTGTACCATTTGCCAACCCTCCCTTTACTTGTCATTGCAAGTCTTACCTGATTGTGTTTCCAATTACAGAGAAGGGAGCCCCTGCTCTGCAAGCTGCAATTGCTTCATCTCTACACCTCTTGGCAACCTCCACTAACCTTTTACCACACTCATCCACATTGCCCACCAAAAAGGTTTCAGAGGTGTCTCCATGGTAGCCATTGTAATAGACCTAAACACAGGCAAAAAAAAAAAAAACAAATTCAAATATATCCTTATTAAACATCAACTCTCCTAAAAAACTGCACATAATGCATAGGTATTTGGGAGATTCGTATCATTCCATATAAACTCTTTCTGAATTACAATTAGGTTTACCTATAAAAATGGAAGAAATAAATACACTAAGAACTTGCAAAAAATTAAAAAGATGATGCCATGCAAAATTTAAAAAGAGATAAATATGAGCATATTTACATGATCTTTTATTATAATATTGTGACTCCATACTTTATAAGACAAAATTAAATATGCAGAAAGTAAGCAAAGATATTGATCCACAATGACTCTAGTAGGTATAAAGTATTAATGAATATTTAACATATAAGAAAGTTTCCTCAGTGTCATGAAGATACTTGAACTTATATTTATCAGTTCTGCACTTGGAAGGGCTAGATAGATAATGGTAAGAATAAGTAAGATAGACATATCGGTATTAGCACAAATGGTAGGAAATTTCATTTCAAGAACTGAAGTGGAAAAATAGAAGAACTGAAGTGGCTGGGCTAGCACAATATCAGAGTGGGTAGGGTACTTAGCTTGCATGCAACCTGGGTTTGATCCCTGGCATCCCAGATGGTCCCCCAACCCTGCCAGGAAGATCCATGAGCGGAGCAAGGAGTAAGCCCTGAGCACTGCCAGGTGTGGCCCCAAAACAACAATGGAAAAAAGATTTGAAGTGATTCAATAATAGGAATGAAATATGTTATAAAAATTTTATCTAGAAGTGAACTCTGCCTAAGTTCCAGATAGCAGAATATTAACTGAAAGTATGGATTTTTAAGTAATTATAACAAAAACGCTTAAGAATAAAATTGTAGAAAACATCATTTTATCATTATCAATGATTCAGAAAGCCCTAGAGACACCAGATTTATTATAAAAATCAATAATTACTAAACACTATAAAAATATAGAAGACATAGGAGACTGCTTGAATACTGATCCTTTGATATAGGATAAAATTTGCAATTTACATGAATTTGTTCTTGTAAATTTCTTATTTATTTCTCATAAAGTAGAATATTAAAAATGTCATGTCATAACTCTATACATTTTTTGCATTATAAAAATCTCTTACAATTTATGAGAAGTAAAAAGCATATTTACAGAATTTTTCCTTCTTAAGTCAGAAAACTTGGCACAGAAAGTTACTTGTGTAATGTAGATTAAAAAGTTAATTAATAATTTCTGGCTTCTAACCAAGAGTTTTCATTATTATGCTTAAATTAATAACCTTATAATATGTATTTATATGTCTATTCCCATTTACAATCTAAGAAGGTACAAGTTTTTATTTTATACATAGATAAATAACATTGGCTAATATAAGAATAATAGTTAAGAAAATGTTACTCAGTATTTGTATAACTTATATAACAAAATGTACTCTAAAAATCTTTATTTACCTTTCAGATTAGTTTTGCCACATTTCAAATGACAACTTTGAAAGATAAATATATATGAAAATATAATACTTTTGAAAAATTGTCACTTTTAAATATATTATAAATGATCTTCTGTTATAAACAATCTACAATTTACTATTTGTATTACAAACAATTCTTGTCTATACTTCATTTATTTAACAAATATTTATTAAGCAACTACTACAGGTATCAAATTATCAATTTTTTAACATTCTAATTTCAAAAGGGAAATTAGTTTATTTTCTATGATATATATGAATATAAAAACTTAAGAACAATAAATATTTTTTGATAAATGCATTAAATGTTTCCGAAGAGTCCTTCACTTAAAAACATTTTATAAGAAATATCGGGCCCGGGGAGATAGCACAGAGGTGTTTGCCTTGCAAGCAGCCGATCTAGGACCAAAGGTGGTTGGTTCGAATCCCGGTGTCCCATATGGTTCCCCGTGCCTGCCAGGAGCTATTTCTGAGCAGACAGCCAGGAGTAACCCCTACGCACTGCCGGGTGTGACCCAAAAACCAAAAAAAAAAAAAAGAAAAGAAATAGCACTAGTATTTCTCTTTTTTATTTTTTTGGTTTTGGACCACACCTGGCTATTTAGACCTTACTATTAGTGTGCTCTGGAGACCATATGTGGTGCTAGGGATAGAACTTGGGTTGGCCATATGCAAGGCAAGTACCTTATCTGATGTATTATCTCTGGTTAAACATATCACTTGTTAAGATACTATCGTATGTTTTTAATTTTGACTACTTCACATTTCTAGATGCTTTCAAGTATTTCATTCTGCATTATGAATTTTATGATTGTAAATCATTTGAATGTTGAACATGGAAATTTTTTCTTGAAAGTCTTCAAAAAACCTGGAGAGCATGGAATCTTTGGGGGGGGGGCTCATGAAAACAGTAAGAACATGCATGCTGTTTTCACTCAAAACGAAAGTGTATAATGAAAATACTTCATAAATTGCCTCTTTACATATAACTCTGAGTTGACAACGGAGCAAATGTACCAGTATTCTAAATAGAAAATAATGAAATGGGAAGGGCTATCAGCAATAAGAAAATCGTTGACTATATCCTAACACAAAATGATATAAAGAAAAGGCATTGATTTAATTTAAACAACTAAATTTTTCACTGAATTCAACTATGGGATCCTAATTTATACCTCATTCACACTTCTGGAGCAGATAAAGGATAACTATTATAAAAAATATGTATTCATAAATAGGAATGATACTTCTAGAATGCAGTTTCTCTAAACTACTTTTTATCAGATATTTGCATTTTATTTATTAAAATTTCACCAATCACGTGTACAGAATTTATTTACACGTCACAAAATCCAAAGACAACACTATAAAATTCCTTACTAAAATGAACTACAAAAGCACGAACAGTGTAAGACTAAGAGAACTGAAAAAGGTTAGAACTTGTATGACTTGAAGTTTCTATGTTAAATCATTGAGGATTGTTATATAAAAGAAAAGCTATTAACCATTTGGCATAAAACATAACCTCTTGGGAAAAACTACTCTGCTTGTAGTTCAAGGCTCTCTACACCAGAAATGGAATATACGTTACCGTCAGGGATTTTAATAAATCCAAGGAACACTGCTAGCAAAAGAGTTGCTGTCCAAATAGACTGACACACACAGGCCAATGTAGCCCCTAATGACAGAGTAAGATAATGACAGGCCCCACTCAAAATCAGCAGGAAGAGGAAGATCAATCTTGGCAGAGTGAAGGAAAAATGCTGGCTTTCTTCACGTTAGCTCATCTCATACATATCTAGCTTCAGCAGCTGCCCAGTGCTGTGGTGCTCTGCATTAACTACACAGTGGATCAATAACAATTACACCTTCTCAAAAACATGACACATAGCAGGATTGGGTTGACATTTCACTTAGGCCAACATTGATCTCAGTGCATCTGATTCCAGCCCTAAATTCAAGTCAGGCCTGGGTTTACTTGGAATAAACACAGAGTTAAAGACAAAAAAAGGAAACCAGCTGCTGTGTCTGGGTGTAGAAATAAACAGCAGTTCTATCCGAGCAGTTCACATTTTCAATCCACTCTTCTTCCTGTTGCTACCAGCAAAACTGAAGTTGATCAAAGATAATTTTTTATATGATTTACTCACCGTGACATCAATGTTGATAATATCTCCATCCTGAAGAGGTCGACTGAAACATAAACAAACAAAAAATGGTACAGGTAGATCTCCATATAAGGGATGTAAAAATAAATATAGAGGTATTCCAATCTCAAACCCACTGAGTTGCAATGATAATTTAGAGTAGAGAGAAATAAATGGATTAACTACATCTCATTTATAATGTATTATAATGTCACAAGAAATACATTGCCACTGCTAAAAAAAACTATCATTCTTTAAAAATAAGTACTCATTAGTTATCTAATTTTGCAATCAAAACAATAGTTGATAGCCAAATCTAAGAAAATTCATAGAACATTTATTATTGTATACCCACTGCTTTGGGTTTACATACTGCTTTAGCAAATATTAAATAGTACTAGGTCCATTTAGAAGGAAAATATTTCATCATTTTTGTTTTTCTAAAATGAACTTCAGAAGTTTTGGCAGGTGAGTTTCAATTAAAAGATAGTGTCTTTCAACCACGTTACAGATCTAGGCTTCATGTTTTAGCTTTCAAAGGAACAATATATTATTAGGCAATGAATACCTGTCAGGAATACCATGACATAGCACGTTGTTTACAGAAGTACAAACAGACTTTGGAAAGCCTCCATAGCCTAGAGGTGAGGGATAGGCATCATGACTGATGATTTCCTGATGAACAAGAGCATCTATTTCTTCAGTTGTCATGTCAACCTAAAATATTCAATAAAGGAATTGTGCAGTGACAGTTAAAGAAATTTCCTGTATTTACTGATTATGTCATTGCTACATCACTAGAAGATAAGACTGTATAAATTTGCTGTGATAAACTCAATACAACATTTAAATTATGCTTAACATGAACATCCTAAAGATGTTCCTTTAAATCATTTGGACATTTGAAGGCATTGTGAATTAATAGAAAATAAACATTTTAAACTCTAAGATTATTAGATCATTTGGGAGTCATTAAGCAGGAAGATTTAAATACTCATAGAAATCATTAAATGATAAAGCTTAAAAAGTAGGTCAACTCCCATTTTCTAATCTCAGAAATATGATATGAGTTCTGCAATAATGGAGACTATGAATCATTATTTTAAAATACAATTTTGTTTTTGTTTCTGTTTTTGGGTCACACCCAGTGGCGCTCAGGGGTTCCTCCTGGCTCTGTGCTCAGAAATCGCTCCTGGCAGGCTCCAGGGGACCATATAGGATGTCGGGAATTAAACCACACTTTGTCCTGAGTTGGCCGCATGCAAGGCAAATGCCCTACCACTGTTCTATCTCTCTGGCCACTAAAATGCAATTTGATATAATTTGCAAAGATTTAATTTTCATTAATCTTGACATTTTTCTTGCCTAAATGAAGCAGTCTTTTTTGGGTAGGGGTGGGGAATGGTGGTAAATTTTGCAGTTTTGTGATAAACCCTGAGCCTCTCATGCAAAGAATGTGGTCTGCTACTGGGATATATTTTCAGCTCAAATCAATGTATTTTTGCTGTATGTATGGGGAGTTGGGGGAAGGCTGGGGGAGGGTATGGGGAGGGTGGGAGGGTGCTAGAGATAGAATCCAGAAATCCTACATACAAAGCAAATGCTCTACTGCAGAATTTCATCCCTATTCCTCCCAATGTGTTTTTTTTTTGGGGGGGGCCACACCCGGTAACGCTCAGGGGTTACTCCTGGCTATGCGCTCAGAAGTTGCTCCTGGCTTGGGGGACCATATGGGACACCGGGGGATCGAACCTCGGTCCATCCAAGGCTAGCGCAGGCAAGGCAGGCACCTTACCTTTAGCGCCACTGCCCGGCCCCCCAATGTGTTTTTAAAAAAATATTTTCTCTTATGAGAAGGTATGCAATTCACTGAAACTAAAAAAAAAAAGTAAAATTGAATTTTATAATTTAAGTTTTCCATTTCTGTAAAATAGTAACTCATCAATAAAATTATTTTATTTTGGGGGGGGAGCCATATCTGGCAGTGTTCAGGATTTACTCCTAGCTCTGCACTCACAGTTCCTCCTGACAGGCTCAGGAGACTCTATGGAGTGCTGGGGATCAAACTGAGTTGGTAGGGTGCAAGGCAAGTGCCCTATTCATAGTGTCCTATCAAATCCCATCAATATAATGCTAAAATTTTTTATTAAAAAATGAGCTGTTGGGGCCGGCGAGGTTGCGCTAGAGGTAAGGTGTCTGCCTTGCAAGCTCTAGCCAAGGATCAGGACCGTGGTTTGATCCCCTGGCGTCCCATATGGTCCCCCCAAGCCAGGGGCAATTTCTGAGTGCTTAGCCAAGAGTAACCCCTGAGCATCAAACGGGTGTGGTTCAAAAAACAAAACAAAACAAAAAAACTGTAAAAAAAAATTGAGCTGTTTCTTCAATATTTTGTTATTTTATAGTTACATTCTACATAGTTATGTTGCTAAAACAGTTTTATTACACAGGTGTTACCTTAAATAATTTAATCTCTGAGCCTCACTTTCTAAATTTTTGTTTTGTTTTGTTTTGTGGCCACATCCATTGACACTCAGGGGTTACTCAGTGGCTATCCACTCAGAAATCTCTTCTGGCTTGTGGGGATTGAACCTCAGTCTGTCCTAGGCTAGCACTTGCAAGGCAGATGCCTTACCTCTAGCACCACCGTTCCAGCCCCATCACTTTCTAAATTTTTTATTTGTTTAGGCCTCACTGCATAGTGTCAGAACTAATTTCTGGCTCTGTACTCATGGGGTCATGCCTGATGGTACTTGGAAGATTTATGTGGTGCTGGAAATCAAGACTCAGCTGCATGCAGGGCAAATTCCTATATCATCTCTTCAGCCTCTCACTTCCTAAATTCTTCCCATCTAAACCATAGGTCAATATGATTTTCCTAATATTCCTGGGGCACTTGGATTACTCTGAAAGAACTCAGTCTTGTGGTAAGAGAGTTGTATGATGTGAAGGCTATCTCATTTATGGTGTTGGGCAACTCATATAATCTTTGAGGGGCTTACACAGAAAACAGGAGATAAAGGATGAGGTAGACCAACTATTCACGCACACAGAAATAAAATGGGAAATAAGAGCAAACACTGCACCAGAGCTGGAAGGGGAAAAGTTAAAGTTATGCTATAGATAAACTAGGACAGGCTGCTTCAGCCCAAAAACATCTCTAAAATCTGCTCCCTTAGAAATGAATCAAGATTCAAACGTGATTAAGATTCTAAATGACCTCTTCTGGAGCAAAAGTGACTGTATAACAGGTAGGGTGCTTGCCTTGTATGCAGCCCACCTGGGCTCAATCTTCAGAACCCATATGGTTCCCTGAGCACTGTCAAGAGTGACCCCAGAATGTAGAGCCAGTAGTAAACTCTTGAGCACTGCTAGGTGTGAGCACAAAACAAAATCAAACAACAAAAATGACCTCTTTAAAAATTCATAACATGAAAAAAAATCTCTCTTTTCCCCATCACCAAATTTTACTTAATTTCCAATATATGTGTGTACAAGAGAACTCAAGGGAGAGAAGGGAAGTGTCAGCTTGCTGTCCAGTTTGCAATCCTTCTAAGATTTGGTGAAGTGCCACCTTCAAACTCTTCCCAGCCAGGAGGAGGACATGACGGGCCAGCTGACAGGCCTGACGCAGCCCTTGAATCTGATCTTCATTTTTAACTTCTATGCTGTCTCCCCAGTCCGGTACAATGCCTGTCGTCACATAGTCTGGCTTCTTTATGTGCTTGAAGAAAAAGGATTGAAAACGAAGATCAGAACCCAGTGCACGACAATGGGATCATTTTTTTTCTGACACAGCCTCCCGCTTCATGGAGCTCTGCCCTTCCTGCCCGAGCACCGACCTCCGAAGCCAGCACAACAGACCCTCCAGGCTGCCCCCAGTTCCTTCCCCTGCCCTTTTGAACTTAACATTGCCTGTGAGTGCTGCCTCGGGATGGTCTGTTAACCTTAGAGCTTTGAGGCAAACAGCACTGAAGTAGACTTCTGGTCAAAACAAACAGTCGTTTTCTTTTCTTCTTCCTCCCAGTCCCCCCTATTCCTCCCCCCACCAGCCCCCCCCCACCCAGTTTGAAACCTATTGCCATTGATGAAAAATAGCACCAAGCTCCCAAATTACCAAATGGTTAATTAAAAGCACTTTCATCTTCTGAACACAAAGATGAAATTTATGCAAAGGATAGCTTACAACCCCCAAGTGCATTTATTTCGTGAAAGGCTGACTGCCAGACCCCAGACGCCTATTCCATATCCACTTCTCTTACACTTTGCAACTGTACCTAAAGGAAGAGGGGGCTAGAATAAAAACAGCTTTCTTCTTTCTTCCCCCTCCCCACTCCTAGGAACTTAGAAATAAAGACAGAATATTTATTTCTTGTGGAGGGAGGGGGAGCCACACCCAGCTTGCTCAAGGGTTACTCCTGGCTCTGCAGTGAGAAATTACTCCTGGTGGGATGCCAGGGATAGAACCTGGGCAGCTGTGTGAAAGGCTCTTCCACAGAATATTTTTAGGTTCTGTCAAAACAAACACAAAACCTGCCCTAACTTCCAACATTCCCCCTAATGATCTAGTAGAATCCTTTATCAGTCAGTCCTTTAAACCTATGGGCAGTACTCACTAATCAAACACTGTCTCTCTCACACTCTAAACTTCTCTCAGGCTCGAGGTTTTGCACAGCCCTTCACAGGCTATTTGTGGAAGTCACTACACAAGCATTTTAGAGCAGTGTGGAGTCTGGCTATACAGCAGTTGGGGACAGGAAGCTGAGGGAGGTCACACTATTCCACTGACATCATAGCTGCCTGCAGTGGCAGGGCCAAGGCTAGACTCTGCTCTTGGGAAGTGTAGAGTTTAAGCAACCACCATTCATTCCTGTGTTCTGAGGGACCATGTGGCCTAATTCATACACTGGGCCAGGGTTGGCACAAGGAGTCCTGGGTGAGAGTCTCTCTCCTCAGCTTCCCTACCAGTACCCCCCCCCAAAGCTCTTCTTTCCCCACACTTTAGTGTCCCCATGGCTTTGTGATCTGATCAGCTACAAAGTGGCCAAGGGGGCTGTTGGTTGTCATAGATTCTAAAAATGATCCTTCACTCATGTGGCGGTTTCCTTCTCTTTCCTAAGGAAAAGAGGAAATGCTAGGTATACACTCTGAGCCCCAGTGGTCCAATGAGCCCTGGCTACCAACACAGACCATTCAGTTTTCAGGGAGTATCATGGGCACTTACTGTGGTTCACTGTAAGAAATTAAAAATACATAAGAGGGGGAAATGGGTGATTTTGGGGACAGATCTATATTTATTTCAGTTGTTCTTTGTAAAAGAGCCACACACCTTCTTTTTGCTACATTTTAAATAATGAATAGTCTTTTCACAGAATTGCAAACCTCCCCCCCCCAAAGAAGAATAATCTGGGACAAGAAACTTACTTAATTTACTTTAAAGGACATTTAAAGACAGTGGCATTTAATAAAATAAAATAAAATAAATAGAAGAGCAGGCTTTAGGAAAAGACATCAACTGGATTTGTTTCATTTAATCTCTCCTGAATTATCTCAACTTTATATTCATTTTCCCTATTTTTACAGTTTAGGGTAAATCCATGTAGTATCTTCACATTATCTTCATGTTAAAGGAGATTTGATATAAAATTTATGAGAGGAAATCAAATTTAGATAAGCTAAACAGTTGTAAGCTTTGTGGTTTGTATTGAAATTGTAACATCACAAAACCGTGGGATGTTTAAACTTCTCAAATCACAGCTTTAAATCAGTTCACAAATCAAAGGTGCAAAAATATCCCATTGTTTCTGCAGTTAACCTTAGTTGACTGGGAAAAAAGGCAGATAATAGGCAATATGGTACCTGAGGGACTGGATGAGCAGAAGAAACAGCAGCGGGCCAAACTATACTGTGTGAAACATCTCTTTGTCTCCAGAAAAGGAAATTTCTTCTTTGTTGACTGCTTGACTGCTTGTGTAAGTAGATATGATTGAGTGGTGAGCAGAAAATTCTTTGACAACCTGAGAGCAGAACGAGACATATTTTACATTAAAAACAAAATACAAAATAAACCCTAATAGAGTGCTATATTTTAAGATGCTGCATTTCTGTCATTAGTCATTATTCTAATCCTTTATTGGCTCAGATAGGAAAATCCCCCCCATATAAAGGAAAGCAGTAATAACCCGAGTTTTAGGAGCATATATTTATTAGTGAGTACTATGTTTGCTTAAATGTTTGACAATAGGAAACTCTACTTTAATGGGAAACAAACATATAGAAACATCTGCTAAGCACCATGTAGAAAAAAAAAGAAAAACTTCGCTTATACAGCAGTATCCAGAATGACACAGATTCAGGGCGCTGTTTGGGTGCCTTTATATTCTTTAAAGCTGTTTGCCTTTCAAGACCATGGACAAATTGCCAGCTGCACTTTTTGCCCTCGATAGGATTACCGCCCTGTGTTAAGTTCACGTGCAGTGAGGCATTATACTGAAATTCATTGCGGTGAAGGCGCAAATCATTCTGAAAGAAAACCAACAGAGAGTCCCTCAGGACCCACCATGGGAACTTTAAACGATGTATCAGAATTTTAAAATGCACATCTCTGTCAACTCAGCAATTTATCTCCTAGCACTCTACCTTCAGATATTCTGCAATGATGGATGTAATAAGGTGTAGCCTCAATGTAGTGGGGAGATGGAAAGATGTAGGAAATAATCCCAAAGCTCATCAACTGGAGACTGGTTCACGATAACATGGTACAGGTACATAACAGAGCTATGGAACTTTTAGAGAATAAGTCAAATCATCTCAACATATTGGGAAGGAAAGAGGTCATGATGCGTTGTTGAGAAAAAAGAAAATGTTGAACCAAAAAATTTTAAAGGCCCATTAATGTAAAAAAAGATTGGTACTTTTATAGAAGCTTGTATAAGCCTACAAAAATATCTTAAAAAATGGATATTCATCACTTTTGGAACAAGTAACTGGGATTAAGATGGTGGGCAGGAAGAATTCAGATTCATTTTATTTTCTTCTATGCTGTTAAGATTTTTGTGAAGGGACCACCCCTGGCAATGCTTAAGGGGCACTCCTGGCTCTACACTCAGGAATTACTCCTGGTGATGCTTGGGGACCATATGCGATGCCAGGGATCAAACCCACAGAAGGGCAGGAGCCCTACCCACTGTACTACTGCTCCAACCCCCTTTTACATTTTAAATAACTACCCATTTGTATTACTTTAACACAGTGGTTCGAAAATTCCTCATTACATCTTAATTGTACATCAATTAAAGTCCTAAAGACCAAATGTGACTTGCTGACTTTTTAATAGAACCCGCAGCCTAAAAAGGATCTTTGGAGAAGGATAGCACACCATGGTGCTCAGCAACAATCCTCTTGGTGCTCAGGGACTTCATAGTGTCAGGGAAGATTGAACCCAGGGCCTCCCACATACAAATCCTGTTTCTAAAATAATTTTTACATTTCTTTTTTTGTTTGTTTGTTTTTTTTTTTTTTTTTTTGGGCCATAGTCAGTGGCACTTGGGGGTTACTCCTGGCTCTGGGCTCAAAAATTGCTCCTGGCACGCATGGGGAAACCATATGGGATACCAGGATTCAAACCACCATTTGTCCTGGATCAGCTGCATGCAAGGCAAATGCCCTATGGATGGGCTATCTCTCCGGCCCAATTTTTACATTTCTAAGTGGTTGGAAAACATCAAACAAAACATCATTTTATAATGGGACCTATAAAAATTCAAGCATCAGCCAAAATAGCCCATACATAAAGGTTTACTGGAATATAACTTACTTTTTGTTTGTTTTGGGACACAACCAACAGTGTCCTTAATAATAAGTAGGGCTATTCCTGACTCTGAACTCAGGGATCACACCTGGCAGGCTCTGGGGACCATATCGGGAACCGAGGAGCAAATCCTGGTCAGTTGTTTGCAAGGCAAAGTCTCTACCTACTGCACTGTTGCCCCATCTATGATTGCTTTTGAGCTACAACAGTAAATGTGAGTGGCAGAGACTATCTGGTCCATAGAGCCTAACATTTTGACTACCTGGCCATTTGCAGAAATTGGCTGATTCTGGGTCAGAGTACAGAGTCTCAAAATACGGTATCCAAAGCAGCATCACAAGGAAAGAGATGCTAATACTCAAGCACCTCCTTAGCCTATTGGCTCAAACTCTGGTATGCTTAACCAAGCCTTGGGGGTGATTCTAACCCACAATGGAAGTTGCCCCTTATTGGCCTCTAGTGCTCTTCCAATTGTGAAATATCACAGAAACACAAACTATAGGTGTGTCCTGACCCTAACGCTAGAAATCTCTAAGAAAGTACTGACTCCAATTCCAACAGTAGGTGATTCAGGGCATGACTCGCTCAATTCTCCCATAAAATTGAAGGTAAGAGTGTAACATTGGATTTAGTGAGGTATTTGAGTATTAATATTATTATGGGGCCACACCCATCAGTGCTCTGAGGCTATTCCTTGCTCTCTGCTTAGGAATGACCCAGGACAGCCACTGGGACACCATGTTCAGTACCTGGGATCAAGTCAGGGTCTGAAACATGCAAGGCAAGAGTATTAACCACTGGGTTCTCTCTGGCCCCTTGGAGTATAACTTTTAAACAATTCCAGATACAGACCAGAGAGATTGTACAGGAGTAAATACTTGCTTTGCATGCAGCAAATCCCAGGTCAATCCCTCCCATCACATGGATGAAGACTGGGTTCAGTCCCTAGCACTGCATGATAGTCCCTCGAGCATTGCAGGAGTAATCCCTAAACACAGCCAAATATGACCCCCAAACACTTAAAAATAAAAATTAAACAATTCCAAATACTAGTACAGCAGGTAGGGTACATGGCCAACCTGGGTTTGATCCTCAGCACGCCATAGTTTCCCCTGAGTGTGCCTGGGTGAGGACCAAAATCAAACTAAACAAAACAAGAAACCAATTCCAAATGCATAAGAAAAAAATTACCAATATTATCACTTCCCTTCTTTATTCTTTTCTGATTTTTGGGTTACTCCTAGCAGTGTTCAAGGGCTACTCCAAGTTTTCTTTGTGCAAGGGTCTCTTCTGTGGTGTTCAGGAGACCCTATGGGGTTAGGATTGAATGCAGTCCGAAAGTATGCAAAATATGTTCCAGCTCATCAACCTGTATTTCCAACTCCTGTGTCACTTAAAAAGTCTTGCGAGCTGGAAAGATAGTACAACAGCTAAGTTGCTTACCTTACAAATAGCCAATTCAAATTTGATCCTTAATACTACATAAGATTTCCCAAGCACTACCAGGAGTGATTCCTATGTACATAGTCAGGAGTAAGTTCTAGCAAAGCTGGATGTGGCCTCAAAACAAAATAAAAGAAAATAAAAAATCTTGCTTAGTAGAAGCAGGCACATAGTTCTGAAATGTTGTAAAGGACAATATGGTGCTTTAAAGATGACACACCCAGCCTATGTTTGTCAACTAATTTATTGAATAGGCAGGTAAATGCAAGGAAAAGCTGGGTGTTGAAAGCAGAAACTTTGAACATTTCTGTTTTTGTTTTGTTTTTGGTTTTTTGTTTGTTTGGGACGGCCATACCTAGCAGTATTCAGGGCTTACTCCCGACCCTGTGCCCAGAATCACACCTGGCAGATTTTGGGGAACCATATATTATTCTCGGGATTGAACCTGGGCCTGCCATATGACAGGCAAGAGCCCTAACCTCTGTACTATTGCTCTAGCCCAGAAACTTGAATTTTCATCTCTCTATTTGTTAACTGTGTAAACCTAAACAAGTTTCTTCTTTTGAACCTAAAGTGAAAAATTAATTGGAGTAAAATGAGTGAAAATGTTCTGCATTTAAATTTCCCCTTCAAGAATATTAAAAAGTAAGGGCCAGAACAGTGGGTGTGACCTTGGCAAATAAGCTTACAGTGACCTTTCAACAACCCTATAGTGGGTAGGGCATTTGCCTTGCACATAGTTGGCCCAGGTTTGATCTCTGGCATCCTTATAGGGTCCTCCCAGCACAACCAAACATAATTCCTGAGCACAGGGCCAGGAATGACTACTGAGCATCGTGGAATGTGGCCCCAAACCAAAACAAACATACTTAAAATGTAAAAGTAGAGGGCTGAGGAGATAGTTGGTGGTCAAGTACTTTGTATTGCGTGAGGCACTGGTACCAACTTCCACCTAGCCACCCCCCCATAATAAAGGGGTGAAAAAAAAAAAACAAGGAAAAAAACATAGGCCACCATAAAGGCCTCTAATTCACACTTTTGTGGGAGTTACTATAGTAGTTACTTTACAGATAATAGTTCATCACTTGGCACCAGTACCTGTGAACTGCTATGGAGGTACCACAATGCACAAAGGTAAGCAGCTTCCTTAGGGACATGCATCAAGTGTAAAGCAGAGAGAAACAGCTCAAGATACCTCCAGAAAATATATCACTTCTCTCACATGCACAAGGGAAAAACATGAGTCAACGCACATAGAAGCATTCATAATATGTCCAATGTACCATAAAAACGATAAAAAGTTATTGCTCTCTCTTACTAGCTCTGGTGGACCTCATCTGTCCACTCTCTCAAATTAAGCTGCCTGTTGACTAAGCAAGATGGCTGACAGAGGCAGCTGGACAGTTTGGGTATGAAATGGTAAATTTGGGTAAATGATAAATCTCTGCTCAACAAAGGAATTCAGGAAGAATCAACTCATGACTTTGCTTTCTCCACCCCCACCTGCTGTAGGACCAGGGACAAGACACAAGCTCACACATATTTCTCTATTGAAGAAAGTATGTATCATGAGGACTATTAGTAACCACAACACCATAGAAATAGTAAACATAATAGTGGTTAACATTTAATGGCTGGGGGCCGGAGAGATAGCATGGAGGTAAGGCATTTGTCTTGCATGTAGAAGGTCGGTGGTTCGAATCCCGACATCCCATATGGTCCCCCGAGCCTGCCAGAAGTGATTTCTGAGCATAGAGCCAGAAGTAACCCCTGAGCGCTGCTGGGTGTGACTCAGAAACTAAAAACCAAACCAAAACAAACCAAAACAAAAACATTTAATGGTCACTTCTTTTGTCGGGGAGGAGGGAAAGTCACATCCGAGATACCTGGGGATGCTTTTAATTCTAAATTCAGGATATCATATATGCAGGGATTGAACTGGGCTCTGCTGCATGCAAGGCAAGCACCCTTACTCCCTGTACTACCTCTATGGCCCAGCTATTTCCTTTGCTTAACTGAGCATGGTCCTAGTGTTCTCCATACATCACCTCTGACCACTCTGCAGATGGACAGGCAGCTGGAGTCCTCACTAGTTCATGGATGGGGAATAAGGCTCCAGATGGTTGATGGCTCTAGGTTGAGTCTTCTAGGTCCAAGTCCAGGCTGTGCCTGCCCCTCCGAGCTCCCTTCAGCTGTGGGCAGAAGGCCAGTACTAGTATGTATGTGAGTTTTCAGTTTTGAGACCTGCTTCCCAGTAGACTTCTACATTAATTTCTTTGCTCATTTGATAGAAACTTAGTGATCAATACTTATGTACCACACTCTAGGCTCTAAATTCTCAACCGGTCTCAGATTCTGTAGGGCGGCTGAAAAGAAGCCAGCCAAATGGCTTAGATTTGGTCAGTGTGATATGTGTTCTGAGAGACAACCAACGAGTTGGATGATGCCTAAGAGCTACGACACCACAGCTGGTTCTGACAAGTGCAGTCACACTACCACAAAACACACACTGGCTGAGAGTCACGACTGTGCCCAGTACTTCACTGATACTTTTCAGCACAGAAGGAAAAGGAGGGCATCAGACTTCATAATCTTTGTTTGCCACACTCAGCAATGCTTAGGGCTTATAGTACTCAGGTCACCACATAGGCGGCAAACTGAATCTGGGATAGGCACAGACAAGACAAATGCTCTACCTGCTGTTTTATCATGCTGGCCCCAAGACTTCATTTATTTATTTACTTTTGGGGGGGAGGGGGGCACACCCGAATTCAGGTGTTACTCCTGGCTCTGTGCTCAGAAATCAATTCTGGCAGGCTGGGGTAGGGGGAACCATATGGAAAGGCAAGGATTGAACTCGGGTAGGCTGCATGTAAGGCAAACATTCTACCCACTGTGTTATTGTTCTGACCCCCCATAATCTTTGAGGACCGTTTCAGTCTCATATCTGTGCCTTCACTCAGCAGCATTTGATTGTCATGTTCTATCTCGGGTAAAAAGATACTAGAGAGTGACCAATTTCAGGATTTTTTTTTTTCAGTACAACCTGTTGACAATTAGGGTTCTGCAGCACACTCAGCAATTCTGTATACAGAAGATAACTTGTATTTTAAGCAAAACTTTTTCTTTCAATTTGATAATATACCCTAAAGTGTTGTTCCAAGGTAACAGGATAATGAGGTATCTTACTGTGTTTACTTTCATAACCATTCATTACAAAACAGCAGAGAAAATACCAAAAGAAAAAAAAAATCCGGAGGGGAAAAAAACCAACTCAAGAGCTTTCACAGGTGAAATAAAAAGTCAGCTTGAGTCAATATGTGGCTAAGAAGTTAATGGTCCTCCAATTAACATGTCAGAGAAAAGGGGGACTCCTCAACCTTGTTTATCATATTATAATAAACAGCAATTAACAAATCTCCTAAATGCAGAGTAAGTAAAAATAAATTCTCCAGCTCCAATTATATTCAGGGTCACAGAAGGGATAACCAGGGGCTGGAGAGATAGCATGGAGGTAAGGCGTTTGCCTTTCATGCAAGAGGTCATCGGTTCGAATCCCAGCATCCCATATGGTCCCCCGTGCCTGCCAGGAGCAATTTCTGAGCATGGAGCCAGGAGTAACCCCTGAGCACTGCCGGGTGTGACCCAAAAACCACAAAAAAAAAAAAAAAAAAAAAAAAAAAAAGAAGGGATAACCAAGCTACAATATCTGATAGAGATCATACTAGAAAAGGTTCACTGAGTTTCCCAGATTTTCTTTACCTTCTAAAGCACTGCTTGGGAGGAGCAATGGTAGAGAGGGAAGGATGCTTGCCTTGCATGCGACCAACCCACATTTGATCCCTGACATAGCGATGTATGTGGTCCCCTGATACAATCCTTTGAATATTGACAAGTGTGGCCCAAAAAGCCAAAATAAAACCAGAAAAAAACCAACAACAACAAAACAAACCAACAAAAACAATCACTGCTCTGTACAATTAAAACTACAATATAAAATGTTAAATGTCAATCACATCTAATTTTAACAAATAACTTAAAGCACTGCTGATACCTGATTATATGATGAATTTTTTTTACTGTTGTTGGTAGTGCCAGAGTGTGATACGTGCAAGGCAGTGGAACACTAAGACACATCCTGTCCAACTCACTATAGTCAGTGCTACAGCTTATTTGACTCCCGCTATTCAGAAGCAAAAGCTGAGATACCAGCCAGGTTCCCATCACCCACAAGGCTGGCCTTTTGGCCTCCTAGAAATCTTTACAAAGCCTGGCACCCAAAGCACATGCTCTTCTTAAAGCCGTTTGGTCAAACAAGGTTCAGGTGTGTACTAATTACTGCACATGGTAAACTCAACATTTTTGTGGTTTAGGAAACTACAGTAGAAAATGATTGGAGACCTTAGAACCCCAGATCAGTTGCTTTGAACTAATGTGACCTAAAAAAAAAGACACAACCAGGGAAAATGTAATTACTATTGGTTATGTAACAGAAACTCTATCTAGGGTTTCTGTAGGTAGTAAATCTATACCTTATTTGCTATACTAGAACCTTTACTGTTATCAAAGGTAATAATAAGAATTATTTTCAATGTCACAAAAATTCTATCAGAGCTGAGTTGAAGCTGAGTGTGGAAAATTATAGACACCCGCTCCTCTCACTCCACGGAGAAGCACACCGCGAGGCCAGCATGGCTCATGAAATTGTATATGTCCTCTGGCTCCTGCAGCACATTTCCCACATTTTAAATTTGTATTTGCAATGTAAATCTGGGTTATGGTTTTAAATATTTTCATACTTGGTAATAACATCAATTTCGAAAAGCTGCATTTTGGTTCCCTTTACAGATTTAGTCAGAAAGGTGGGATTACAGAAATCACATATGATGAAGGGAGGCATGGCGTGCATTTTTTTTTAAAGAGCCGATGTGACCTTATGGCAACATGTCCTGTATTTATTTGGCCTCTTACTCAGGGTCCCTTTTAATTGTTATCTGCTCGGGCATTTAAGACCACATAATGAAACGCTTCTATTTCACCCACTGAGTCTTGAATTTTTATGTGCACCTCTACTAATGACCCTTAATTAAGCCAATTTTACCCATGAAAATGTGAGTTTCCCTTTGGTCAACAAGTTCTTTTAAGGAACAGGTCTGACTGAACTTTCAAAGAAACATTTAAAACGCTTGTTACTTTAAGCAGTTGTAAAACCGAACCAAGCATATTTGTGTTCCAGGGAGGGTTCACAGCTTCTCTATTTTTCACTGTATGTTTTGAGGACAGGGCAGTACTTTCGCCCTGCAGCACGCCATCAATCCTGGGTTTTGTTACATTTCAGGAGTATCCAATATCGAAGTAGAAAATACATCACAATAAAGTAGCCTGACACTGCTCTATATTAGCTAACAACGTCAACCAGAGATAATGTGCAGTTTATAAGACACCCTGTAAAACATCTTACTGAATATATATTTTCCTAATGATCAGCAAATGCCAAAGTCTGTTAAGAAAACTATTATTTATAGCATATCAACATTTAATTGATTTTACAAATGGAGGCAATTATTTTGGATGAAGGCAGGAATGCCTGCCAGATTTAAGTGATTTATGATTATTAAGAAAGGAAACAACAATGTTTTGCTAATTCATTTCCAAATAGACCTTACACTCATTGACGATTTTAATTCTGAACCAAATGATTTGCTTAAATAATACATTATCTTTAAAAAAAAAAAAAGGCAAGCTACTTTGTGACAGCAATTTGAGATACTTTTTGAACAATTTAGAAATATTGCTTCCTGGGGCTGGAGAGATAAATAGTATAGCAAATAGGGTACTTGCCTTATACACAGCCAACCTGGGTCGTATCCCTGCATCCCAAATGGTCTCCTTAAAAATGCCAGGAGTAATTCCTAGTGCAGAGCCAGGAGTAACCCCTGAGCATAGCTATGGGTGACCCAAAAAAGAAAAGAAAAATGAAATATTGCTTCCTACAACTGGCTCAAAGAAATTGTGCCATAGAAATACATTTTTAAGATGCTGTTTGAGAACCACTTCATGAACCTGAAGCAATTATCCAGAGTAAGAGCACAAGTTCTTCCAGTACCCCGAGCACTTCAAGTCCAAAGCAAAGCACTAACAATGCATCCAGCCCTTCCAGTTCTTGACCTAAAACAAATGTCTTGCCAGACAGGTTGGATAACTTGCACAAATGATGCACAAGACCAATTAAATAGTCCTCATCACTCAATGTAACACCCACTGATTTTTAGAATCTAATACTAAGATGTCCCATGTTTCAAACATAAAGGAGAAAAAGCGAACGGTTCTACCCATTTCAAGGAGATTATATAAGTAGAAGAGAGGCTCACATTTCACAAGAAATAGCCTGTGCATTTGTTAAAGGGGGTATAAAACGGGTAGCAGGAGATCATTGAGGGGAATTCCCCAGACTGAAGCAGAAACTGACTGGGCAAATCTAAAAGGGCCCTCAAACAAAACAAAAGCAAATTCTTTCTGTTGGCAGATGTTGACTACATCAAAACAACAAGGCGCTCCCCTAACTTCCTATTTTAAAAAAAAATGATATCCTGATTAAAACAGCATAGTAAGGATAAAGTCCTTACTATGACTGGTGCTTAAACCAATCATAACAAAGATTATTAAACTTGTTTTTTAAAAAGCTTCCACGCCATTGAAGATCATTCTGGTGTGTTTTTAGCTCTAGGTTTCTCCAAACAGTGGTTTATTCATTCCTATGAACATGTCTGGGGAGTCAAACTGACCATGCCATCAGCCCTTTCCTTCCAGGGGTTAACTGCTCCGGCTGCCAAATAAAATACGGAGCGAGCCATGTAATTATGGAGACAGTCAAAGGGCAGGCTCTATTTTGAAACCTATTTGCACAGACAAGGTCTTCCAATTGAGCTTACAGGAAACAAGCTGGTAAAGAGCCTCCTTCTCCCCAGATGCTTTCCACACTTTTTTTCCAATGCAGGAAATCATGGATATGGTCACCATACACCATAGCTTCCTGGACTGCAAAGATGCCATAGCAAGAGAGGAGTGGGTCTATTTCACCAGCCCTGAAAATTAACAGCACTTGGCAACAACCTCTGGATGATAAAGCTAAAGTGTTTACTAAACAATATTTCTAAGAAGATGCAAACCTATTTGTTATTCAGGTGTTACAACACATATTTTCTTTAATGTTCAAAAAAAGGCAAATAGTCGTGTCTAAAATATGCTGGTATAAATATTTGAATTAAAGATTCTACCTGACATCCAATGTGTTATCCTTTAACTTATTTATAATGAAGACAGCTAAAATAGTAGCCAAGTTCCACAGAAATAAAAGAAATGTGTACATACTTTTATATAAAATATATAACTTAATTAAGTTTTCTCATTAAAAACTGAAATGTGGGAGCCTGAGTGATTGCACAGTGGGTAGGGCATTTGCCTTGCGGGCCACTGACCCAGTTTTGATCCCAAATGATTTCCCCAAGACAACCAGGAGAAATTCCTGAGTGTAGTCATAAGTAAACCTTAAGCAACACTGGATATGGTGCAAAACCAAAAGTAAAATATGTAAAAAAAAAAAAAAATCAGAACTCACTTTTTTTTTTTTTGGTTTTTGGGTCACACCCAGCAGTGCTCAGAGGTTACTCCTGGCTCTACGCTCAGAAATCGCTCCTGGCAGGCTCGGGAGACTATATGGGATGGCAGGATTAGAACCATTGTCCTTCTGCATGCAAGGCAAATGCCCTACCTCCACACTATCTCTCTGGCCCCAGAACTCACTATTATGGTAAAACATTAAAGTTTGTTCTAGTTGCATAAAACACTAACTTTAGGGCCGGAGAGATAGCATGGAGGTAAGGCATTTGCCTTTCATGCAGAAGGTCATCAGTTCAAATCCCGGCGTCCCATATGGTCCCCGTGCCTGCCAGGAGCAATTTCTGAGCATGGAGCCAGGAATAACCCCTGAGCACTGCCGGGTGTGACCCAAAACCCACAAAAACAAAAAACAAACAAACAAAAAAAAAAACAAAACTAACTTTAGGAGCATGGGCTAAAGCACATGCTTTGTAAGTGGAAGATCTGAGTTTAATCTGGGCACTTATGGTGCACCAAGCACCACCAGGTGTGGCCCCCAAATTAAAAACCAAAATCTTCTAAGTTTGCAATTTCCATCATTCTCATACTAAAAATAGGATGGGGGAGGGAGAGAGAGAGAGAGAGAGAGAGAGAGAGAGAGAGAGAGAGAGAGAGAGAGAGAGAGAGAGAGAGAATCAGAGACAGACAGATACACCAGATACACAGAGAGAGCGAGACAGAGAGAAAAAGCTAAAACATTTGCTTTGCAAGCTGCTCACTCTGATCCCTAGAGCCCTATATAGTCCTCTGAATGCTAGGAAGAGAGATCCCTGAGCAAGGAGTCAGAGACAGGAGGAAGTCCCGACACCACTGGGTGCGGCACCAAAACAAAACCACCACCATCTAACAAGCAGACATGCAGTCAGTGAGGGGGCAAATGAAGCTTGGCTAGATACTTCACGTCAGAATGTCTCATCAAAGCTAAGAGTCTATGTCCGGCTTCCCAAGATGAGCTGCTGTGTCAGCCAGAGTGAAAGCACTAGTGGAGAGAGGAAGGGCGGCAGCCTGAGGGCTCCCTCTCCCAATAACAACATTCAGGAAGGACCCCAGGTCAACGCAAACCCTGACCTCCAAGGGCTTCAGCAGGAAGCTGGACTCCACGCTGTAGCCCTTCTCCTTCCTTCAAACTTCTCAATAGCAAATGGCTGAGCATAACGTCAACGACAAGGTCAGGAAGTTTAAAAAAAGGTTTCACTCTGATTCTTTTACACGAGCTAAACTGGATACACGTAGCTGAATGTGATCATTCAGTAATGAACAACAGGAGCATCAGGGATCTTGGATTTAAGTGAAAAGCATGTCTACCTGAGAGACACTAACAATTCATTCTCCCTCAGAAACACAGATCAGGATTAAGATTACTGCATAATCGTGTAGATCCAAGTTTGTAGGTCTAGAAAAATAATTTTTGGGTAGAGGGCTGGGGATTAAACCTGGGTAGTACGTGTGGAAAGCAAACACCCTACCCACTGTACTAGAGCTCCTGTGCCCATTTAGAAAAATAATTATTTAGGTTAGCCCAACCACAGCTGGGGAAGGGCTGTCAAAGATTACAATATGAAATCAAAACCTGAAATTACAAAGCAGATCATTGGGAGCATAAGTGGAAATTGCATAAAAATGATTAATTTGTAAAAGGAATAGGGTTATAACACTTCTCTACTAAAGATAAAAAAAAGTGTTCACCTCAAAATTTAAATCCAAATTCCTTTTTCTAATCCTAAAATACTGAGTCATACTCAAGTAGTATTAAGGCTTTGAAAATCCCATTGTCTCTCAGCTAACGTTTAGAGAAAAGCAGCTTTTTTGCACTTCAACAATACATACTCAGGCAACTTCTTGAACAAAGAAATATTGTATCCTTGCAGGGAAAATAAAGGAGCTGTTTATTAGGGCCTTGGTTAAAATGTAATAATTCATTCGTCTTGAGCCCTGTGAAAAATGTCATCAAAATATCATTTTCTTCGCCAGACTTTCTGAATGCCCTGGTAGAGTTTAAATAAGAATAAAAGACAAGCTGTGGTCAGAATTGCAGTCCAGCCCAAAATGAATGAAAAACGAATGTACAATCAAAGTAACAGGAAAGAATTTCACAGCCCCAATGCCCCGGGAAACCAAAAGTGTAAGTCAGTACAGAACATCTGGCAAATTTCAACTTTACAAAGTCTCTCAAAAACATTCCTGTTACCTCACTTACTTTGGTTAAAGATGATGAAAGTATGAAAAGATTTGTATTAAAGAATCAGAATCAGAAAGAGCAGTTTCACAGAAATCACACATGGAATTCAATTTTAAAGAAAATCCATATAAAAATACCATGATTTAAAAAAAAATTGCCAAAGAAAGTAGACATTTAATTCTTAAAAAAAAATAAAGATAAGGCAATTCAAAACACTACTATTCTGTAAAACACTCAAGATATTGGTTATTTGGGGAAAAATATTCAGTAACATGACATTGGGTCTTATAAGTTATGATCAAAGGCATAGCTTTAATCTGATTTTTTTCATGTAATAAAGCATTTGAAATAAGTGAATTTTTAGTCTTCAAGTTACAATAGTGTCAAATGAATTCTGTGTGTAAATGGCTAGTAATATAGTTGGATGTGATTAGTTCTTTTTTAGGGTCAAATTATTTATGCAAACAATTGATATAAAATATCCCAGAGCTTTTACCAAACTGAGTATCAATACTAGGAAATAAATCTATATTTTAATATTCTCCTGAGAATGCTTGTCTTATATAAGTCTAAGTAAAAGGTATGAAATGAAAAAAAAACATACAAATATAAATTCTATGGTGGCATTTTTGTCAGTTGTGGGAACCAGGTAATAAGAGTGGTGGGTTGGGCCCGGAGAGATAGCACAGTGGTGTTTGCTTTACAAGCAGCCGATCCAGGACCAAAGGTGGTTGGTTCGAATCCCGGTGTCCCATATGGTCCCCTGTGCCTTCCAGGAGCTATTTCTGAACAGACAGCCAGGAGTAACCCCTGAGCACCGCCAGGTGTGGCCCAAAAACCAAAAAAAAAAAAAAAAAAGAGTGGTGGGTTGTAGGCCAGCTAGATGCAAGGAAGCAAAAAACTCCAGGAAAACAATGTATTCCCAAATTTCTATAGTTAAGATCATACAAATGCAAAACAATGGGAGCCAAAATCATGCACCCATCAAGGACTTATTTTCATATTAAAAATAAAGAAAAAAAAGAGTTCTACACACCTAAAGGTAGTTTTATTTTTAATGATGCTGTTATATTGCCAGAAATAATTTTATAGTCAACAGAATAGACTGAATTAACCATGTCAATAAACAATCAAGGTAGCTTTAGGCAATAATACAGAAACCACAATGTTAAAATGGCACTCTTCTATAAAATCATTATTTTTTATTAAGATTAAAGTTAAAACCCCACCTCCATCACTAACAAAAGATGTACTCTATCCGTATGAAGCAGGCTACTGCTTATAACTGAAAACACATTATTACTTGAAACCTCAGCTGCCTAAGATTATTCACACTTGGGATGACAAATTTATTATCCAATTTTTAGATTAAAGTCTTCAACATAGTCATACTAAAATATGTGATGTGAACAAAACTTGAAATATGTTTATTTTTTAATGTGAAGTATAGTGAACATTTTTTGATATTATCAGTGTTACAAGAAGAAAACCAATCCCCCAAATGCCTAAATAAAACATAGCCAAATTGGAAGTAAAAAGAAGGAAATAGTACCAGATGGTTTCAGTCATATGTGGAATACGAATAACCAAAGCAAATGTAGTGGAAAACACAACAGAAATAACTCTAAGACAGTAAAAATATGATGATTTCCAGAGAAAAAGAAGAGGGGTGGCAGGAATAGGTTGAGGGGTCACTGAGACTTCTACACATCCAGAGATGCAAATATGTACTCTCAAATTTTATACTATTATTGCAAAACACAGAATTGATTTTATTTTGGTTTTTGGGTCACACCCGGCAGTGCTCAGGGATTACTCCTAGCTCTATGCTCAGAAATAGCTCCTGCAGGCTCGGGGGACCATATGGGATGCCAGGATTCGAACCACCGATCTTCAACATGCAAGGCAAACTACCTCCCTGCTATCTCTCCGGCCCCAATACTTTAAGTTTTATTTGTAAATATACAATGGGATTTTTCCTTCCAGAGTCATAGTTTCCTAATTATAATTACTTAGGTAATTTTCCTGTTTTTTTTTTTTTTTTTTTTTTTTTTTTTTTTTTTTTGTGGTTTTTGGGTCACACCCGGCAGCGCTCAGGGGTTATTCCTGGCTCCATGCTCAGAAATTCTCCTGGCAGGCACGGGGGACCATATGGGACACCGGGATTCGAACTGATGACCTCCTGCATGAAAGGCAAACACCTTACCTCCATGCTATCTCTCCGGGCCCAATTTTCCTGTTTTTAAAAATTGAATTTACATTGGTATATAAGATCATGTGAGTTGTTGCTTAAATTCATATTCATATTCCTGGTTGAGGCTATGGCTCAGTGGGAGAACATGTGTTTCACACATGTTCAATCCATGCCATCACACACATCCACACACATATACTTTGTTTTCCTTCTCTGGACACTAGTTAGTTGGTTTATAAAGACAATTTTAAGCTTCAGTTTTCTCATCTGTTAAGAGGAATGACAATACCTTCCAGACAGGAGACAGGACTGGTGCAACATTTGCACAAAATGTGGTATGGAAAGTGACATAAGGTAAACCCTTCATAGTTGCTGACTGATCAATGGTTACTGATGTGGGAGGAAGTCGTATAAAGTAGACTATTCAGGGCTGGAGAGATAATATAGGTGTTAAGGCACATACCTTGCACATAGTCAATCTCAGTTTGATCCCTGGCATCACAGTCACGTGGGCAGCACTGGTGCAACCCAGGAAGTTCCCAAGCACTGCTAAAGTGGTCCAGGTAATCCCTGACACTGAAGTGCCCCAACAGCGCCCTTGCTTTGATTCAATGACCCTGTTTGCTGATTTGCTCCTGGGTCTCTTGAGCACCACTTGGGAGCACCCCTTCCATTTAAACAATAATAAATTAGTATTAAGTAAACTAGTCATTGAAACAGCCTGAATTTTAAAATGTGCTTTGGATAGCCTACCAATATATCTCAACATATTTCCTAGGTTGGGTCCTAGAGTGACAACTTTTAAACTGTGCCTGTTCTACTTTCATACAGGACCACACTGGCCATTAAAGGAGATGGCAAGAGTTTGAACAAATACCTTATAAACCAGGCAGTATCTCTTGACTGTAAGTATAGCTCTCTAAGAGATGCCCTTTCTTGGCTAGCAGCAAACACCCACCTCGTGGGCCTTGCTAAAATGCTGATGGCTAAAATGCTGGTGGGTAGGTCTAAGTAAAAACTCTTTTTCCATTCAGATTCATAAGTCTCTAGCTTTTCACAAGAACTGTAGTAAAGAGAATAGTTTTTATATTTGTGCAAAGGTTGGGATAAAATGGGGAAAAGCATGTTAGAAAAAGATTCCATTTGGTAGTGATGACATTCTTTATAAAGTTCATTATAAAAATGTGTTGGTTTTTTTTGGGGTGCTGCAGGGCCCCCCTCATACAAAACATGTGATCAGCTCTTTGCATTTGTGAGATCCTAGGTTTGATTCTCAGCAACCTGCACCCCCCACCCAAAGAAAAAAATAAGAATACTGCTACTTTTGTATAGCAGAAATATTATTTGGGGGAGGGAACCACTACCAGAAGCACTCAAGAGTTATTCCTGACTCTGTATTCAGAAATTACTCATGGGGTGGAACAATAGCACAGTGGATAGGACATTTGCTTTGTATCTGGCCAGACTGGGATCCCTAGCATTCCATAGGTCCTCTATTTTTTTGTTGTTGTTGTTGTTTTTGTTTTTGGGTCACACCCGGCTGCACTCAGGAGTTACTCCTGACTCTATGTCTGAAATCGCTCCTGGCAGGCTCAGGGGGCCATATGGGATGCCAGGAGTAGAACCACCATCCTTCTGCATCTTTCTGGTTCCTCTATAAGGTCCTCTCGAGCCTGCCAGGAGTAATTCCTGAGTGCCTCCAGGTGTGCTCCCCCCCAAAAAAAAAGAAAAAGGAACTTACTACTGGTGGGCTCAGGGGACCATATGGAATGCTGGGGAGCAAGCATGGATTGGCCATATGTAAGGCAAGTGCCCTACCTACTGTACTATCATTCCAGCCCATTCCTTGCTTTTGGGGGGCAAGGGGATTACACTTGGCTGTTCTCAGGGCTAATTCTTAGCTCTGTGCTCAGGGATCAGACCTAGTGGTGCTCAAAGGACCCTATGAAGTGCCAAGACTCAAACTCGGGTCAGCTGCATGCAAAGCATGTACTCTACCTGCTAGATTGTCCCTCTGGTCCACAACAGAAATATTCTTAAACTTATTAATCCTATTGTATAGTTGTGTCAAGAAGTCTTCTTTGCATAAAAATTCTTGTTTCTTGAAGAGTGACACAGGAAGAACTTATTTACATGTTAAGTAAGCCTTTCCAACATACATCATTTATGACCCAAAAAGGCAAGCACTCTATAAGAAATGCTCAATCACTGTCAATCACAAACACTCAAACATACACAAACCAAAGCAAGCCATGTGAAGTGTGCTAAATTCACCTAAACACAGAATTACCAACAGAACAAACAAAAAAACAAATAATTATCAGTGACTCACAGACCTATTTACAAAGCCACAAAATAAATTGGTAAGGTGTAACCATGGAAACCAGACAGCCTAAATTTAGTGCTTTTCTTTAAACTGTGCAAATGCTGTCCTTACAAAATTTAAATATCTGAAAAGCAGTCAAAGCTTACCTTTGTTATCTGATCTTTGATCAAAATAGTTTCAACTGCAAATTAGCTGTCTTTAAAATGATTCAGGGACCGATTAAATGTAACCATGATAAAGATGTCAATCAATTTTTCTTGCTTTTTCTGTTTAAACTGTTATTTTCGCAACCACTGATTAACAACTGAGAAAACTCAACTATATGTAATAAATTTCATAATAGTCAAATAACATTAAAACATGCTTTGACACAAAGACTTTTTAAAAACTTACAGTGTTGCATGTAACCACCTCCACTTTCTCTAATTAACTGCTAAAGCAGAAATGCTATTTGCAATTTCAGTTTATAGGTGATTTTCACTGATAATTACCATTTGAATAGTTTAATATTTAACCCTATAGTTAGTCCTAATGACTTATATTTTATTTCATAAACTCATGAGTAAAATATTATTTTGTAGTTCACTGGCTCCCACACTTAAGACATAATGTTCAGTGTGTATTTCATTACGCAGATGAGCAATGGATGTTGTTTGGCATGATTTGAATGGGTCAATAGTATTTTCCTAGTCACATTAATCATTCAGACAGCTAGAAAAGGGAAAAAAAAGCCCAAAGTCCTCGAAAACTAAAACGAGAATCTATTCACACAAATGACACCATTGGTGGGTTATCTAGGATGTAGTTAAGGAGAAGGGAGAATCATGGACTTTGAGCACATGGTTCATTCTTTCTTCAAGACCCTAGCTCTATTTTCAGAATCCAAGTGAACACACCAAGATGCATTACTGAATTAACTATAATAATTTTCTTTGGAACAATATTAGAGGGACTTTTTCTCACGCACCTTTCTCCTTCTCTCCTAGGCTTTTTCCACTCTGGTGAAAAGTCCATGTTCTCCATACAACACTTATTTCTTTCTTCTCCCCTCACTCTGTCTCTCTAAATTTCAATCAGTAAAAACTATCTAGGGGCCAGAGTGATCCTACAGTGGGGAGGGAACCTGCCTAGCATTCCACTTGGTTCCATCCCTGAGTCAAACAGATTTAATGAGACTGATAGAAAACCACAGATATCCTCACAGACACAACACGACAGTTGCCTTTTCCTTTCAGTATCTTGCCTGACCATTCCACAAGGTATGATCCATGGAGGACTTGGTCTACTTGGCTAGTCAACATACCAGAATAAAATTTTGGTCAATCATTCTTCCACTGCCAGTCCCATATGTATTAGGTATGAATTTTAACAACATTAATTTTAATAACAAGTATGTGTGACATACAATTGCTTTTTCTCCCCCACAAAACTCTTGGGCAGCAGTGAAAAAGACAATATCTAGCATTAACTTTTATTTTGGGGCCACTACCAGGGGTTACTCCAGGCTCTGAATTCAGGGATCATTCCTGGTGGTGCTTCGAGACCATATAGGATGACAGGGATCAAACCATAGAGCAAAGCAAGAGCCTTCTATACAGTACTCGAGCCCTATAACTTTCTTTTGTTTTTGTTTTTTGTTTTATATTTTTTGGCTTTTGGGCCACATCCACAGTGCTCAAGGGTTACTCCTGGCTCTGTGCTCAGAAATTGCTCCTGACAGGCACTGGGGACCATATAGGATGCCGGGATTCAAACCAACATAGGTCCTGGGTCAGCCGCTTGCAAGGCAAATGCCCTACCGCTGTGCTATTTCTCTGGTCTCTCTTTTCTTTTCTTTTTTCTTTTTGGTTTTTGGGTCACACCCAGCAGTGCTCAGGAGTTACTCCTGGCTCTATGCTCAGAAATCGCTCCTGGCAGGCTCAGAGGACCATATGGGATGCCAGGATTTGAACCACTGACCTTCTGCATGAAAGGCAAATGCCTTACCTCCATGCTATCTCTCCAGCCCTCTCTTTTCTTTTTTAAGGGAAAGTTGGTGCTAAACATGCTAGTGCTCAGGAGCTACTTCCAGCTTGGACATGCTTCTAGAGATGCTCTTGAGAGAACATGCAATTCTGGGTATAGGAACCCCAGACATCTCACTCATAATGCATGTATGTGCCTTAGGCCTTTGAGTCCTATCTCTCCTGTCCCAACTTTTTCATCCTAGTAATACCTTCTGAGATATCATCCTCCTAAGCAAGAGTGCATGGGAAGCTCAGATTCTGTTTAGTTTGAGTCTTTTGATTATGGAAATTGTGCATGCACAGTACATAACTGTATAACAAATATTGCATAATATAAGAAAGGGGAAAAGAGGGGCCAGAGTGATAGCACAGTGAGAAGGACATTTGCCTGGCACATGGCCAAACCGGGTTTGATCCCCAGCATCCCATATGTCCCCTGAGCTTGCCAAGAGTAATTTCTGTGCACTGAGAAAGAAGTAGCCCCCAAACATCACTGGGTGAGGCTCTCCCCAACAAAAAGTAAAGGGGAAAAGGAAAATCCAATAAAAATCTTCCTCCCGTGATTTGCTAACATTCACCAAACACAATTTAGAAAATTTTTCTATATATCCTCTATTACACTGCACTTACATTTTAGAGTCAATTTTTTAAGTATCTTATGTTTATACACATAGTTCTATCAACTATATTTGTTTTGTTTGGGGTCTACTACCAACTATACTCCAGGCTTAGTCATGGTTTTGTGCTCAGTGATCACTTCTGGAGGACCATATGAGGTGCAAGGGTTTAATTGATATCAGTCATATACAAGCCAAGAGTCCAACGCATTGTATTATCTCTCAACCCCCATCAAAATATTTTGAAAGAAATAGGGCCCGGAGAGATAGCACAGCGGTGTTTGCCTTGCAAGCAGCCATTCCAGGACCAAAGGTGGTTGGTTCAAATCCCGGTGTCCCATATGGTCCCCCGTGCCTGCCAGGAGCTATTTCTGAGCAGACAGCCAGGAGTAACCCCTGAGCACCGCCAGGTGTGGCCCAAAAACCAAAAAAAAAAAAAAAATTTTTTTTGAAAGAAATATATTTCTCTCTGCATCACAGGGAAGAGACATGGTCTCCGAAAGTCAAAATCTTCACAAGACCATCGAGAAGTCCTTTGCATGGACTATCATGGTGGGACACAGCAGCATTGGCTCTTTTGTTTGCTGCCTTTTATTTATGCCTTTTTCTTTTCCTTTTTGGGCCACAACCGGTGATGCCCAGGGGTTACTCCTGGCTATGAGCTCATTAATCGCTCCTGGCTTGGGGGACCATATGGGACACTGGGGAAATCCAACCGTGGTCCCTCCTAGGTTAGCGAGTGCAAGGCAGACACCTTACTGCTTCCACCATCGCTCCGCCCCCCCTTTTAATAAAATCTTTATTTAAGCACCATGATTACAAGTATGATTGTAGTTGAGTTTCAGTCATAGTGTTTTTGCTTTAAGTAATATACTAAATTTTTTTTCTTTTCAACTTAAAAAATATCTTTTGGGGGTACAAAGTGATAGCACAGCGGTAAGGCATTTGCCTTGCATGCGGCTGACCTGAGACAGACGTGGTTCAATCCCCAGCAACTGTTATGGTCCCTGAGCCTACCAGGAGTGACCATTTCGGGGAGGGGGGGAGTGGCTCTGTGCTCAGATGTTGCTCCTGGCAGGCTCGGGGGACCTTATGAGATGCCGGGATTCAAACTGGGGTCCATCCTGGATTGGCCATGTGCAAGGCAAATGCCTTACCCTACAGCTGTGCTATTATTGCTCAGGCCCCAACTTCTGAACAGAGCCATGAGTAACCCCTGAGTGCCATCGAGTGTGGCTCAAAAAACGAACAAACAAAAATCCTTTTTTTGTGTTTTTGTTTTTTCAGGCCACACCCGTTTGATGCTCAGGGGTTACTCCTGGCTAAGTGCTCAGAAATCGTCCCTGGCTTGGGGGGACCATATGGGATGCCGGGGGATAGAACCACGGTCCTTCCTTGGCTAGCGCTTGCAAGGCAGACACCTTACCTCTAGCGCCACCTCGCCAGCCCCATCATTTTTTTTTTTTAAAGTTTTGTACTACATTTGGCGAAGTTCCCTGGCTCTGTGTTCAGAGATCACTCATGCAGGGGCTGGGGGGGTCAAGTCAAGCCAGGGATTGGGTCAGTTGCATGTAAGGTAAGTGCCCTGCTTGATATGGTCCACAAACAAACAAAAATATGTATAGGATTGGAGAGCTGCACAGAGATTAACACATGTGCTCTGACCACAGCCAATCCCAGTTTGATCTCTGGCATTGCATCTAGTTCCTAGCACAGCCAGAGGTCAATCTTGAGCATAAAGCCAGTAGGAAGTCCTAGCACTATCAGTATTGTCCTAAAAAAAAAAAAAAAAAGGCAAAGCATTTTTTTTTTAATGTAGAAAGTAGTACGCTCAAGGTGGAAGCAAATCCTTAATTTGTTAAAATAAAAATAAAAGAGACACAGACTTGGAAAGAAACAAGTTAAAACTGACTAGGAACCAGCCCTTCTTTCTTTCACTGCCAATTTATCCCTCTTAACTCCTCTTCTTCCCCAAATTTCCTTTCCTCTTCACAAAAATAAAGACTTGGACTGGGCTGGAAGTATTTAATATTCACTCCCTAGTATCATCACTCCTCCCACATACTTGCTATGAAATAAAAAGGCAGGAGCTCAAAGAAGGAAGGGATTATAAAAATTTTTAGAATTATTATTTATACATATTCCTATAATTTTATAGCTTTGTGTCTTTTCATTTTGATTTATGTGTCCAGGTTAGGGCAACTATAATCTTTCCAGAGCTGGAGCTCAACCCATTAGTAATGGAAACTGTGCCTAAAGACAGAAGGCCCAACAGCTCTGAGCAAATCAGACAAAATAAAAACTTTAAGTTTTATCACAGAGAAAGAGAACAAGAACGTTCCATGAAATTAAATGATAGCTAGTCATCGAGTCCTCTGTTCAGGATGGTGTAAACACTAGTGTCTGGCAGTTAAGAGCAAGATTTTTCAGAGTTGCAGAAAAAGAGACTGAGTATACTCTATACTACACCAAACCAATGTTCACTTGACATCTTTTCCTTCATGAATTTTCAGGATGCTCTTCCAATTCCACTTACAAATTTGGAAAATCATTATGCCATACAGTATGATTGTTTTTCATGAGAAATATTTGATTCATTGCAGGTATACCTCTGATTAGAGGATTTTACCTCATACTTATTTTGGTTTTTGGGGGGGCACACCCTGCAATGCTCAAGGATTACCTTACCTAGCTCCGCACTTAGGAATCATTCCTGGCAATGCACAAGGAACATATGGGATGCCCAGGATTAAACCCAGGTCAGCTGTGTGCAAGGCAACTGCCCCAACCACTGTACTAACTAACACTCAAGCCCCAGATATTTACCCTTTTCTCTATTTTTACCCCTACTTAAAAACTTTGTAACAGAAAGCTTAAGAAACACCTATATTTGGTCATAAAAGGTAAAGTGGGAGAAGTGTGCAGAACACTAGCTTTCCTAAGGAATTTAAGAAAATGTTAAGAAAGGGTTATTTTAAGTCTGGCTGTTTATATGTGGGGAAAAAAAAAAGAGAATATAAAATGAACATCAATTTGCCACTTGCTGCTTGGTTTAATCGAGAAACATCCCAGAAATAAGTACTTCTTGGCAGTAGAAATCACAGTTACTCATAGGGTTCTAATTTTAATAGTTTAATTCCACAGACTCCTCGAGTACATTGGGCACAAAAGAGTACAGATCTAGACTCTTCATTGTTCAAGTGTGAAGCCAACTGCTGTGCAGTATGAGGTGAAGTGCTGACTGGATTGGGAAAGTATTTTGGGGACTTGGCCACCATGTAGACATCCAGAGAGACTTTACCCAAAGGCTTAGCCGGAAGCTCAAACCTAGAAATGCTGGAGAAGCATGTCTGAGGAAGGATGTTTTTTATGCTAAGACCCAGGTGAGTGGTAGAACTTTTGCAATACAGTCCTGGACCTGGTAAGAATGAATTTCTGAAATATTACCTAAGACAGAAAAACTAAATATTATATAGGAGGTAGCTGTATGCTGGTGTAAGCAAAATTCATACTTATTTGTTTTACATTTGTAAAATGCTTCCTATTACCAAGGCCCCTCTGACATCTTTTAAGTGTAATGCTGTGAAGATATGCTGACCTTGCCAAGTAATCTGAAAGACAAACAATATTTTGGGTACCAGTGGAGGCTATGGCAGACCTCATAATGTGATGTAGCTCCAGTTGGTGGTTTTGGGGGTTTTTTTTTTTGCCTCTAGCCAATCAATCTGACTGCAGTTTTCAGCCACAAGTGGCAGACTGACATTGAGAATTTATGAGTTCTGCTATCTAAGTAATGCACATTTCCTTTTGAATTATTCTAGTTTGTAGCCTGGAGCAGATCATAATTATCATTCCTTTTGCCACACAAGTTCTGAGGAACTACAAGTAGTTTGGGTGGCAACATTAATATGCCTTAATGTTTTAGGTAGGTTGGGAAATAAAAGCCCATATGTGACAAATGGAAAGATTTCTTTTTTGTTCTGCTAAAAAAATCAAGTATCTAAGCTGATTAACATTTGGTTTTAGTTATAGTGTGCACTCATAAAAATGTTAGTCCTTATCTTTTAGGAAAGATTTTCCACTTTACTAAGGAATAAACAAATGTAGTGCTTTGTAGTGGGAGGCCCAGCAACACATGGTCCGGAGGGCACTACTGACAGCATCCCCTTCCCACAACAAAACCAATAGAAGAGGCTGGAAAAGATAGTAAGGGGGGGCGCACTTGCCTTGAATGAAACTGATCCAGTTTCGATCACTGGCACCATATATGATTCTAGAAGCCTACCAGAAGTGCTCCCTGAGCACAGAGCCAGAAGTAAGCCCTGAGCATAGCCTGATTCTATTAGTCAATTCCTAAACAATTGACTAACAACAGAAGTAGCCCCTGAGCACTGCCAGGTGCTTTTCAAAAACAAACGAAAAGAAAAAAAGACTTAAAAAGAATACACTTTTACAGTTTGCCCGGCGGAGTATTCAGGTAATGAATAATCTATACTACAGAGAAAGTTCGCTTTGTGCTCAGACAAATACTGAAACTGGCTATTCAGAATGCATGTTCCTCCACTGCTCTGCTGATTTCAGAGTGGCCCAGCTGCATATTAGTAAAATATGAGGTATTTACAACGAAAATGGAAAGTGGGGTACAATTCAGTTACTGATATTTTAGCTACCTGATATGAGCTTTTTGAAGTGGCTGGGAAGGCTGCTGTAATTTATCATGTAGTTAATTTATTTATATTTTATTATTTCTGTTTTGAAGGCCACATCTGCTGGTACTCAGGGGTTACACCCAGCCCATTGCTCGGGGGTTACTGCGGGCAATTACCAGGTGATGCTGTGGATCACACCTGGGCCTCCAATATAAAAGCCTGCAGCATTTCTCTAACCCCTAAGGGTGCTTTTCATTTTTATTTGCTTATTTTGACTTGGGGACCATGCCCAGTGGCTCTCAGGGCTTATTTTTAGCTTTGTGCTCAAGGATCATTCCTAGCAGAACTTAGGGAACCACAGAAGTGCCAGGGATGAAACAATCACCTTGAAAGCTCTGAGTTTGAAGTCGTGAGTTCATTTAATACCTAGGTATATGCATGATAGAAAAACACAGATATGTACAAGACTGATTATAATAGAAAAATACGATGCTGGAGAAATAGAAAGAAGGATTAAGATGCTTGCCTAACATGAGGTCAGATAGAAATGATAAAAAAAAAAGAATGGTTGCTGTATGATTTCATTTATATAAGTCTCAGAATCGGGCCCGGAGAGATAGCACAGTGGTGTTTGCCTTGCAAGCAGCCGATCCAGGACCAAAGGTGGTTGGTTCGAATCCCGGTGTCCCATATGGTCCCCTGTGCCTGCCAGGAGCTATTCTGAGCAGACAGCCAGGAGTAACCCCTGAGCACCGCTGGGTGTGGCCCAAAAACCAAAAAAAAAAAGAAAACCTAAGGAGTAGAAAGCACTCTAACAACAGGTTTTACAAATTAGGATGCAAGTGACAAAATATTTATAAATTCAAGCAACATTTTAAAATCAGGGAAATAAGAAATAATTCATAATTCTTCATATGAAAGAATAATTCTTTTATAATTATTCATATGAAAGTTGATAAAAACATTAATAATGCAGATGTCTGTGTTACATTTGACTAGGCTATAAGATAATTGTATCTGAAGAATTTTAACTAAAGCCTTATAATTACTCAATTATTATTAACTAGTTCAGAAATATCCTTGATGACCATCTAATTACATTCTTCACAGCTTTCAACTGATTTAATGTACATGGAATAACCAACTACATTGCTTGAAGTAGAAAAATCTACTAAATTTTCTTAGCAAGAAAATAAAGCTTTGTAATAATAATAAATAAATACAAATAAACATAAAATGATAATACACTGCTAAATGATAGTAGTAGTTTACAATGTAACTTTATCTGTATATTTAATTTTGTCCTCAAATCTTCTTAGAATTAACTGGAAAGATAATATCTTACTTCTTTTCTGGGGGGGAGGTCACACCCAGTGGCGCTCAGGGGTTACTCCTGGCTCTATGCTCAGAAATCGCTCCTGGCAGGCACGGGGGACCATATGCAATGCTGGGATTTGAAACACCTTCTGTCCTGGATTGGCTGTGTGCAAGGCAAATGCCCTACTGCTGTGCTGTCTCTCCAACCCTATAAAAACATTTTTACATGCAGCAAATTTCAAACATAAACAAAAGAAAATGTATTAGTATAATAAAACCACATGGATCTATCATCTAGGTTTAATATTTAATACTCATGCTAGTTCTATCTCAGAACCATTCTCTCTGCTTCTCACTAAATTTTTCTAAAGTCAGTCCCAAATAGTATATAATTTTAATCTGGATTTACTTCAGTAAGTCTATTTTTTTTTTTTAGTAAGTCTATTTAAAAGATGAGATGAATTGGGGGGCTAGAGTGATAGCACAATGGATAGGGTGTTTCTCTTACATACAGCCAACCTGGATGGACCTCGGTTTGATTCCTGATTCCAGAGAGCACTTGCCTTGATTGCAGCTGACCCCAGTTGGATCCCTGGAATCCCCTATGTTCTTCCAAGCACCACCAGAGTGATCTCTGAGTGGAGAGTTAGGAGTAAGCCCTGAATACTGCTGAATATGACCCCACAGAACAAATCAAAACAAATAAAAATAAAATGAAACTCTTTTATTTTGGGGAGGCGGTCTGATACTCAGAGCTGCTTGCTGAAATTGGGACTACATCTGAGGGGAGCAGGAGGCATGCGGTGTTGAGATAAATCTCAAGGCCTCTGAGATTTATCTGTAAATAAATAATTTATCTGTAAAGTAAAGCATCTGCTCTACTGGAGTCACATCCCCACCAGGTAACTCTTTTTATGAAATTAACAAACTAGCTTATCACACCTAAAGTAAGAAATAGCAATGTTAATGTACATAGTGATATATAATATAAACACACATATGTGTTTGCAATGTTTTACTTTCTATTAAACACATGGTTCATTAAAAAAAAATAGGATTCGGGCCCGAAGAAATAGCACAGCGGTGTTTGCCTTGCAAGTAGCCGATCCAGGACCTAAGGTGGTTGGTTCGAATCCCGGTGTCCCATATGGTCCCCCGCGCCTGCCAGGAGCTATTTCTGAGCAGACAGCCAGGAGTTACCCCTGAGCACCACCGGGTGTGGCCCAAAAAGAAAAACAAACAAACAAACAAAATAGGATTCATGGGGCCAAAGCGATAAAACATAGGTAGGTAGGGTGTTTGCCTTGCATGTGGCCAATCCAGGACAGACCTTGGTTTGATCCCCTGCACCCCATATGGTCCCCTAAGCCAGGAGCAATTTCTGAGCGCATAACCAGGAGTAACCCGAGCGCCACAGGTTATGACCCAAAAAAGCCAAAAAAAAAAGGGGGGGGGGGATTCAGAGACCCAGAGATATCTGAATGGTAAGATACCTGCCGGCCTTGCAAATATGAGGCTTGAGAATTCAATGTCTGGCACAGCTTCTCATGAGTTGGGCACAATCATGCCACCCAGAACTACTTTACTATTTTTGTTAGTTTGTTTTTGGGGGCCACACCCAGAGGTGCTCAGGGGTTACTCCTGGCTCTGTGCTCAGAAATGACTCTTGGTGGAGTTCAAAGAATCACATGGGTATTGAGAATGAAACCCAGGTTGGCCGCATGCAAGCCAGCCCTACTTGCTGAGCTACCACGCTGATCCCCACTCTACTCTATCTCTAGCCACAGAGTATGTTCAAGTATCACAACTAACCATGTAACTGCTGATCTTTGCAACAACAACAAAAAATACATAGGCAAGGGAATACATTAAAGGTTTTATTTGTTTTTTGTTTGTTTTGTTTTTGTGTGTGTGTGGTCATACCGACAGCTATGTTCAGTTTACTCCTGGCTCTGTGCTCAGGAACTATTCATGGTGGTGTTTGGGGGAGTGAATGGTGTGCATGGATTGAACCTAGGTTGGCAAACTAAATGCTCCCCTTCAGTAACAATAATGCAAACTGGAGTGTCTAAAGGGAAAAATGAGAGAGAGAGAGAGAGAGAGAGAGAGAGAGAGAGAGAGAGAGAGAGAGAGAGAGAGAGAGAGCAGAGAGAGAGAGAAAAAATGTTTGCAGAAAAGAGATGGGAAATGTGAACTGATGAAGGAATGGGTTTTGAACACTGTATAACTGAAATTCAATCACAAACAACTTTTCAACAGTGGTGGTCCAATTAAAACGTTTATGTTTTTTAAAAATCCCTACAGGTTGTACTATCTTTCAAGCCTCTGTTAGGGAAATAACTACACTAACAACTAAGAATGAGAGAAGTTGAATGCCTGTCGAGAATACAGGCAGGGGTAGGGGAGAGGGGCATTGGTGGTGGGAATGTTGCACTGGTGATGGGGAGTGTTCTGTTTATAAGTGAAACCCAACTACAAACATGCTTGTAATCATTGTGGTTAAATAAAAATTTATAAAAAAATTTTTTTTCTACTTGTTAAAGAAATGAATCTGCTACTGGGGCTGGAGAGGACTACAGTGGATAGGAAACTTGCCTTGCTTGTGGCTGACCTCAGTTCAATCCCCAACAGCTCATAAAGTTCACCAAGCACCAACAGGAGTAATTCCTGACTACAAAGTCAGGAGCAACCCGTGAGCATTGTTGGGTGTGGCTTTAAAAAGAAAAAGAAGGGGCCAGAGCGGTAGCAAGCGGTAGCTTGGTCCCCCAAGCCAGAAGTGATTTCTGAGCAAATAGCGAGGAATAACCCCTGAGCGTCACTGGGTGTGACCCAAAACAGAAAAAGAAAAAAAGAAAGGAAGGAAGGAAGGAAGGAAGGAAGGAAGGAAGGAAGGAAGGAAGGAAGGAAGGAAGGAAGGAAGGAAGGAAGGAAGGAAGGAAGGAAGGAAGGAAGGAAAGAAAAGAAGGGCTGGAGAGATAACATGGAGGTATGGTGTTTGCATTGCATGCAGAAGGACAGTGGTTCAAATCCTGGCATCCCAAATGGTCCCCCAAGCCTGCCAGGAGCGATTTCTGAGCTTAGAGCCAGGAGTAACCCCTGAGTGCTGGTAGGTGTGACTCAAAAACAAAAACAAAAAAAAAAAAAGAAGAGAAAGAAAGAAAGGACAGAAAGAAAGAAAGAAAGAAAGACAGAAAGAAAGAAAGAAAGAAAGAAAGAAAGAAAGAAAGAAAGAAAGAAAGAAAGAACGAAAGAAAGAAAGAAAGAAAGAAGAAGAAAGAAGAAAGAAGAAAGAAAGAAAGAAAGAAAGAAAGAAAGAAAGAAAGAAAGAAAGAAAGAAAGAAAGAAAGAAAGAAGAAAGAAAGAAAGAAAGAAAGAAAGAAAGAAAGAAAATGAAACGAATTTGACTAGCATTTTCCACATTCTGGAATCTACTAACTATATCTCAGTGGTGTATTAACATGTCTTTTTCAGTTTCCTACAAACTCATATCAAACCTAGGGAATTGCTTTGAGTCAAGTTGTTGGGTTTTTTCTTTTTTTTTCTCTTCTTGCAAGTGTGCTGAATGAGGAGTGGGGGGAGTGTGTGTGCTGACAGTTGTCTTTCTTGCAATGTTATCAGCCATTTATGGTTAATGCCCAAATCTATGACTTCATAGGGGCTTCCCAAGGGGTGATATTTTATCAAGCCTTCTTCATTCATTTCAGAAATATCTCTATAAGGAAAAGATTTTTTTCAAGCTATCTGGTTAACCCATTTCAGTTCATGCAGAAAATCAAGTGAAAGCCATTGATTTTCCCCTCTGCTCAGCCAGAATACTCGCTATTAAAAACCTAAGACTCTGAACAACAAATTCAATGTTCTTAATCAGAGATAAAATATCTATCTAAAAGATTTCGATCTGAGGCTGGAGAGATAGCACAGCGGCGTTTGCCTTGCAAGCAGCCGATCCAGGACCTAAGGTGGTTGGTTCAGATCCTGGTGTCCCATATGGTCCCCCGTGCCTGCCAGGAGCTATTTCTGAGCAGATAGCCAGGAGTAACCCCTGAGCACTGCCGGGTGTGGCCCAAAAAAACAAAAAAAAAGATTTCGATCTAAAATATTACCTATTGATACATAAATAATTTCTGCATGGGCCCAGAGAGATAGCACAGCGGCGTTTGCCTTGCAAGCAGCCTATCCAGGACCAAAGGTGGTTGGTTCGAATCCCGGTGTCCCATATGGTCCCCCGTGCCTGCCAGGAGCTATTTCTGAGCAGACTGCCAGGAGTAACCACTGAGCACCGCCGGGTGTGACCCCAAAACCAAAATAATAATAATAATAATAATAATAATAATAATAATAATTTCTGCATGAAAGATTGAATCAGTAAAACTTAATTTCACTTTGAAGTACAAATATTGGACAGAGACCAGTGAAACAGAAATGTTCTACTAATTAAGTCACAACATTGTGCTCCCAGACTTAATAAATCACATATCTTCTCTATCCTTTTTGTCTCACACTTTCTTTTGGGGGTTGAATGGGGCTGGGAGGTTAGAGGTAACCAGACAAGTCTGCAATTCAAAGGGGAGGGGGACCCCAACTCCAAATAGATTTTCCTTTAAGAAAGAAACCCAAAACCAAAAGAAAACAGGTAAAATTAGCTATTGAAATGATGGCCATGTGAATCAACCCTTGCTCCACATCTGGCAGCACTTAACTCCCCCAGGGCATGCGTGGTGCCCTAGGGCACCGTTACACATGTTTGACCAGCCGGGCAACAACAAAGGACACGGAGGCTATAAAAAGAGGCAGCAGGTAACCATCAGGCTGGCCAAATGGCTGAGGCTTTTGACAGAACACACAATGAAGCAACTGGTTATTCCCATGCCTGAAAAGTCAAGGAGGGAGGGCTTTATTTTAGGACTCAGATTCCACAAGGAGCCTCTTTAAGTCACTGGGTTACTTCCTTGTTTTAATCAGATCCACAAATCCTCCCTTTTCTTTCAGATGCTCAGTGGCAAACCTCGAAGCTGTATAAAGCCACCTTGTGTTCTTGCCAAAAACCCATCTAAGAATTCAACTAGACTGTTTTCTGGACTCTACTCCCAACAGTGGAGGAAACAAAGGTGCCAGGCTATTCTGTACATGCTGTGGCACTAGGTTCACGACAGAAGAAGCATACATTAGTGACCTGGTCTATCTTAGTACAGCTCTTCTTCAACTCAGGGAAGTGTAATGCTATCAGTGGTAAATATGACTCCTACCTAAGCAGACATCGCATAATTAGGTAGCAGGAATTTTATCTTTCCCACAGCCTAATGGCTTTTTTTTTTTTTTTTGCGGCCTTGGCAGAGAACATCTCCAATCCTACAGTGACTTCTTAGCCTTCCCTTTTATCCACACTGTTGAGTACAGACCAACGCTTTCCACTTACATAATCTTATCAAAACACAGGAATGATAACACTCAGGACACCCATTACACTAAGGTTTGGCAGGTATATTGCCTTAACGCAAAGGAATTCTAATAATTGAACATTTTAGTTTCAAAAAAGGTTGTAAAGGAGATACTAAATCCAGTGGCTCCTTCCAATGATTTGTTGTATCACTGTTTCTGTTGCATAAATATGATGTTCCAGGAGGGATTATAAATGTCTTTATTCTTTTTGGAGGACAGTGCTAAGGGGATTATGTGGGGTTTGAAGATAAAATCAAGTCTCTTGCAAGCAAATAATGAGCTCAGTCCTTAGAGCATTCTAGTCCAAAGATAATTTTGTTTTCACTTCCCATGATAAATTTATAAATCACAATATTTTGGGGTCACATTCGGCGTTGCTCAGGGGTTACTCCTGGCTCTGCACTCAGAAATCGCTCCTGTGGCTCCCTGTGTGTGACACCAGGCGGGGAAAATCCGCGAAAGTACACCGACCCAGTGGGGCTCAGCTGTGAAAGACTGTGAGTGTGACCTGTCTATGTCTGTCTACTGTCCTCTTGCGTGAAACTCTTGCGAGTGGGGCAAAAAGAGCCTCCAGAAACCTCGCTCGCCCAGACGCCATTTTCAGGGAGGGACTTCAGAGCATAAAAGCCGGCTATCCTTTGCAAAAGCTGGCTCCCTGTGTGTGACACCAGGCGGGGAAAATCCGCGAAAGTACACCGGCCCAGTGGGGCTCAGCTGTGAAAGACTGTGAGTGTGACCTGTCTATGTCTGTCTACTGTCCTCTTGCGTGAAACTCTTGCGAGTGGGGCAAAAAGAGCCTCCAGAAACCTCGCTCGCCCAGACGCCATTTTCAGGGAGGGACTTCAGAGCATAAAAACCGGCTATCCTTTGCAAAAGCTGGCTCCCTGTGTGTGACACCAGGCGGGGAAAATCCGCGAAAGTACACCGGCCCAGTGGGGCTCAGCTGTGAAAGACTGTGAGTGTGACCTGTCTATGTCTGTCTACTGTCCTCTTGCGTGAAACTCTTGCGAGTGGGGCAAAAAGAGGCTCAGAGGAGCACGGCCGCTCCGCTTCGCTACGCGGCCGTGCACTCTTTCTAAGGAAAGAACTCCATTGCAACAAGAAGGAAAAATCACACTAAGAACGGCGCTATATCACAGAAGCAAACATTTCTCTCTGGACTGTCTTCTCTGTTACATGCTCGGGCCTAAGATTTGACCCAGTGTGAGGCTTCATCCAAGGAGGACTCCCCTCCCTTAGAGGCAAGTCAGCCCATCCAGAAAGGGAGGAGCCAGAGGAGTGTGCTGCCTACATCATATAGACAATGAATACCACTACAACACGTAGAAAAACCCACAATACAAATGTGACAATGGGGAAACAGCGCAGGCCAGCATCAGACATAGAGAATGAAGATGACAATTCCGAGGACCAGATAATGACTGAACAACTAATCAACCTCTCAGATAAGGACTTTAGACTAGCAATATGGAAGGTGCTCAACAGACTCCAAGAAACCATGGATCGAGTTGAACAGAACACTAATAAGAACCAAGAAAATATGAAGGCAGAAATGACAAAACTCCAAACTGAAATAACATGTCAACTAACAGGCCTGAAAAACTCAGTAAACGAAGTGAATGACAAAATGGATAAGCTCTGGGACAGGGTATCAGAAGCTGAGAATAGACTTGGTGCTGTGGAAGATGAGATACATAACAATTCCATACAGCAGGAGAGATTGGACAAAAAACTTAAAGCAAATGAGCAGACAATGGAAAAATTAGTCAAAGAATGGGAACAGACGAAAATAGAAGTCTATGATAAGATCAACAGAAACAATTTAAGAATCATTGGAGTCCCAGAGACCCAGGAAGAAAATTTCCAGGAAGAATCAATGGTCAAGAACATCATTAAAGAGAAACTCCCAGAGCTAAAGAATATATGTGATCAAATCCTGCATGCCCGAAGAGTACCAACCAAAAGAGACCCCAGAAAAACCACCCCAAGACACATCCTAGTCACAATGACAAATCCCACAGATAGAGACAGAATTCTGAAAACAGCAAGATCAAAAGGGGAAATCATGTTCAAGCAAGCTTCCCTGAGATTTACAGCAGACCTGTCACCAGAAACGCTCAATGCCAGAAAGCAGTGGTGGGATATTGTGACAAGACTGAATGAAATGAATGCTTCACCCAGAATACTATACCCAGCAAAACTCACTTTCCGGTTTGATGGAAGAATACATGGTTTCACAGACAAAAAACAGCTCAGAAACTTCACAGACACAAAACCAGTCTTAAGAGAAAAACTGAAAGACCTAATCTAAGACAAGACTACCCAAAAGACACACCAAATTTTGAAATAAAGATGGCGTTAAATCCCAGGACAATTCTTTCTCTCAACGTCAATGGACTAAATGCACCAGTTAAGAGACACAGAGTGGCTAAATGGATCAAAAAACTCAATCCAACCTTCTGCTGCCTACAAGAAACGCACCTGAATAGTCAGAACAAACATAGACTCAAAATAAAAGGCTGGAGAAAAGTTATCCAAGCAAACAACACCCATAAAAAAGCTGGAGTGGCCATACTAATATCAGATAATGCAAACTTTATACTCAGGAAGGTTGTAAGGGACAAAGACGGACATTTTATATTAATCAAGGGGTACGTAGAGCAGGAAGAATTCACTCTCCTAAACATATATGCACCGAATGAGGGGCCAGCAAAATATTTAATACAACTGCTGACAAATCTGAAAAATAATATCAACAACAACACAATAATTGTGGGGGACCTAAACACGGCTTTGTCAACACTGGACAGGTCAACCAGACTGAAACCCAACAAGAATATACTAGACCTGAGGAGAGAAATGGAAGAAAGAGGCCTAGTGGATATATATAGGACACTCCATCCCCAGAAACCTGGATACACATTCTTCTCCAATGTACATGGGACATTCTCCAGGATAGACTACATGCTGGCACATAAAACATACCTCCATAAGATCAAGAGGATAGAAATTTTGCAGACTACCTTCGCTGACCACAAGGCTCTGAAATTATTTGTGAACTCCAAAGGGACTCAGAAGAAACACTTTAACACCTGGAAGTTAAACAGCCTCATGCTCAATAACCAGTGGGTCCGAGATGAAATCAAGGAGGAAATAAAAAGGTTCCTGGAAACAAATGACAATAAAGACACAAACTCTCAGAACTTATGGGACACAGCAAAAGCAGTACTGAGAGGAAAATTTATAGCTTTGCAAGCACACATCAGGAAGGAAGAAGGAGCTTACCTGAGTAGCTTAATGACACAGCTAATAGAACTAGAAAATGCTCAACAAAAGGACCCAAGAACAGGAAGACAGAAGGAAATAACAAAGCTGAGAGCAGAAATCAACGAAGTGGAAACTCAAAAAACAATCCGAAAGATCAACGAAAGCAGAAGTTGGTTCTTTGAAAAAGTAAACAAGATTGATAGACCACTGGCAAACCTAACAAAGAAAGAGAGAGAGAGAAACTTGATAACTCGTATCAGGAATGAAAAAGGAGAGATCACTACTGATATGACAGAGATTCAAAGGGTAATCAGAAACTACTTTGAAAAACTCTACGCCACTAAAAATGAGAACCTGGAAGAAATGGATAAATTCTTGGACTCTTATAATCTTCCACGGTTGAAGGAAGAGGATGTAGCATATCTAAACACCCCCATCACCATTGATGAAATTAAAACAGTAATCAAATGTCTGCCGAAAAACAAAAGCCCAGGTCCAGATGGATTCACTAATGAATTCTATCAAACTTTCCAAGAGGAACTACTGCCAATCTTGGCAAGACTCTTTCATGAAATTGAACAAACAGAAACACTTCCAAATAGCTTTTATGAAGCCAACATCACCTTGATACCTAAACCAGACAGAGACGCTACCAAAATAGAAAATTACAGACCAATATCATTGATGAATGCAGATGCAAAGATCCTCAACAAAATCCTGGCAAATAGGATTCAATGCCTCATTAAGAAGATCATCCACTACGATCAAGTAGGTTTCATCCCAGGAATGCAAGGCTGGTTTAACATCCGTAAATCTATCAACATAATACACAACATCAATAACAAGAAAAATAAAAACCACATGATCATATCAATAGATGCAGAGAAAGCATTTGATAAGGTCCAACACCCATTCTTGATCAAAACTCTCAGCAAGATGGGAATGGAGGGAACCTTTCTCAATATAGTGAAGGCCATCTACCACAAGCCAGTGGCAAATATTATCCTCAATGGAGAAAAACTGAAAGCCTTCCCTCTAAATTCTGGCACAAGACAAGGCTGTCCTCTCTCACCACTCCTATTCAACATAGCACTGGAAGTACTTGCTATAGCGATTAGGCAAGAAAAGGATATCAAGGGAATCCAGATAGGAAAGGAAGAAGTCAAGCTCTCACTGTTTGCAGATGACATGATACTCTACTTAGAAAACCCTAAAGACTCTATCAAAAAGCTTCTAGAAACAATAGACTCATATAGCAAGGTGGCAGGCTACAAAATTAACACACAAAAATCAATGGCCTTTCTATACACCAACAGTAATAAAGAAGAAATGGACATTAAGAAAACAACCCCATTCACAATAGTACCACACAAACTCAAATATCTTGGAATCAACTTGACTAAATATGTGAAGGACCTATACAAAGAAAACTATAAAACTCTGCTCCAAGAAATAAGAGAGGACACACGGAAATGGAAACACATACCCTGCTCATGGATTGGCAGGATTAACATCATCAAAATGTCAATACTCCCCAAGGCATTATACAGATTTAATGCCATCCCTCTAAAGATACCCATGACATTCTTCAAAGAAGTGGATCAGACACTTTTGAAATTCATTTGGAACAATAAACACCCTCGAATAGCTAAAGCAATCATTGGGAAAAAGAATATGGGAGGAATTACTTTTCCCAACTTTAAACTGTACTACAAAGCAACAGTTATCAAAACAGCATGGTATTGGAATAAGGATAGGTCCTCAGATCAGTGGAATAGGCTTGAATACTCAGAAAATGTTCCCCAGAGATACAACCATCTAATTTTTGATAAAGGAGCAGGAAATCCTAAATGGAGCAGGGAAAGCCTCTTCAACAAGTGGTGTTGGCACAATTGGATAGCCACTTGCAAAAAATTAAACTTAGACCCCCAGCTAACATCATGTACAAAGGTAAAATCCAAATGGATTAAAGACCTCGATATCAGCCCCAAAACCATAAGATATATAGAACAGCACATAGGCAAAACACTACAGGACATTACAGGCATCTTCAAGGAGGAAACTGCACTCTCCAAGCAAGTGAAAGCAGAGATTAACAGATGGGAATATATTAAGCTGAGAAGCTTCTGCACCTCAAAGGAAATAGTGCCCAGAATACAAGAGCCACCCACTGAGTGGGAGAAACTATTCACCCAATACCCATCAGATAAGGGGCTAATCTCCAAAATATACAAGGCACTGACAGAACTTTACAAGAAAAAAACATCTAACCCCATCAAAAAATGGGGAGAAGAAATGAACAGACACTTTGACAAAGAAGAAATACGCATGGCCAAAAGACACATGAAAAAATGTTCCACATCACTAATCATCAGGGAGATGCAAATCAAAACAACGATGAGATACCACCTCACACCCCAGAGAATGGCACACATCACAAAGAATGAGAATAAACAGTGTTGGCGGGGATGTGGAGAGAAAGGAACTCTTATCCACTGCTGGTGGGAATGCTGTCTAGTTCAACCTTTATGGAAAGCGATATGGAGATTCCTCCAAAAACTGGAAATCGAGCTCCCATACGATCCAGCTATACCACTCCTAGGAATATACCCTAGGAACACAAAAATACAATACAAAAACCCCTTCCTTACACCTATATTCATTGCAGCTCTATTTACCATAGCAAGACTCTGGAAACAACCAAGATGCCCTTCAACAGATGAATGGCTAAAGAAACTGTGGTACATATACACAATGGAATATTATGCAGCTGTCAGGAGAGATGAAGTCATGAAATTTTCCTATACATGGATGTACATGGAATCTATTATGCTGAGTGAAATAAGTCAGAGAGAGAGAGAAAAACGCAGAATGGTCTCACTCATCTATGGGTTTTAAGAAAAATGAAAGACACCCTTGTAATAATAATTTTCAGACACAAAAGAGAAAAGAGCTGGAAGTTCCAGCTCACCTCAGGAAGCTCACCACAAAGAGTGATGAGTTTAGTTAGAGAAATAACTACATTTTGAACTGTCCTAATATTGAGAATGTATGAGGGAAATGTAGAGCCTGTTTAGGGTACAGGCGGGGGTTGGGTGGGGAGGAGGGTGATTTGGGACTTGGGTGATGGGAATGTTGCACTGGTGATGGGTGGTGTTCCTTTTATGACTGAAACCCAAACACAATCATGTATGTAATCAAGGTGTTTAAATAAAAAAAAAATTAAAAAAAAAAAAAAAAAAAAAGAATAAGATAATTGGTAATGGCAAAGCAAATGGCCAAACCCCAAAGACTCAGACCAGATACTCTGGAGAATCCTTGCATTCTTTGTAATATTCTTATCAATTAATAAGAAATTCAGTGAGTCTTTTAAAGCCTATAAAGATTCCAATTTTATTAAAAATAAAACAAACATGAGACATATTTAACTTATCCTTATACTAAGTTTCTCCCTACATGGGGAAATCCTTTTTTCTCTTCTTCCTTCCAATAAACTTTCCTATTTTCTAAAAAAAAAAAAAAAAAAAAAAAAAAGAAATCGCTCCTGGCAGGTATGGGGGACCATATGGGATGCCAGGATTCAAACCACCATCTGTCCTGCATGCAAGGCAAACACCCTACCGCTATGCTATCTCTCTGACCCCTGAATCATAATTTTTTTAAGTAACATGTATCCCTGTAAATTAATTATAAGTTGTCATATAGGACACCCAAGAGAGTATAGAAGTTAAGAGGCTTAAAAAAAAAAAAAGAGAAGAAGAAGAAGTTAAGAGGCTTTCCCTGCGTGTATTCAACACCAGTTTGAATACCTGGCACCACAGGTATGCCTTGAAGTCACCAATGACCACTCCTGAGAAGAGTCAGAAATAACTCCAGAGGGGCTAGAGTGATAGCACAGCAGGTAGAGCCTGCTGCCTTACACACACACACACACACACACACACACACACACATGCACACACACACACACACACACAATGACCTAGGTTCAGTGCTGCCTTACACACAACACACACACACTCACACACACTAGGTTCAGTGCTGCCTTACATGCACACAAATTTTTATACCATTATTTACTTCTCAAAACAATTTCTTACAACTAAGCTGTAAGTTTGTTGTTTTGGGGGCCACACTCAGCAGTCTTCAGGGCTTTCCCCTGGCTGCTATGGAGATTGAACCAGGTGGGTTGTGTGCAAGGTAAACACCTTAGCTGCTGTGCAACTGTTTCAGCCCCAACATTTAAAAATATATAATATATACATACATATATACAAGTAGGCATCTTTAACTATAGAAATAAAACATCTTTTAAAAAATGTATCAAATGAAATTAAATACTTGGAGAAGCTAAATATACTTTTATTTCTATTTATTTGGTTTATTTCTATTTATTTGGCAATGCTCAGGGCTCTTTGCTCTGGGGTCACTCCTGGCGAATCAGTGGACTGTGGGGTACCAAGGATTGAACCCAGACAGATATGTGTAAGGCAAATGTCCTCATGCTGTACTATCATCCTGGCCCCTATATATAGATTTTAAAGATTCACTGCCTTCCCCTTGCATACAGAATTGGTGACTCTGAGTTCTTTGTACTTAGTCCAGGACCTTCACTTTCAGTTGTGTGGGGTCATCTGTGTCTCTATTTGGAGGGTAGGGTGGGGTGGTTTCATGTGGTTCAGGGGATTAAATTGGGGCACAGCAGGAACCTCAGCACTTCCATAGCCCAGGGGCCTACTGTTCCAACCCCTGGTTTAACCCCTTTCCCCCCCCCCCCTCTCTCTCCTCTCTCTCTCTCTCTCTCTCTCTCTCCTCTCTCTCTCTCCTCTCTCTCTCTCTCCTCTCTCTCTCTCTCTCTCCTCTCTCTCTCTCTCTCTCTCTCTCTCTCTCTCTCTCTCTCTCTCTCTCTCTCCTCTCCCCCCCCCTCCTTTCCCTTACTTCTCCCCTCCCTCCCAGCCTCCCCTTAACTAAGTGCATTCTCTACTTTTTCCTTCTGGGGCACTAGTGTGCTTTCATCTAGGTGTACAATTGGACAAGGGCTCCAATTCATTTCTTCTGCTCCGTAGTTAGTGCTGCTCGGTGATTATTTTTTACTAAGAAATCTTTTTTATTTATTTTGAATCACCATGAGATAGTTACAAAGTTGTTCATGACTGAATTTCAGTTATGTCCAATATTCATCCCTTCAACAATGCACATTTCCCACCACCAATGTCCCCAGTTTATTCCCGCCCTCCCCCCTGACCTCCCCCTACCTATCCCTATACTGAGCATTTTCCTCTTTTTCTCTCTCTTTCTCTCTATCCTTCTCTCTCTTCCTCTCTCTCTCTCAACATTAGTTTGTAATATTGTGACTAAAGTGGTATCATGCATATCACTTTAGCTCCTTTCAGCATCCAGTTCTTGTCCAGAGTGATCATTTCCAACTATCATTTTCATAGTGGGCCCTTGTCTACTTTAACTGCACTCCTCTGCTCTTTGTGACAAGCTCCCTACCATGGACTAGCCTTCCTGAACCTCATCTCTATTGTCTTTGGGTATTATTACCATACTATTTTTTTAATAGCTCATAAATGAATATGATCATTCTATATCCTTCGCCCTCTGACTCATTTTGTTCAGCAGAATACTCTCCATATCTCACCTGTTCCTCTTAATGTGACTTAGAAATCGAAATAAATGTTGGAGGCACTAGAGTAATTTGTAAAGATTATGGTATTTTGAAGATGAGACTGAAATGTGACACTCTCTGTAGCAAATATAATGTCCAAATGGGCAGCTAGGACAAAGTTTTCACTGTGGAAAGTCTAACTTAGAATGGGAAAAAGTGATGATTTTTTTCTAGAAGAAGTCTCTTCTATGAGTTACTTACTAAAGTTAAAATTTGAGACTCTCTGCCAGGAGTAATTTCTAAATGCAGAACCAAGAGAAACAAACCCCTAAGCTCCAGAGGGTATGGCCCAAAATCCAAAGATAAAATAAATAAAAATAAGGAAACAGGCTGGAGAGATAGCATGGAGGTAAGGTGTTTGCCTTGCATGCAGAAGGTCAGTGGTTTGAATCCCAGCATCCCATATGGTCCCCCGAACCTGCCAGGAGCGATTTCTGAGCATAGGGCCAGGAGTAACCCCTGAGCACTGCCAGGTATGACCCCTCCCCAAATAAGAAACAAACAAAAATTGGAAAAATCTGAGGCTCTCAGGGCTGGAGCAATAATATAACTAACAGGTTGGGGAATTTGCCTTCCATGTGGCCAACCCAGGTTCAATCCCTCAAGTCTGCCATGAGTGATCCCTGAGCACCACTGGATGTCGCTCAAGAACAAATTTTATTGCTGGCTCTCCCTAGGAAAGATTAGGTAATAATGATAATAATAATAATAATAATAATAACCAATACTGTAGATGTTTTTGTTTGTTTGGTTTTTGGTTTTTGAATCAGACCCGGCAGCACTCCTGGCAGGCTCGGGGGACCACCGTCCTTCTGCATGCAAGCCAAATGCACTACCTCTATGCTATCTCTCTGGCCCCCAGCGACTGTAGATATGATAAAAAAAAAAAATCACCAGACAGGTGTCTCTTGGTAGAAATATAGGACACTGCCTCTAATGCATTCTTGCCAAAAATATAACTTTAATCTTATTAAACTTCAGGATAGAGGTGAGTGTTTGTAAAAATAGGAGGGTGCTCGCTTCGGCAGCACATATACTAAAATTGGAACGATACAGAGAAGATTAGCATGGCCCTTGCACAAGGATGACACGCAAATTCATGTCATTCCATATTTTAAATTCCATATTTAAAAAAAATAGAAAGAGGAAGAGAAGGAAGAGGAGGGGCCAAGGTGATGGCATAGTGGGTATGGTGTTTGCTTTGCATGTGATCAACCTGGGTTCAATCTTCCAGTATCCCATATGGTTCCCTGAACCTGTCAAGAATGATTTCTGAGCACAGAGCCCTGAGTAACCGCTGAGCACTACTGGGTGTGGCCCCAAAATAAAAAACAAACAAACAAACAAAAATATAACTGGCATCATGGAGCCTTAGTCAAAATCTCTATTGAATCTGGCTTCTTCAACAAATAAATTGCAATGGGGGAAAATGATGGAGGGGAGCCAATCACCTGAAAGATTAAAGAGGCATATCAAATGGAGTGTGTGGACTGTGTCTGGTTCTTCAACCCAGGAAAACAGCCGGGGATGGGGTGGGAAGAAGAAAATCAGGGAAAACTAGACAACAACATATTTGAAATTAGGGCATTCTTTTCAAATTCTATAGGGTCTATAATCATATATATGTTGAAGTATTTATTTTTTATTAATTACAATGCCTACTAATCTGTTTATGTATGTCAGTGTACATTTAAGATTTGCTTCCACCAATAATCTGTGAAGATGCAGAGATTAAAGCCATGGAACTTCATTATTGAATTATCTCTACTTTAGCTGTATTTAATTTATCCCGTAAGGCTAAAAACATAGTAACATTCTGTCAGCTAACATAACACCTATCAAAATTCATCTCCCATGTTTTCACAAGGTCCAATAATTGTATTAGCTTCATACCAAGTGTTTATTAAAATGCAGATTTCTGAGTTCTTTTTTTTTTTTTTTTTTTTGGTTTTTGGGCCACACCCGGTGGTGCTCAGGGGTTACTCCTGGCTGTCTGCTCAGAAATAGCTCCTGGCAGGCACGGGGGACCATATGGGACACCGGGATTCGAACCAACCACCTTTGTTCCTGAATCAGCTGCTTGCAAGGCAAACACCGCTGTGCTATCTCTCCGGGCCCAGATTTCTGAGTTCTGCCTCAAACATAGGTGTGGAGTGCCCACTTTAATTAACCAGACAATTACACAAACACAAAGTTTCTTAAAATAAATGATTCTTATAAACACAGAAGTTTGAGAAACACTCACTGGGCATTATGTATCAGGTTTTATTTCTTACTTCCCAAGGAGAACATTAAAGAGAACATTAAGGAGAACATTAAAGGGTGGAGATAAACTAACTGGCCAGAGATCACTTTTAAACCCCGTAGGAATTGAGATCTTTCAACTTCTCAAATCTTGACTGTTCAAGCAGCAACTAAGCAACAAGGGTCTCTGAAAATACATTATCATTACCTTTTAAAAGTTTGTTTCAAATTTCACCAGACCCAACTTACCCTTTTGACTTTTCAAGATCAACACACACACACACACACACACACACACACACACACACACACACACACACACACACGGGTCTCATAAGATACCTTTAAAATGACAGGTCTTTCGGGATGTAAGAGATAGTCTGGCATTCTGATAAAAGTAGAAGTATTCATGGCCAAATCTCTGGGATTTGGCTGAAAACCGAAAGTCTATTTTCATTTGATAGGGCCTTCGTCTAAGGTATGGCGCAGGCGGCCACCTGTTTGCCATTGGCTAAGATTATGTGTCTGGAGACCACGTCCTTTTTCATACTTAGGGTTCAGGAGACCAGTTTTTATCTACCCAGGAGAGGTCACTGGTTGCGCTGCAAGGTTTGGGTTTCTCAGTACTCTTCTGGTTTGTAAAATAGCCTTGGCTTCCGTGTGTTTTAATCGCCTTTCAAAAGGTAACCAGAGAAAGTATGAAGTGAGCACATTTTTCTAGTTAGCTAAATGGTTACATTCACAATACCTCCCCATTTTGGTATTAATCCAAATGGGCTGATTTTTAATTAGGGAAAGGTAGACTTTTAAATGGATGCACACATGATAGATAGTAAAATGGGTGATGGATAGATAGTACAGTGGATGGGGTGATGCTGGCTTTGTACACAATCAACCAAGGTTCCATCCCTGGCACCACCTCTGGTTCCCAGAGCCCCACTAGGAGTGATTTTTGAACACAGAGGAGTAAGCCTTGATCGATGTCAAGAGTAAGCCCCTAAGCACAGCCAGGCATAGCCCAAAAACAAACAAAAAGATGAATCTATAAATGAAAGCATACAAATCAGATTATGAATCAAAATCAGTATTTTAATATTTCCAAATAATTTATTATAAAAATTTCAAATGTAAAACATTTTTAAATAATTTCATGGCAAATACTAACACTATCTAGATCCTATATGAACTATTTTAGCTAGTATATTTGTTCTTTATCACACTTCTCCTGGCTATAGCACTCAGAAATTGCTCCTGGCTTTGGGGAACCATATGATATGCTGGGGAATCGAACCACAGTCCATCCTAGGCTAGTGCTTGCAAGGCAGATAGATGCCTTACCTCTAGCGCCACCACTCTGGCCCCCTTTATCACACTTCTAAACATTTCACTCTGTATCTTTTCTGGACACATTTCATTAATTCAATGAATGTGTTTAGAGTTATTGTTTGTTTGTTTTTGTTTTTGGGACCACACCCAGTGACGCTCAAGGGTTACTTCTGGCTATGCACTCAGAAATTGCTCCTGGCTTGAGGGATCACATGGGATGGTGGGAGATAGAATCGAGGTCCGTCCTAGGTTAGCTAGGTTAGCGTGTGCAAGACAAAACACCTTATCGCTTCCACTACCGCTCCAGCCCCAAGAGTTATTGTTGGTTTTGGGGATAAATTCATATACTCTGATATGTACCATCCCTGAACATCTAAATGTGGTGTGTTCCGACAAATGCATACACCTGGGTCACCAAATGTCTATCAAGTTACACTATATAAATGACACCCTGGGAAGTTCCCTCACATACCATCCCCTACTGCAAACTAAATCCTCACCCGCTGCTAATGGAAATATGTTATCTGATGTTTCCTCTGGGGAAGTCAAGGATAGAAATGAGTTTAAGACTTCCCAGGTAGGACAGCAAGAACTACAGAGACATCAATTATACTTCTCAGAGCATATAAACATGACATAAGGATAGATCCTTCAGAAATCCAAGAGCCTATTTCAACATTTTCCCACTTAACAACTTCCCCATAATCTAATTCATAAATTGACATCAGACTCATCTAAGCAAGCAGGCACTCTTTCCATACCCTATTATCAAGGCAAATAGCTTAGATAGGAAAAAAGAATCATATATGCTTTAAAAGGAGACAAAAAGACAATAGTACAGTGAGCAGGTCAAATTGCTTCGCATTTGAATGACTCAGATTTGATCCCTAACACCCCATATGGTTCCCAAGTCCAGGAATGACCAGGAGTCATTTCTGAACACAGAGCCAGGAGTCAGCCCTGAGTAGTGCCCAAAACCCAAATAACAAAAGAAAAAAAAATGGAACAAAAAAAATTTACATAGGAAATGCAATTAAGTTGAGTTAGTCTGAATGCTACCTAAACTTCTGCCCAGCAACTATAAAAACAAATGTGTGGGGCCCGAAGAGATAGCACAGCGATCCAGGACCAAAGGTGGTTGGTTCGAATCCCGGTGTCCCATAAGGTCCCCCATGCCTGCCAGGAGCTATTTCTGAGCCAGGAGTAACCCCTGAGCACTGCTGGGTGTGGCCCAAAAACCAAAAAACAAACAAACAAACAAAAAAACACACACACAAAAAATGTGTGAAATATCTTATAACAAAAGGAAAATTCCCTTGTTTTAGTTTTTGTTCATATACAAACTAGAGACCTGAATATGACACAGCTAGAAAGAATATATTTTTTAAATATCTGAATATTATTGCACAAAAGCTAAATTAGCCTCAATTTTAAAAATGAGTGATTTTGTTCATTCCTGCAGCCTGAGTGGCAATTTTACCAGGATCTCATAGGCTGGCTGAAAACTACCAATAAATAGCATAGAGTTGGTTACTCTTTTTTTATAACCAACAATCACAAAGCATTAAACACATTCAGCCTTTCCTGTGGGTAATGATCAATGTCACTGCTAGTTTTTATTAGAAACAAAAAAATTTCCCTGCACTAATGACCAGAATGGAGAAGTGGGGGCTGCGAGGAGGCGATGGTAGTGCAGTAGTGCATAGGATAGGAGCTCCCAGCAAGATGCTCACCAGCCTTATAAACCACAGAGCCAATGTAGATACCGAACCCATTTTTCTTCCCCTCCCTGGGGAAATGAGGAACTCAAAGTCTTAGATTCTCTTCAAGGAAAAAAGCAGGGCAGGATCATGTTTATCAGTCACAACAGTTCATCTGGGCCAGGGTCCAGGTAGTCTGCTTGTCTAAATTTGATGAAATATAGGCGCCACCAGGTAACAGGAGTGGTAAAGGAGCTTGCCAGAAACCTGTAACTCAAAACTGAAAAATGAAATTAAAAGACTACTTTGGCCAGGCAATTTCTTTCTTCAGGATGCAATAACTGCAAACTACAAAGTTGAAAGAACAGACAATTCTTTGTGTGTCTGAAGATTTTCTTCTTCCTGATGTGACATAACATCTGGGCCAGACAAAGAGACACAAATATTTTCAAACTTGCATTTCAAGACCCAGCCACACTGTTTGGATACAACTTCCCCCCTTTCCTCTTTCCTTTGCTTCACCCCCACCCCATGGGGAGGGGGTGGTGAACAGACTCCCCCCACCCCATCCTGCCTCCATCATGGCCCTGGGAGGTCTTGGGTGTATCCGGAGGGCAGGTACAGGGGGCAATGGTGGCAGCACAGACCCTGACCCTGTCCTGTCAATAAACCTTAACCCCGACCTGCCAGGCCCCCAAGCCTCCCATTCTCTGTCTATCCCCCATCTAATTGCTCTAAAAATGACTCTTCATTTGAAAGTACCTTTGTGTAAACACCCCACAGGAACTGACAGTCATCTGAATTACTACACAGCTCTGAATTTTCACAAGTGCAAGAGAAGTCTTTCATTGTGGTGGGACTCTAAAAACAATCTCAACTGCTGTGCAAAACAATACACATCACTCTTTGGGTTTGCTATGTAGGTGACATTAATTTGACTTTTAAGGCTGTTGGCAGTGAAATGCTAGATCTTGATTAAGTTATTTAAAAGTAAGATGGATAAGTAGTGATTTCTCCCCATAGAACCTGCCTCTTTCTCTTGTGTCTGGGTATCCTAGGGAGGTACAGCCAAAGTCCTATGTTTCTTCATTCCATTCCGCCAGCTTCCTGATACTTTCTGAAAGGACTGATACTTTTTCAAAATTTATTGATTTATGTAGGTTTTTGGGCCACAGTCTGAGATACTCAAGGATTACTCTTGACTCTACATTCAGGAATCACTCTTGGCATTGTTCAGGGTACCATATGCGATGCTAGTGATCAAGCCTGGGTCGGCTTTGTAAAAGAAAAGCATCCTAGCCGCTATTCTACCTCTCCAGACCCAAGGTCTTAAAACAAGTTTTTCAGATTTGGAGCTGTACCTGGAAGTGCTTGGGCTCATTCCTGAAGAGGTTTTCCACAAGCGAGGGAGTGCTGGAATCCAATCGAGGGTTCCAACACAAGAGTTCTTGGATCTAACCCTTTGAACTAACTTCCCAGTTACAAGACTGACACTTTTTACCTAAGTATGAAATTCAAACAAAAACTTTTGGGGGCAGGAAAGATAGCATGGAGGTAAGGCTTTTGCCTTGCATGCAGAAGGACTGTGGTTCGAATCCAGCATCTCATATGGTCCCCCGAGCCTGCCAGGAACGATTTCTGAGCATGGAGCCAGGAGTAACTCCTGAGCGTCACCGGATGTGACCCAAAAACAAAACAAAAAAATTTTAATGGAGAAGTAGGGTGATCAAATGTTTTCCTTTTTTTTAACCTTTGGTTTTTGGGTTACATCTGGCGGCACTCTGGAGTTATTCCTGGCTCTGCACTCAGAAGTTGCTCCTAGAAGGCTCAGGGGTCTAGGGTTAGAACCAGGGTCCGTCCTGTGTTGACCGCGTGCAAGGCAAATGCCTTACTGCTGTGTTATCACCCCTAGTAATTTCTTTTATTTTTTATTTTTTTATCTTTTTTCCCTTTTTGTGTCACATCAGGTGGCACTCAGGGGTTACTCCTAGCTCTGTCTGTGCTTAGAAGTCGCTCCTTGCAGACATGGGAGACCATGTGGATTGGAATCACTGTCCACCCTGGATCAATGAGTGAAAAGCAAATTCCCTACCGCTGTGCTATCTCTCTGGCTGATAAAATCTTTCCTAATAATTTTTAAATAATAAAATCAAATTGTCCTTGCAAATAAACAAACTTCTGATTTGTAGATTTTTAATAGCATCATAATATCTATATATAACTCTCTCCCCCCCCCAATCACATAAAGCCAGGTATTTGTCAACTTACAAAAAGAGGACAAATTTGAATTTTTCAAATCCTACTTGTAACTGGAAGCAGATTATATTCTTTGAAAGTAGAACTTTTTTAAATAGCTAATATATATATATATATGTCTATATATATATATACACACACACATATATATATACACATATTTTGGGTTTTGGGCCACACCTGGTGACACTCAGGGATTACTCCTGAGCTCAGAAATCACTCCTGGCTTGGGGGATCATATGGGATGTCAAGGATCGAACTGCGGTCTGTCCTAGGTTAGTGCGTGCAAGGCAAACACCTTACCGCTGGCGCCACTGCTCTGCCTCCCAATTTTTTTCTTTGTTGTTTTTTTTTTTGGGGGGGTTACACCTGGTAACCAGCTCAGGGGTTACTCCTGGCTCTATGCTCAGAAATTACTCCTGGCAGGCTCAGGGGACCAAATGGGATGCTGGGATTCGAACCACTGTCCTTTTGCATGCAAGACAAACACCCTACCTACATGCTATCTCTCCACCCCCCTCAAATTTTTTGTTTTATTTTTTGTTTTTGGGTCATACCCGGCAGTGCTCAGGGGTTACTCCTGGCTATATGCTCAGAAATCGCTCCTGGAAGGCTCAGGGGACCAACCATATGGGATGCAGGGATTTTTTTTTTTTTTTGTGGTTTTTGGGTCACACCCGGCAGTGCTCAGGGGTTATTCCTGGCTCCAGGCTCAGAAATTGCTCCTGGCAGGCATGGGGGACCATATGGGACACCAGGATTCGAACCGATGACCTCCTGCATGAAAGGCAAACACCTTACCTCCATGCTATCTCTCCGGCCCAGCATGCAGGGATTTGAACCACGTCCTTCTGCATGCAAGGCAAATGCTCTACCTCTGTGCTATCTTTCTGGCCTTCCCCCAAATTTTTTTAAATTAAATTCTTTTCCTTTTTTGGGGGTGGCCACATGCAAAGCAAATGCTCTACCGCTGCGCTATTGCTCCGGCACCTTAAATAGCTAATATTAAGTGAACTTCTATCTCTAGAAATTTCATTATTTGCTGTTGTTATTTGGTCACTCATGGGAATGCTCAGGGCTTACTTTTCCTGACTGCACTCCTGGCCATACCTAGGGGACACATTAAATGCTGGGAATCAAACTTAGTCATTTGAATGCCAGACATACATTTTACCTGCTATATTATCATCTGATCCCTAGAAATTTACTTCTAAATCCTGACTACACCTCTCTCTGTTCCAATGTACCCCAGAGTACTTCTCACTTTAGATGCAATGATTTACTAATGCTTATTTATTGTCCATTTATACAGGTTGCCAGAGGGGAAGGGAGTCTGTCTGCCTGTTTTAGTGATGACCAAAATTGTGCATAACACTTAAATGGTATGAACCTTAAGTAAATGAGTCAAAAAGTTGGACAGATTAAGCAAACACTCCAATGGAATGTAAAATTTTCTCTTATTTCTCTTCATCTGCATGCTTGAATATCTACGTATCTATCTCTTACCTTACATGCCTATATGTCAATATATAAGCTCTTTTATGACCAGGGAGATAATACATTGAGTAAAGGACTTGCCCATCTTGTGACCAACTCTGGTTTGATGTGTTGAACAACATAGTTTCTCAGCACTGCCAAAGGTGTTATGTGAGCACAGAGCCAGGAGTAAGCCCTGAGACTGCTGAGTGTGGCCCAAAGACAAACACAAAAGGCACTCTTATTGTAAGGTATAAAGAAAACTGCCTGTGAAAAAAGCCTTTCTCCCCAACCAACAGAACTTAAAATGCAAAGAAGAAAAAACTTGATATTTCCAGATCGATCTTAGAAATTACTTAAGATTCATGCCGAAGGTTGAAGAAACACTTGCCTTACAAGTGGCTGACCGAGATTCAATCTCTGACATCCCATTTGTTGTTCCCTGAGCACTGTCAGGAGTAATTCCTGAGTGCAGAGTCAGAAGTAGCCAGTCAGCATCACTGGGTGTGGATCCCTAAAAACCTCATGTCTGAGGCTTCAGAATCCTCTCCCCAAACACAAACCGCACACACATACTTGTACCCAACATCACCCACTCAGAATCTGTGCCTTTAAGGCATTTATTGTCAAGAAGGGAAAGAGACAGACTGACAGATCGAATAATAAAGCAACAGAGAGAAGTAATCAGGATAATCGGGTTTTTTTGGTTTGTTTATGTTTTGGGGTCACACCTGGTGGTGCTCAGGGGTTACTTCTGGCTCTGTGCTCAGAAACCACTCTTGGCAGGCATAGGGGACCATATGGGTTGCCGGGATTCAAACTACATCTGTCTTGGAGCAGCTGTGTGCAAGGCAAATGCCCTACCGCTTTGCTATCTCTCTGGCCCAGGATAATCTTTGAACCAAAGGTGGCACAGGTAAATCAGGTGTACTTGAGCTGCATCACAAAGAGCTAGCTGAAATGTGCAGCTCAGAAGACCAGAGGAGGTCTGTACACTGCATGATGAGGGCAGACTTGTAAAATCTATGGCTGCTTTCGCTTGGCTTGAGGAAAGATTATCTGTCATAAAATTAAAGACAGTAACTGAGAGTCAGAAGGTTTTGTGTTCGAAAACAAGGAGTTCAAACTTCATTTTAACGATGGGAAAACATTAAAGAACCCTAAGCAAAGCAGCAGCATGGTGATGCTCAGCATTGGGGATGCAACTGAGAATGACCATGTGCTAGGCAAATACCTTACCAGCTGTATTATCTCTTCAGACTCTGATGCTGATATACATGATGGGACATGCATACCCCGATGCTAACCCTCACTGCTGAGGGTCCCAACAGCAGTCACAGGGACCTCATTGGCACCTGAGGGATTAGACTCCTGATCTCAAACTTTCAAAGAAGAGGCTTCTGCTACTGAGCCATCCCCCAGGATTTTGTTCTGAACCTCTCTGCTTTCTTGATCATCCCCCCAAAGGTCATCTTCCTTCCTTCTTAATAAGCAGACACTCAATCCCACCTACCATTTCGCTTCTCCTCATTCCAAGCATCACTTTCAAGGGCAATTACACCTCCCCCACAGGGCACTTCCACTTAGTCAGTGATATCAGGGCCATTCATCAACACTTTTCTTCAAAGTTTGGGGAAAAGAGTTATTTGGAGCTGGGAAATAAACTGATTTCTATTATTTTACATAAACAAACCAAATTTCCACTACAGGTTTTCAGACTCCCTTTTAATAACTACCTTGTCTTATCGTGGGCTAATATTAAAAGGTTTTATTTTTCCCCCCTTTATAGCTAAGTAATGCTGCTGCTCTTGGAGCGATGACTAATTTCACTCATTTAGCAAATGGTTATTTGCTGAATATTTACAGAACTTGGTGTACTACTTACCTCGAGGGGGGTACAGGAATGACTCATCTGCATCTTCTGCCCTATTGAACTTGATCACTCAAGGGCAGGATAAGGTTAGTGTGAAAACAATTACAAATAGTAATTCTGGCCTACAAAAAGTCAAAGTAAAAGGAGGGAAGGGCTCAGTGCCCATTCAATAGCCTGTTCCATTTTCTGTGCACTACAGAAACTCGGGAGCTAAAAACTTTTCCAGGATCCTCTACCAATAGATTCAAATCTGATTTTCACTCCAGCCTGGAGTTCAGCTTTTTTGAGTAACAGTGAAGGGTCCTATGTGACCTTCTGAGAAGCAAGTGGTGTGGCTGGTGGCAGCAGAGAGCTGGTTCTCCTGCCCCTGGGAATCAGTTCAGAGATACTGTTCTAGATTGTTCCAGCATATCCTTCCTTCCTTCCTTCTTTCCTTCCTTCCTTCCTTCCTTCCTTCCTTCCTTCCTTCCTTCCTTCCTTCCTTCCTTCCTTCCTCCCTCCCTCCCTCCCTCCTTCCTTCCTTCCTTCCTTCCTTCCTTCCTTCCTTCTCCTGCCCCTGGGAATCAGTTCAGAGATACTGTTCTAGATTGTTCCAGCATATCCTTCGTCCTTCCCTCCTTCCTTCCTTCCTTCCTTCCTTCCTTCCGTCCTTCCTTCCTTCCTTCCTTCCTCCCTTCCGTCCCTCCCTCCCTCCCTCCCTCCCCTCCCCTCCCCTCCCTCCCTCCCTCCCCTGGGAATCAGTTCAGAGATACTGTTCTAGATTGTTCCAGCATATATTCTTTCTTTTTCTTTCTTTCTTTCTTTCTTTCTTTCTTTCTTTCTTTCTTTCTTTCTTTCTTTCTTTCTTTCTTTCTTCTTTCTTTCTTTTTCTTCCTTCTCTTTTTCCTTCCTTCTCTTTCTTTCTTTCTTTCTTTCTTTCTTTCTTTCTTTCTTTCTTTCTTTCTTTCTTTCTTTCTTTCTTTTCTTTCTCTCATTCTCTCTCCTCTCTTCTCTTTCTTCTCCCACTCACTCTCTTTTTTGATGGGAGGAAGTTCCCCCAGCAGTGATCAGGGGACCAGACTCACTGACAGTTCAGTGCTTGGGCCCTGTGATATGATGCCATTAGTGCTCAGCATGCTGACTGCTACCAGGGCCACCCCTGGCGTGTTGGTGGTTGGTCAGGGCACAGATGTCATGTGCTACTGATAATGGAAATCGGGGCTTTATGTCAAGAATGAACCCCAATGGTCCCCTGAGCCTGCCAGGAACGATTTCTGAGTGTAGAGCCAGGAGTAACCCCTAAGCACTGCTGGGTGTGACCCCAAAAACATAAAAAAAAAAAAAAGAATGTACCCTAGTTCTTTGATCTAGCTCTCCAGCTCTTTCTGGTTCTTTGTGGCCATTCTTGATGGTACTCAGGAATTATCCCTGGCTCTGTGCTCAGGGATCAGCACTGGTGGGGGTCAGGGGACTGTATGGATTAGGAAATTAGAAAAGGTTGCATGCAAGACTATCTCTCTGGCTCCTTATAAAAAGTTATTTTTAGGCAACTAATAGACTGCCCTCTTGGGCTAGAGAGATCATACAACACATAGGCATTTGCCTTATATGAGCCTGACCTGGGTTTGATCCCCAGCATCCCATATGGTACCCAAGAGTGATTGCTGAGTGCAGAAACAGGAGTAACCCCAAAGTATCACTGGGTGTGACCCAATAACAAAAAAAAAAAAAGGAGGAAAATCTGGAGCTGGAGCGATAGCAGTGGGTAGGGTACTTGTCTTGCATATGACCAATCTAGATTTGCCCCCTACCACAGCACAGTGGTAGAGCATTTGCCTTGCATGCGGCCGATCCAGGAAAGACCTGGGTTCAATTCCCAGCATCCCATATGGTCCCCCTGGCCTACCAGGAGTGATTTCTGAGTGCAGAGCCAGAAGTAATCCCTGAGCACAGCCTGGTATGGCCCAAAAACAAAACAAAATCTGGATTTGATCCCTGGTATCCCATATGGTTCACTAACCACTGCTGGAGTGATTCCTGAGCATAGAGCCACGAGTAATCCCTGAGCACAATTGTGTGTGGCCTCAAAACAAACACACACACACACACACACACACACCTACATGCTCTGTTGTAGTGTTAGGGTTCCCAACTGAATGGGGCAGGCATGGGCCTTACTGGTTCACTTACCTCAGGCTTGCAAGGCACTGAATTTGCTACAGACCTATCCCTAGGTACATAATTACTCCCTCATACCCCACCCTAACACACACACACACACACACACACACACACACACACGCATGTACACACAAAACACTTCTGTCTAAATATAAAAATCTCCCCCACTTTATCTATTTAGTCATTTTTCTGGGAAAGGCTGGCACCTGTCATCAAGCTCAATACTGTTCAACATCTTAATAGAGAGGAACCATATTTCAAACAATCCATGCATGGGCCAGCACAAGCTTTGCTTCCGAATCAAGTAACTACAAATTTAGGCCTCCCTAGAGTAATCTCAGTGCAACAAAACCTGTAGAGGGTGTGTCTACTGGTGTTTTAACTGTTGAGTAACAACCCACTCGGGGGTCATCGATCCATTCACAAATCTGAGCAGACCTCAAAGCAGCACCTGCTCTTTTTCTCCTCTCATTCCCTCACGTGGTGTCTTTCTTATCTCGGTGACAGGAATCACCAAACACAGCCTCCTCACCTCTGTAGTTAGTTCAGGCCACTTACATTCTGTCTCAAGGCAACACATAGGGGCCTTCAAGCTCGCTCAGGTTTTTCTGGTCTCTCCCACCACCCTCACCCCCGGGACCAGGGCCTCTCACCTCACCTCTCAAGCTCCCATAGATACTGATGAGGAAGTCTGCCAGCTACCACAGAGGGGTTAACTGGGGCACAAAGGGGGAGTGGGGAGCAGATGCATGCATGCGGGGCTGTGGAGACCAGGTGGCCAGCAGGGTCTCCCAGACCTCTGGGGCAGGAGGGGATAAGCCTGAACTAAAGCACGGGGTCACCAGGGTGGAGGGCAGAGGCCGAGTCCTGCTGCTCAACAGCCGGAGTTCACGCACATAAGGCACCTAGACACGCTCTGCAGCCTGGCTGGGGTCTGGGAGCTGCCAGTTGGATGTCCTGATCTAGACAAACAATTACAGGGAGTTCAAGGTCTGCTGAACAGAACAGCCTTTTAAGGGAGGCTAATCCCCCTATTAAGTATTGCTGCTTTTTTCTGCCCCTACAGTTTCTAGATTGGTAGTCAAAGGATGAACTGGAAGACCAGCCAGGCAGGATACTAAAGAACCTGAATCACACCAGATCTTTGGGGAACACCGAGAGACTGAGTGTGTGGGCCTGATGAGAGTCTATGCTGGAAACTAAAGATCAAGGTCAGGAGTTATTAATATGCATGCAGGAAGTCATCAAATTTAAGCATAAGCAATATGAATCTCATTACATCTTCAATCACTTCCTATTGCCTAAAGGAACTGATAGTCTGGTGATTAAAGCAGTAACATTAAAGTAGAAAACTGTATTAGAAAATAAATCTGACCCTTATAAAGATGCTGGCACAAAGCACTCATCCGCTGAAGCCAACTCTGCCAGCCCCTCGTTGGCAGCAACTCCCCTGGAACACGGTCCCCCCAGGTGGAAGCCTGGGCTGGGAAGTGACTGGGTAGAGAGCTGCTGGAGGGCTTTCCTGTTTTCAGTCGAGGTAACTGATATCTTTCACCTGCTTCCCCACAGGCCCCAGGACTGCGATCCAGCAATTTGTCACATCTCCCCCTTATCCCAGGGCCTCCCTACACCCCAGCCTTCTCCCGCTGTGTCACTCTCTGTTTTCTGATTGCAGCTTGCGAAGCCCTGAACAGCTGTTATTCACAGAGCATCAAGTGGGGGAGAAATGACACAAGACAGAGAAGCTGCTTTTGAAAGGTCTGCTCTGCGAGGGGCTGCTAGTCAGGAGCCTGGGCCAGTTGGTGGAGGGTTCCCAGGAGGGTGGTGGTTTTACTGCTGACCTATTTCTATCTGATCTGATAGGAAAATCACACGCCTCCCTCCTATCTACAGAGACAGGGCGTGTGAAGCCCCCAAATTCAGAACAATAGTGATGCTTAAGAAATATACAAGCAAGGGTAAGATAAAAGGTCTAATGAGTTCATTTTCCTATTAATATTTCAGAAGTATACTTCAGGGGCCGGAGAGATAGCATGGAGGTAATGTATTTGCCTTGCATGCAGAAGGTCGGTGGTTCGAATTCCGGCATCCCATATGGTCCCCCAAGCCTGCCAGGAGCGATTTCTGAGCATAGAGCCAGGAGTAACCTCTGAGCACTGCCAGGTGTGACCCAAAAACGAAAAAAAAAAAAAAAAAGTATATTTCAAAAGATACAGTAATTTCATCTCGTGGATGGGATAGAACAATATTAAAACTAAGGTAGCATTAAATGCTAGGAGTGCTCCTGAGGCAGGGGGTGGGGGAGATCATTTTAATACCCAGTTCTGTCTAATTGGTGAGATTTGGGGGCCAGAGAGACAGCCTGAGTGAGTACCTTGCAAGTGTAAAGATGTGAGTTTGCTGGGGCCGGGCGGTGGCGCTGGAGGTAAGGTGCCTGCCTTACCTGCGCTAGCCTAGGAGACGGACCCCGGTGTCCCATATGGTCCCCCAAGCCAGGAGCGACTTCTGAGCGCATAGCCAGGAGTAACCCCTGAGCGTTACCGGGTGTGGCCCAAAAACCAAAAAAAAAAAAAAAAAAAAAAAAAAAAAGATGTGAGTTTGCTACCTGGAGACAGATAGCGCCCAATCATCCCACTAGGTGTGGCCCTAGTGAGTCCCATCACTGGGCCTCCAGCAGTGTCACACTGCTAGCCTGAACACTGAGCCATCTAGTCTCACTAGTGGTCTCTAGGGCCCCCTGAGGAGGCTTGTCAAGCTCTCACCCCAAAAATAAATGCTGAGATTATTCATGATTCACTTTCTTCCTTATATACTTCTGCTATATCTTAATTCTGCTGCTCTGCATAGTCACTAAGAGCTTATAGTGTGGAGCTTTAGCCTGCAGGGATGTTCCCAGTGGCTGGGTCTTAGCACAGTCCTCTGATCTCTCTCCTGGTCAACCACAGGGATGCTGGCCTGAGAGAGCCAAAGCCAGAGGCAGGAAAGCTAGGAAGTGGCCTCTGAGGTTAGGTGATGGTGATGGTGGCTTCTGTCATGATGTCCACTCTCCCTTGGTTTACTAACTCAAGAGGAAGCAGGTGGACTCTTGAGAGCAACTCTGTCAGGGTCATAAATGATGAATCCCCGAAGGGCACTGAGGCTTGTCAAGAGTGAGATGGGGGTGTGCGGTAGCAGATAACTTAGGGAGACAACTCAAAGAGCTGACCATATGCTTAGCATGCAAAAGGCCCAGTCTAGATCCCTAATACTATATGCTCCCCCAAGCATCACCAGATACAATCTCCTGAGCACAGAACTGGGAGTACCTTATGTCTAAGCACTAGATTTGGGGCCAGCTTTCCTCCACCTCTATTTAAAAAAATATGTTCATTCCTAGAAAAAGAAATTTCCAATATTTCTTCATTCCTATCTTGAAGGCAGAGACTGTCTCTGAGCTGTTTCATGGGCTGCCAGTACCCCTCCCCTCGAAGGTCCCTTACCTCCAGTAGTTCCTCAATCCTTTCTTCTTCCCTCCCTCCCTCCCTTCTTTTCCTTCCTCCCCTCCCTCCTTCCCTTCCTTCCTTTCTTCCCCTCCCTCCCTCCCTCACTTCCTCCCTCTGTTTTTAGACATAGCTAAAGCCTCAATTTCAAAAACAAAACAAATGTCCACATAAAATGCTGTAATGGGAGTGCGAGAGTGGAAGGTATGGACACATGTGGAGAGCTCAGCAGGATGGGGCATGTACTCTGCATGCAGGAGGCCCCAGTTCAAGCACCTACACAGCATCCTTAGACTTCAAGCACCACTGGGAGCAACTCCTGAGCACCAAGCTAAGAGTAGCTCCCAAGCACTGTTGGGTGTGGCCCCCAAACTCAATCCTCTACTGTCTACTAATAGATAAAAGTGGAAATAAATCAAATGTCCAACAATTAGTGAGTGGACAAGAATAGTTCACTGTATAATCAATGAAATGGACCTGGAAAGATAAAACAGATGTTAAAGTTATTGTTTTTCACACAAAGACATCCATTTGACTCAATCCCTAGCACCCCATCTTTTTCCTAAGTACTTGCCAAAAGTCACTTCTGGATACAGAGCCAGGTATAAGCCTTAAACATAGCTGAGCATGCCCAAAAACAATGGGGAAAAAGGGGATAAGTATAGAGACAGGCTTGAATATACTATGTTATGTGAAAGAAGCCAAGCACAAGGGATCACATGTATGATCTTATTTAATAAAATGTTCAAAAGAGGCAAAGCAGGAGAGTTTACTCAAAATACATTAAATATCATCGAGTTGTAATCACTTAACAGGTTACTTACAATATATGGTTTGGGAATTATATCTCCTTAGTTATTTTGTTGTTATTTTATTTATTTATTTATTTTGGTTACTGGGTCACACCCAACGCTGCTCAGGGGCTACTCCCTGGCTCTATGATCAGAAATCATTCTTGGCAGGCTTGGGGGACCATATGGGATGCTGGGATTCAAACCACCATTCTTCTGCACGCAAGGCAAATGCCTTGCCTTCATGCTATCTCTCCAGCCCCTGTTGTTGTTTTTTACTTGGATCTTATTCCTGGCTCTGTGCTTAGGGATAATTCCTGACAGGGTCAGGCCTAGGTTCTGCTGCATGCAAGGTAAACATTTCAATCCCTATACTACCTCTCTGGCCCCAAAGTCATTATTTTTTTGTTGGCTGGTTTTATTTATTTTGTTTTGTTTTTGGATGTTTTGGGGCCACAGCTGGTGATGCTCAGGACTTATTCCTATAGCTATGCACTCAGGAATCACTCCTGAGTAAGTGGGACCATATGGGATGATGGGAATTGTACCTGGGTCAGCTGGTGCAAGGCAAGCGCTCTCCCTACTGTACTATTTCTATTATCTCTCCGGTCCCCTAGAGTTATGCTTTTAAAAAGAGAACAAAACCCTTCTACATCATCACTTATCATCAATTTCTTCCACAGCTAAAATTTTGTTCAAGTCACTATGATCTGTAGTGATCACATTTACTTAACCTTTGAGTCATCCCCAAACTGTGTCGAGTCTCTTTTCCTGTCTAGACTCCGTTTCTGCCAACTCTTACCCATCTACTCTGATGGCTCCTCTTCTCTGTCAAGTTTCCATCCAGGTCAGACTAGCCCACTACACCATTTCTCTTACACTCACATCTTCCTTGCTCTCCTGAGGTCACTGAACTAGTTTGGGTTTCTGTACCACCTCCTGACTGCAATGTCTTTCTTCTCCGAGTCATCCCACCCATCACCAGCAGCAGATGATAAATAGCAATCATTTCCCTTACCTTCAAGAAATTTCAGTAGTCTCTGCTGCCTCCAAGGTCAACTCTAAGCTTTTCAGGTTCGACATAACAGCACTGATATAACTCAGCTATACAAACCCCTATCTTTACTCAGACCTTCCATCTTCCATTCCAGAGTCCTCTAAACATGGCTTGACTTGTCCTGTAGCCATGTGATTTCCTCATTCCTGCCTTATCTCCTTCACAATGCCCTCTCATCACAGTCTTTTTGCTACCATTGCACATATCCTCCAAGGCCGAGTTAAAATCTCAATTTTCTGGGAAGTGATCACTCCAGATTCAAATAATCTTTCTTTCCTCTTACTCCAAGAACACATGAAAGTTCTCTATTATTACACATATTAAGCATTTTTCTCAATAAATTTAAGTTTTCTGATTCAGTTAAAAGCCAATTCCAGGACCAGAGCAGTAGGGCACTTGCCTTGCACGTGGCAGACCCAGGATGGACCATGGTTCGATCCCCAGTGTCCCATAACGTCCCCAAGCTAGGAGCAATTTCTGAGCACATAGCCAGGAATAATAAAATAAAGCCAATTCCAGGCTGAGTTGTTAGTACACGAGGTAAGACACTTAATTTCCTAGCATGCAATTGAAGCCAGTTCAATCACCAGCATCAGATATAGTCTCCTGAGCACCTTGACCAAAAGTGATCCCTCAGCACACATTCAGGAACAGCCCTAGAATACTACTAGTATGATCCACCCTCTCTTGCCCTGATAAAGACATTTCTTAAAGTCAATTCCATTGGGAAACTCTATGCTGCAGCCACAAAACCTTCCAGCTCTCTCACTCTTTCGTTCACACCATTCTGTTCTTTCATGTTGCTATGAATTCTTATCTTAGAATTTCTTTCCCCATCGCCTTTCCTCTTTTATACTTCTAGGTTATTCAGTGTAATAAGATTAGGTTCAGATATAAACAAAATACACATGGTTTATGTTCTAAGGAAAGTCTGGCCTAGGATGAATGCTGGAATTTATTAATTCAATCCCCTGCCCAACCCCCACTTCTCTAACCATCTGGTTCTTCTAGTGCATTCATCTGGAAAATTTCAATCAATCCAACTACCTACCTTCACTTTTTCGTAGACACAGGATGATGCCCATTTGGAGAAAATCATACAGTGGCAGTGAATGGAGCTTCTACAAACCTACTCTCTCTAATTTCACTGTGATCTCAAGACTGCTGAGCAATTCTCATTATCCATCCTTTATTTTTTTCTCTTACTTCCCAGCCCCCTAACTCAGTTTGTTCATCTCTAATTTCTGCAAAAATATACAGAAACAAAGATATGTCACTGCAGAATGAAGTGCTTCTTCAGCTTTCTGTCTCCTTCCTCCAGAAAAAAAAAGTTTGAATATGCATCAATCATTTCCACCAGTTCCAAGGAATAGGAGTCTGATATCTTATTTCCTCTCTTATGTATGCCTCAGCTAGCCTAGTCAGATAGGCACCGATTCTGGCATATTGTACAGCTCAAAGCAGTTACACCCACCTCCTTTATGGTTACTCCCAGGCTCTCAATCAATTTGCCAACCATTATAGGTCCACAGGGCTCCCAGACACAGACTCTCCTCTTATTTTCTGGGTTCCTGAACTGTCAAGGCCCTCCTTCGTGCATGGCAGCACTTGCCCAAGTCTCCCTTTGCAAAAGTGAAGACACCATCTCTTAGCTGTGCACCTATCTTACTTAGTTGCAGTTTTGATTTGTGTATCTAAGTCCCTTCAAAGACAGAGTTCATGGAGGGCAAGAAAGGTGTGCTATAAAAGCACATGTGCTAAGACACATCCCCACCACTTAGGTTCCATTTATATTTTCATGACTCAGTTCAATCTCTTCTCTCTCTATTAATTTGTACATCTGTGCTTTATGCTCAGAGAATAAAAAGCCTATGAAATGTATTGTTTTGAATGAAATAAAAAGTATTCTTTTTTGTTTGTTTTTGGTTTTTGGCCCATACCCGGCGGTGCTCAGGGGTTACTCCTGGCTGTCTGGCTCAGAAATAGCTCCTGGCAGGCATGGGGGACCATATGGGACTCCGGGATTCGAACCAACCACCTTAGGTCCTGGATCGGCTGCTTGCAAGGCAAACACCGCTGTGCTATCTCTCCGGGCCCTTGTTTTTGTTTTTGTTTTTGGGTCACACCTGGCAGCGCTCAGGGGTTACTCTTGGCTCTATACTCAGAAATTGCCCCTGGCAGCACGGGGACCATAGGACCATATGGGATGCCGGGATTCGAACCACCGTCCTTCTGCATGAAAGGCAAATGCCTTACCTCCATGCTATCTCTCCAGTCCTAAAATGAAAAGTAGCCTTACTTTTTAGAACTTTCTGAAGTTTTTAGTGACACAGTAACCAACTATTACCCAAGTTCATGTACATTTGTCATTTAAAAATAATCCTTTATCCAAACTTGATAGTTTAATAGTAAGTTAAATTTGCATTCTGAAATTTAATAAGTCTGTTTGGTCAAGTTCTTCAAAGTCTGCTAAAGTTTTCCACTATAACTATGGCTTTATCCATTTTTTTATTTCGGGTGATGACAAAAATTAATGTTTGTTTTTCTGGGAATTCTTTTTGTTGTTGCTGGATTTTGTTTGTTTTGTCAATCTTGGTGGTGATCAGTCTTAGCAGTACTATGGGGCCACCAGGCTACACCAGTGCCGTGAGAAAGGTGCATGTGAGGACCAAATTGAGGGTATTACACAGAGACGGCAACTTGAGTCACATTTTCTATAGTTCTGGTTATATCTTAAAGGTAGATCCTAGATGTCTTTTTTTTTTTTTTTTTTTTTTTTTGGATTTTTGGCCACACCAGGTGACGCTCAGGAAGTTACTCCTGGCTATGCACTCAGAAATTGCTCTTGGCTTGGAGGACCATATGGAACGCCAGAGGATCAAACCCATGTCCATCCTGGGTCAGCCACGTGCAAGGCAAAAGCCCTACCACTGTGCTATCACTCCGGCCTCTTATTTCCTTTTTTAATTACTTTATTTAAACACCATGGTTACAAGATTGTTCATAATGCAGCTTTTTTCAGAGTTACAAAGTTGTTCATGGTTGAATTTCAGTCATGAAATATACAACATCCTTCACCAGTGTACATTTCCTGCATGTCCTCAGTTTTTCTCACATCCTCCCCGCTGTCTGTCTCTAGGCAGACATTTTTCCTAGATGATTTTTTTAACAGACTAGAATCAGGTTAGAGAAAGGAAGGACCTAGAAGGTTCAGAGACTTACTGGACTGCCCAGTAGGCAACTGGATATAAATAAGAGAAAGAAATTGGTTTGGGGCATCAATCTGGGCATTAGTAGCCTAATGGATGGTGTTTGACATCTCAGGATGGGTAGATGAAACCAAAAAGGGGAGAATGAGTGTAAAGAGGAAGAGTCTATAAATCTCTTAGTTGTTTTGAATGACTTTCCCCCAAAAAATTTTGTTTGTTTGTTTTTGGGTCACACCCGGCAGCATTCAGGGGTTACTCCTGGCTCTATGCTCAGAAATCGCTCCTGGCAGGTTTGGGGGACCATATGGGATGCCGGGATTTGGGGTTTTTTTTTTGGGGGGGGAATCACACCCAGTAGTGCTCAGGGGTTACTCCTGGCTCCACACTCAGAAATCGCTCCTGGCAGGCATGGGGGACCATATGGGATGCCAGGATTTGAACCAATGACCTTCTGCATGGAAGGCAAATGCCTTACCTCCATTCTATCTCTCTGGCCCTGGGATGCCGGGATTCAAACCATCATTCTTCTGCACCTAAGTCAAATACCTTACCGCTGTACTATCTCTCTAGCCCCCTTTCCCTAAATTTTTGCCCAATATTTTTTGGGGGTGTTTGTTTTTGGGTCTGAACTGGTTATACTCAGGAATTATTCCTGGCTCTGCACTCAAAAATGACCACTGGAGGTAGTCAGAGACCATATGGAATGCCAGGGAATGAACCTAGATCAGCCAAGTGCAAGGCCTTTACTGCTATATTATTTTTCGAGATCCATTTCTGACCATTATTAATATGTCTACTTTGTTTTTCTCATCAGCTTTTTTTTCCTGAGGTCAAATTTGAACTAGAGTCAACTCTCTGCTCATTTCTCCTGATAATTTGGCAAAAGTGGAATGAATAATAACCAGGATATTTGTGACAAGTGACTATAGTGAGAAGATCTTCATCTAGAATATGAATAAATGACATTTATCTGATGAAAAGCAACACTCTGGCATTCAAGTTCAAGGGAGACATTTTGTCACTGCCTGTATATCTCTCTTGGCAGCTCTTTAAATTTTCCACTGGAAATTAGTCAGCACTGGCTATTAGATGTTGTATACTATTCCAGTAACTACTGCTGTACAAGTTACCCAAAACTTAATCATGTAAGATAGATGAATAATTTTATTATGCTCCTGGGTTATTTGGGTGAGAAATTATGAAATGAATGTCTGGGGGTCTTAGTCCAGACTGAAATGATAGGGGGTGATTCAATGGCTGAGTCTTAACACTCTCTGAGGTCATTCACTCCCAAGCCTGGTGCTTGCAAAGAGATGACTCAAAGACTATCTCTTCTAATGGGAGCACCATAAAGTAGTCTCCCTAATGGCCTGGTTTTGCCACAGCATGGCAGCACCAGGGGGGTTGGCTTGGGTGCCTGGTCAGCATGAGTGGGGGATAGCAAAAGAGGTAGAATTTGCATCCCTTCTTATGACAGCTACAAAAGTCATACAGAGTCACCTCCTCCATGTCCTTTTGGTTGAAGCAGTCACGAGACAGTCTCAATGTGTTAAAGGGGTACACAGACCCTGTTTAATAGGAAGAATGCTGAAAATATTTTATATTCAAGCCATGTTGGCAGTGCTAGGTTACTCCCAATTCAGTGTGTGGGGGTCATTTCTGGTGGTGCTCAGGGAGACACAGAGTTGGAGGAAGAAGCCCAGGTCTTCAGCATACAAAGCATGTGTTCCAGCCCTCCGAGCCATCTTCTCAGTCCTGAAAACTTATGTATATATATATATATATATATATATATATATATATATATATAGCATTCATTATATATAAAGATATATATAATTATATAATTTTTATAAATCACATATTACTTTGAGGAATTAGTAAAAAGCCATGCAAATGTTCCTCCAAAAAGTGCTCACATAAATCAACTTTTGCACATATTTTGGGGCATTTATTCTCTTTTTCCCTACTTTACTTAAGTAATAAGAAAGCATAGATCCTTGACACCCTATGAAGAGGTATTCCGGATTATGCTGGAGAGAGTTCAGTGGCAGAGCATTTCCTTTGCATGTATAAAGCTTTAGGTTTAATCTCTTGATAATCCTCCAAAACAACCCCAAAATAAAACCAAGAGGAATATCCTGATCTGAATTTAGATGTTCCTATGCTTTTTGTGGGGACACACTTCATGGTGCTAAGGACTTATTTCTATCTCTGCACTCAGGGATCATTCATGGAGGTACTGGGAGAACAAACCGGTCTGCTGCATGCAGAGCAAGTGTCCTATATACGGTGCCCTGATTGGGTTTTATTTGTTTGTTTTACCTAAAGATGCTCAGAGTTTTCTCCTGGCTCTGTGCTCAGAGATCACTCCTACTGGGGCTCAAAGGATCATATGGAGTACTTTGGATCAAACTAAAATGTGCAAAATGTGCTGCATGCAAGGTAAAGGTACAGTCTTAATTGCTGTTAAGACTCCAGCTTATCATCTTTTTTTATTTTGGGGTGATACCCAGAGGACTCAGGGCTTACTCCTGAGCTGTGTACTCAGGAACCATATGTGCTGCCATGATTCAAAACTGGGTTAGCTACATGCAAAGCAAGTGCCCCACCTACTGTACTATCTTCCCAGTACCACATCTTTTTCTCCGCCCCCCCCCCACCTTATAGCATTCATCACTAAAAGTCTACATGTTAGCACCATGCTTTAAAACTTTATCATTTAAATGAAAAATTGGAACTATTTGTATCACAGAAAGCTATTTCAGCAGAGCAAGAACACTAAGGTAAGAAAATTCTCTGAGAAAAAAAGCCTTTAGAGTAAAAATTAAGACATGTGCTGGAGAGATGGTAAAGTAGGTTGAGCACTGCACACAATAGACCTGGTTCAACCCCCAGAATTCCCCAAGCCTTCCAGAAGTGCTTCCCGAGTGCAGACCCCAGGAGTAATCCCTGAACATCACCAAGTGTGGCCCAAAGACAAACAAAATATATGACCTGGAGATAACAATCAATTCAGTTCCTTAAACTACCCACATATGCCATATATCCCACATCTCTGCTGTCTGAAACTCACCCCCCGCCTTTTTTGTTTTTGTTTTTGGGTCACAACCAGCAGAGGTGCTCAGGGGTTACTCCTGGCTCTGTGCTCAGAAATTGTTCCTGGCAGGCTCGGGGGACCATATGGGATGCCAGGAATCAAACCTGGTTATGTCCCGGGTTGGCCGCGTGCAACGCAAATGCTCTACTGCTGTGCTATTGCTCAAGCCCTGAAACTTTCCCCCTGTTTTTTTTTGTTTTTGGGTCACACCAGCGGCACTCGGGGTTACTCCTGGCTGTGCACTCAGAAATCTCATCTCACAATTCAGAAATCACTTCTAACACGATGGTTTGAATCCCAGCATCCCATATGGTCCTCCGAGCCTGCCAGGAACAATTTCTGAGTGTAGAGCCAGGAGTAGCCCCTGAGCACTGCCAGATGTGTACCCCCCCCAAAATAAAATAGAAATCGGGCCGGGAAGGTGGCACTAGAGGTAAGATGTCTGCCTTACAAGCGCCAGCGTAGGACGGAACACGGTTCGATCCCCCGTCGTCCCATATGGTCCCCCAAGCCAGGAGAGATTTCTGAGCGCATAGCCAGGAGTAACCCCTGAGCGTCAAATGGGTGTGGCCCAAAAACCAAAAAAAAAATTAGAAATCGCTCTTAGCAGGCACAGGGGACCATATGGGATGCCGGGATTTGAACCACTGTCAGTTCTGGATCGACTGTGTGCAAGCAGATGCCCTATCACTGTGCTATCTCTCCGGCCCCTGAAACTTCCATTTTTAAAATAAGGTATATGAATGTCAGCACACTTTATCCAAATGTGTGAGAAAGCACAACTACTAGAGTGTGGCTGCAGTAAAGTAAACACTGAAACAAAAGAAATGTGAGTCCCATGAATAGACACGTACCCCAAAATGACATATGCAAGCTCCACAGTGACTTCTAGTAAGTACTGAAACCACAGCTTTCAAAAACACCACAACTGAGGAGTACAACCCCAACAAGCATGTATGCAGGCAATGAAAGGACAGTAGAGGTTCCCAGAGAGCACTGTGGCCACCACAACCAGGCATGTGAGAACCTGGTCAATTTATCAATCACAACCTGAAAGGGAATAGGAGGGAGGGGATGGTGAGGTTGGAGGTGAAGGGTCACAAATGCAGTTATAACTATTGTTTATATTTGTTAAAATAAAGAAAAAAAAGAAGAGGGGGCTAGAGTGATAGCATAGTGGGTAGAGCATTTGCATTGCACGTAGCTGGCCTGGGTCTGATTCCTGGCAACCTTTATGGTTCCATGAGCCTGTCAGAAGTAATTTCTGAGCACAGAACAAGGAGTAAACCCTGAGCACCCCTGGGTGTGGCCCAAAAACCGAAAACAAAAGAATAAAGCAGGGGCCAGAGACATAGCATGGAGGTAAGATGTTTGCCTTGCATGCAGGACGGTGGTTCAAATCCCGGCATCCCATATGGTCCCCCGAGCCTGCCAGGAGTGATTTCTGAGCATCGACCCAGGAGTAACCCCTGAGCACTGCCGGGTGTGACCCAAAAATCAAAAAAAAAAAAAAAAAAAAGAAGAAAGGAGAATATAAAGAGGCTGGAGAGATAGCATAAAGGCAAGGCATTTGTCTTGCATGCAGAAGGATGGTGGTTCAAATCCCGGCATCCCATATGGTCCCCAAAGCCTGCCAGGAGTGATTTCTAAGCATAGAGCCAGGAGTAACCCTTGAGAGCTGCCGGGTGTGACCCAAAAACCAAAAAAAAAAAAAAAAAAGTAGAATATATCATTAGATAAAATATAAAGATATGCAACTTAAATTACAGGAAAATCAGCATATATAAATTATTCCCTTTTGTCATTCTTGGCTCAAGAAAATTGTGAAGCTGTTACTTTTCTATATTATAAATTACATAGACATTTTGCTTTATTATAGAGTATACAGAATAAAAGACATTCTCCTCTTAAATCAGGTCCTATAAAAATATTCAGTGCATTTTATATTTCTTTACTTTTTAATACAGAAAGATTTCATCACTTTGGATAATAAAAATGCTATCTGCTCAGTGGATGAAACTCAAACATATCAAGCATACATAATAGAAAGTAAAGATTGGTCCAATCTCACCATCTAGAAATAACAGCTATGTACATTTGAGTGAACATCATCCTAGATGTATGTTTAGACATGCACACAGAGAAGATATGTAATTTTACATAAATGGGACATACTATTCTATTCCCTGTCCTTTTTTCTCAATCTGTATCAATGACTGTGAGTCTAAACGCATCTATATCATATTTTTTAAATAAGGGTCATGCCTAGTAGTGCTTAGGGACCAAAAGAGCCACATCCAAAAATGTTTGGGGACAAAGAGCATGTAATGCCAGGGAGGAATCTCAGCAGGGCCTTTCACATGCCCAGTTTACACTCTTTTGTTTTTGAGCCACACCCAGCTGTATCCAGGGATTATGCCTCGCTCTGTGCTGTGGGATCACTCCTAGAGGTACTTAGAAGACTATATGAGATGCTAGGGACCAAACCCTGGCAGCTGTGTGCAATGTAAATGCCCTACCAGCTGTATTATTGCCCTAGACCCCCATTTTATTCATGCATCTTTGTACACTCATCCTATTGTTTTCTTAGAATAAGTTCCCCAAGGGGCCGGAGAGATAGCATGGAGGTAAGGCGTTTGCCTTTCATGCAGGAGGTCATCGGTTCAAATCCCGGTGCCCCATATGGTCCCCCGTGCCTCCCAGGAGCAATTTTTGAGCCTGGAGCCAGGAATAACCCCTGAGCACTGCCGGGTGTGACCCAAAAACCCAAAAAAAAAAAAAAAAAAAAAAAAGAATAAGTTCCCCAAAACAGAACTATTAGGTAAATGTATCTTATACCTTGGTATTTAGCCTTGTGAAAAGACAAACTAGTTGCTCACAGTTGATAAATTATCCCTTTCTTAGATTCTCAGCTGTACTTGCAAACAGTTTGTTCCACTCCTCACCAGCTTTTCCTCTTTCCACATGGAGAGCAGAAGGACAGCAGGAAAGTGATTGCATGCAGGGGTTACATCCCTCAGCTTCCTTCCTATCTCCTGTAGCTAATAAGCACTTTTCTTTTTCCCTTCTCAGTCCAATCACAGTTTCCCAGTTATCTTAAGGCATCTCACAATTCAAGTTATGTAGAATGAAATTTTCATAGTTTTCCAAAATGTTATCATAGTAACTGTCTTAAATCAATCTTGAAGGCACAGGAAATATTTAAAAAAAAAAAAAGGATGGAAGGAAGGAGGAAGAAAGAAGGGAGAAAAAATAAAGTAATTATTTTTACATAAAGAAAACTTCATTTTGAGATAAAAATTCCTGAAGTTTGCCACATAACTTGGGCACTAAAGTTCCTATAGGAGGCTACACTGCATATTTGAAGCTGGAGTGATAGCACAGCAGATAGGGCATTTGCTTTGAATGCAGCTAACTCAGGTTTGATCCCTGGCATCTCATATCGTCCCTTGCGCCTGCTAAGAGAGATTTCTGAGGGCAGAGCTAGGAGAAACTCCTGAGCTTAAAACCACACCCACACAGGTGGAAGTGGCCCAAAAAAGAAGGAAGGAGGGAGGGAGGGAAGGAAGGAAGGGTGGAAGGAAGGAAGGGTGGAAGGAAGGAAGGGAGGAAGGAAGGGAGGGAGGGAGGGAGGGAGGAAGGGAGGAGGGGAGGGAGGGAGGAAGGGAGGGAGGGAGGGAGGGAGGAAGGAGGGAGGAGGGAAGGAAGGAAGGGAGGGAGGGAGGGAGGGAGGGAGGGAGGAAGGAGGGAAGGAAGGAAGGGAGGGAGGGAGGGAGGGAGGGAGGGAGGGAAGGGAGGGAGGAAGGGAGGGAGGGAGGGAGGGAGGAAGGGAGGGAGGGAGGAGGAAGGAGGGAGGAGGGAAGGAAGGAAGGGAGGGAGGGAGGGAGGGAGGGAGGAAGGAGGGAAGGAAGGAAGGGAGGGAGGGAGGGAGGGAGGAAGGAGGGAAGGAAGGAAGGAAGGGAGGGAGGGAGGGAGGAAGGAAGGAAGGAAGGAAGGAAGGGAGGGAGGGAGGGAGGGAGGTCGGAAGGACGGAAGGAAGGACGGGAGGAAGGAAGGAAGGAAGGAAGGAAGGAAGGAAGGAAGGAAGGAAGGAAGGAAGGAAGGAAGGAAGGAAGGAAGGAAGAAAGGAAGGAAGGAAGGAAGGAAGGAGGGGAGGAAGGAAAGGAAGGGAGAGGGGAAGGAAGGAAGGAAGGGAGAAAGAAGGAAGGAAAGAAAGAAGGAAAGAAAGAAAGAAAGAAAGAAAGAAAGAAAGAAAGAAAGAAAGAAAGAAAGAAAGAAAGAAGAAAGAAAGAAAGAAAGAAAGAAAGAAAGAAAGAAAGAAAGAAAGAAAGAAAGAAAGAAAGAAGAAAACTGCATATTTGCAGATTAGAGAGGTTGTACAGGTAGTACAAGGAGTAAGAAGGGGCTTACCTTGCATACACCTGTTTTTTTTTGTTTTTTTTTTTGGTTTTTGGGCCACACCCGGTGACGCTCAGGGGTTACTCCTGGCTATGCGCTCAGAAGTCGCTCCTGGCTTGGGGGACCATATGGGACGCCGGGGGATCGAACCACGGTCCGTCTCCTAGGCTAGCGCAGGTAAGGCAGGCACCTTACCTCCAGCGCCACCGCCCGGCCCCGCATACACCTGTTTTAATCCCTGACACAACATGTGGTTCTTCAGACCACTACCTGAGGTGATCCCTACACACAGTCTTAAGTAAGCCCTTGAACACTGCTGAGTGTGGCCCCCAAACAAGCAAAAACAAAAAAGAACTGCCTATTTGCACTGTATAGATGCTACAGGCTTTGAGCTAGATTCCTGCCTGTAAGAGACACCCATTCTGATTGCACTCATTACAGAATATAAAATACAACAACAGCAACCATCATAATCAGAATAATACTATGAGACAATAGAAATGAGTGCCAGGAGGATTGGCATAATAGGTTCATAATAGGAAGCTTACCACAAAGGAGGGAGGTGAAGAAGTGCAGTTAGGGCAGAGAAGGGACCACTATGACAATGAGAGTTGGGAATAATCACTTTGAACAAGAACTGAGTGCTGAAAGGAGATAAAGTGATATGTATGATACCCTCTCAGTAATAAACAGTATTGTAAACCATGCTGCCTAAAAGGAAAATAAGGATGAAGGGGGGAGGGGAAGTGGAGAGAAGAAAAGTCTGCCAAAGATGAGGTTGGAGGGAATAAGAGAGAAATTGGGAGCACTGGTGGAGGGAAGTGTACAGTGGTGAAGGGATGGGTGTTATATAAAACACAACCATCAGGGCCGATGAGGTGGCGCTAGAGATAAGGTGTCTGCCTTGCAAGCGCTAGCCAAGGAACGGACTGGACCGCGGTTCGATCCCCCGGCATCCCATATGGTCCCCCCAAGCCAGGAGCAATTTCTGAGCACTTAGCCAGGAGTAACCCCTGAGCATCAAACAGGTGTGGCCCAAAAACCAAAACAAAAACAAAAACAAAAAACACAACCATCAATTGGGCCTGGAGCGGTGGCACAAGCAGTAGGGTGTTTGCTTTGCAAGTGCTAGCCTAGGACAGATCGCGGTTTGATCCCCTGGCATCCCATATGGTCCCCCAAGCTAAAAGTGATTTCTGAGCGCATAGCCAGGAGTAACCCTGAGCGTCACTGGGTGTGTCCCAAAAAGAAAAATAAAAAAACAACAACCATCAATAGCTTTTTAACTCTGCATCTCCTGTTGATACAATAAAAAAAAAATAAAAAACAAACCCAAAAACCTCTCAACAGGGAGGTAGGGGTAGTCACATACTTATTTTAGAGGGTGAGGGGCAAAACCAGCTGAACTCAGGGGTTACTCCTGGTTCTGTGCTTGGGGATTACTCTTGGCAAGTTCCAGGGACCATATGGTCCCTGAGAATTGAACCTAGGTCAGTTCTGTTCCAGGCAAGTACCTTACCCACTATACTATCTTTCCAGCCCTCCCAAGAACACAATTGTTTTGTTTTGGGGCCATACCCAGTATTATTCCTGGATCAGTGCTCAGAAATTATTCCTTGTAGGTTCCGAGGACCATGTGGTATGCCAGGGATCGAACCTGGGTTGGCTGTGTGTAAGGCCTACCTGCTATACTATTGCTTTGGCCCCAACACACACTTTCGAGATAAGATTTATGACAAACACTTTTGTGTGTGTGTGTGTGGTTTCTGTGTCACACCGGCAGTGCTCAGGGGAAACTCCTGGCTCCATGCTCAGAAATTGCTCCTGGCAGGCACGGGGGACCATATGGGAAGCCGGATTCAAACTGATGACCTTCTGCATAAAAGGCAAACGCCTTACCTCCATGCTATCTCTCCAACCCCACGACAAACACTTTTGACACACACTTTTGAGATACTTTGGCACAGGTAAGACATGTGAGAGGAAGTATCTGCTCTGTGGGCAAAACATACTGGCTTTCCCAGGGGAGAGATAGAGAGCTTCAATCAATAGATGGTATTAAGTGTGGCCTCAAAGGATGACTGGGTTAATGAGGTGAAGGGACTCTGCAATCAGAGCAGGTATGGAAGACACATGATGAATCTTAACAGAGATATGAGACACAAAGATAGTGAAGAACAGATGAACCTTTTCAGGACACTGAGGCCAAACCTACAGTGATCCTTCCATGTGAAAGGATTAACTTTATATCAGCAGTAAAGACATCATGGAGGTTTTTCGTCAAGGAAGCATCATAATTCAATCTGAATTTTCTTTTTCTTGAGGAGCCACTTCTAGTGGTGCTCAAGGGCTACTCTGGATGGTACCATGCAGAATGCAAAACAAGCATTCTGGATTCTCTCCCTGGCTGCAGATCTGAATTTTAGGAAAAATTACCTGTAGGGGGAAAAGATGAATTTAGAAGAGTGACTCAAGGGCTGGAGAAATAGCACAGTGGTAGGGCATTTGCCTTGCACGCAGGACCATCAGGGTTTGATCCCCGGCATCCCATTTAGTTCCCCAGGCTGCCAAGAGCAATTTCTGAGCAGAGCCAGGAGTAACTCCTGAGTGTGGCCGGGTGTGGCCCAGAAACAAATCAATCGATCAATAAATAAATAAGTAAAGTTTAAAAAAATAGAAGAAGAGTGACACTATCAGAGAATGATGAAGACTTGTACCTGGAACATTCTCAGAACTGGAAACATATTTTAAAAATAATAGCAACAACCACTAGCCATATAAATTAAATAATTTCTCTTAAGTACTAATTAGATGATGATACTATACTGGAAATAGAATACATACATTGTAAGTGAAGAGCTGGAGAAACATTTATATATACATCAGCTCTGTTACGTTTTAGAGTGCTATGAGTTATCTAGGAATGCGCAATAGAGAGCTGGCATTGAGTCCCATGGCTCAGTTCCAGTGAATAATATATATAATATAATATATTATAATATAATTATATATAATATATAATTTTTAAAAACATCATTCATATAGGTAATTTTGAACAAAGGGAAAGAAAGAAAGAAAGAAAGAAAGAAAGAAAGAAAGAAAGAAAGAAAGAAAGAAAGAAAGAAAGAAAGAAAGAAAGAAAGAAAGAAAGAAAGAAAGAAAGAAAGAAAGAAAGAAAGAAAGAAAGAAACAGGGTTTATAACAAGATCTTGGGTAACACTACTATTTAGGAATCAAACAAAAGAGAGCATAGTGAAGGTTTGGGAAAATCAGAAACAGGAGGCAGGCAGAAGAGACTGAGTCATAAAGAGTAATCGAGTTCAAGGAGAAACTTCCCCCTCACATGTCTTCCCCAATTCTTCCTATATCTACTGAGCAAAAAAAAAAAAAAAAAAAAAAAAAAAAAAAAAATCTTATATAGTGGCTCCACAGCTGGAAAAGACTAGTAGAGCAGCATGGGTGGACCCATGAAAGACTTAAGCAAAAAGAGTGCATGGGCGCCAGGTTAGAATTCTGTCCTGAGGGGCCCGGTGAGGTGGCGCTAGAGGTAAGGTGTCTGCCTTGCAAGCGCTAGCCAAGGAAGGACCGCGGTTCAATCCCCCGGCATCCCATATGGTCCCCCAAGCCAAGAGCAATTTCTGAGCGCTTAGCCAGGAGTAACCCCTGAGCATCAAATGGTTGTGGTCCGAAAAATTAAAAAAAAAAAAAAGGAATTCTGTCCTGAGCAATGGCGCAGCAGTAGGACATTTGCCTTGCACGTGGCTGCCTCAGAATGGACCACGGTTTGATTCCCTGGGTTCCATACGGCCCCCCAAGCCAGGAGTGGTTTCTAAGCGCATTGCCAGGAGTGACCCCTGAGCATCACTGGGTATGACCCAAAATTTAAAAAAAAAAAAAAAAAGAATTCTGTGCTCAGCTGGGATTTCTTTTTTTTTTTTTTTTTTGGTTTTTGGGCCACACCCGTTTGACGCTCAGGGGTTACTCCTGGCTATGTGCTCAGAAATCGCCCCTGGCTTGGGGGGACCATATGGGACATCGGGGGATCGAACCGCGGTCCTTCCTTGGCTAGCGCTTGCAAGGCAGACACCTTACCTCCAGCGCCACCTACCCGGCCCCAAGCTGGGATTTCTTACCAGAGCTAACACCTGGGAATTCACACTCTCTTCTTTTTTCTTCCTCTTCCTTAACTCCTCCCTCTTTTTTTTTTTTTTTCTTTATTGATGTTCCAGGGATTGTCCATAAGGTCTCACACATGCTACTCTACTACTCAGCCACATCCTGTCCTAAGAGGAAATTTCACCCTCAACACTCTTGCTGCCCATTGCTTTCTCTCAGTTCTCAGAGACTGAAGTGGCCTTTCCTGTCAATGTCACTATTCATCAGTGTTTAACTATGATAGAAGAGAATGAGTCCTTCTTTTGTTTTGAATTTCCCAAAGTGTTCAGGAGACTGAGGGGACCAATGAAGCCAGTAGTTCCATTATGGGCCAGTGTGACCCAGAAACATAAAAAAATGAAAAATGAAAAAAGGAGAGAGAGATAGTTTTGCTCAACAGGAACTAACAATCTAGGTAGGAGAGATGAAGAAAGATGATTGCTATTGCTAAGCTATAAATAGGGTTCAATGTGACTAAAGCTAGTCATGAAAACTGTTACTTTCTTCCCAAGAGTTAAAAGGGATAGAAATGTGGCTAAGAGTGGGAAGAGTATATGCTTTAATATGTGATACCTGGCTTTGAATCCCTGTCATCACGAGGCCTCCCAGCATTGCTTAGAGTAGCCCAGGTGAACCCTGAGCATGCTGGATGAGGCACCCCAAATATTCAACAATATAAAAATGTCTTTTTCATATAATCCAGCCACAATGTACACATATACATGCTGACAATAAACTCTGAAACTTAAAAGTCTTAGAGGACTGATGACATCATTTAGATGAATAAAACAGGAAGAAAGAGGAGCTTTCATGAGTTTATTCTTTTTTTGTTTTTTGGGTCACTCCTGGCAGTGCTCAGGGATTACTCCTGGCTCTATGCTCAGAAATCACTCCTTGCAGGCTCAGGGGACCATATGGAATGCTGGGATTCAAACCACCAACCTTCTGCATGCAAGGCAAACACCTTACCTCCATGCTATCTCTCCAGCCCCGAGTTTATTCTTTATTATCCTCATCTTGAGAAATGAAGAACAGTTGATACAGGAAAACTCACAGTTCATAAGAGTTCTCTTCTCAGAGCCCAAATGATAGTACTGTAGGGTAGGGCACTTGCCTTGTACACATGACTGACCAGAATTTGATCCTTGGACTCTATATGTTCCCCTGAATACTACCAAGAGTGGTCCCTGAGCATTATCACAGTGGGCACCCCATAAAAAAATTCCAAGGAACAGAAAAAGCAAAGATTAATGTTGGTTCTAAAATCTGAAAAGAAGTAACGATATGTAGAGTGTAACATATACACACATCTGTCTGTCTATTGTTATGTGTGGGTTGTCTCCTTCTTTATCTTGACTATCTCCTCAGATCCTCTTCACCATCTGACGTACACAATAGAGAAGTTTATATGCTCTGATTTCTTGTCAAAAGAAGAAAACTACCTTGACTAGTAAATATTCTGAACTGCAGTCCAGGTTTTAAAAGATACGTTGGTAATCAATCTTTTCAACTCCTTTATGCAGTCCTGATACTGATGATCTCACTTCCTCTTGACATATTTCTCACTTTAAAGCTTTCTATGATTCCTTATACACTTCCACTTACACCAAAATACTGAAGTATCTCTGCTTATTGTTTACCAAACTCCTTCATCTGGTAAAAACTTATCTCAAAACCCACACAATACTTGTTCTAGCTCATCTGAATTCTGCATACTTATTTTCAATAGAGAATCATGCCAAGTAGTAAAAAATAATAAGCCTTAAAAAAATTCTGGGGTTGGAGAGATAGTATTGAGGGTAGGGTGCTTGTCTACCTGCTGGAGACCTGGTTATGCCTCTAGCATCCCATAACGGTTCTCCTAGCACCACCAAGAATAATTCCTGAGTTCAGAGCTAGCAGTAACTTCTAAGTATCACTGGGTGTGAACTCCCCGCAAAACAACTTCAAAAAAATCAATAATTGCATTAAATATCCATATACCTTTTAAACATCTGTGATCTTTGTCATACTTTTTTTCCTAACTTTTCTCATCTACCAACAAGGTATCAAGCCTAATCACTGCATTTTTAAAAGTTGCTGACATATGTATGCCTAACATTTACATGATGCATTTGCTGATTTAATAAATAGCAAATATCAACTATAAGAAATACTACTTCTGGGGCCGGCAAGGTGGCGCTAGCCTTGCAAGCGCTAGCCAAGGATCAGGACCGCGGTTCGATCCCCCGACATCCCATATGGTCCCCCCAAGCCAGGGGCAATTTCTGAGCGGTTAGCCAGGAGTAATCCCTGAACATCAAACGGGTGTGGCCCGAAAAACCAAAAAGAAAGAAAGAAGGAAGGAAGGAAGGAAGGAAGGAAGGAAGGAAGGAAGGAAGGAAGGAAGGAAGGAAGGAAGGAAGGAAGGAAGGAAGGAAGAAGAAAGAAAGATAGATATTACTTCTGGGGCCAGAGAGATAGCATGGAGGTAAGGCATTTGTCTTGCATGCAGAAGGATGGTGGTTCGAATCCCGGCATCCCATATGGTCCCCCGAGCCTGCCAGGAGCTATTTCTGAGCATAGAGCCAAGAGTAACCGCTGAACGCTGTCAGGTGTGACCCCCCAAAAAAAAAAATATATATATATATATATATCCTATTTCTTACTCCACAGGACTACGACAAGCCTAACACCTAAATAAGCCTGTCAAAATGCTAGTTCACCACCTCTTCCTTCATCTTTGAACGACTTCCTACTAGTTCTTTACAAAGATTCGGAAGAGTTCAGCTCCAACAATGGTTTCTCAACATTGCCAAAGTATCTGTATTATTTACTAAAATCGCACCTCTCATGCAAGTGTGGCACTTTCTGAGGTTATCCATACAGCATTTCTCTATTTCTTCAAGTCACTGGGTAAAACAGAACCATATTATTTTTTTTACAAGTCTCCAAGGATGTGTTGCACGTCATGTCAAAAGATATAACATATCCAACTTGACTTTTCAGTGGCAAGTGGGTGGGCATGGAGGACCCGCTTAGAGGTCCTGCAGGATTCATTGCTTGCAGCCGAACAGACACAGACGCGACACTACATTTCCAACCGAAGTAGGCAAGAAACCAAAGAAACGGTCAAGACGGTGTCAAGGCGATAGATAGTACAAGCGAGGTAATAAGGGGCTTTGCCTTGCAAGTGGTCAACTCCCACAAACTGGTTTTTCCCTCAACCCTCCAGGGGTGATCTCAGGGCGCAGAGCCAAAAGCAAAGCCTGAAAGCGGCCAAAAATCGCTCCAAACCAACCAACCACTACAAAACAACAGCAGCAAAAGTCAAGGAAGGACTGCGAACCCCAAGTGTGCAAAAGTCAATCACCAGGCGTGCTTGAACGTATCTGCACCATTGAAACTCTCTGGAATAAGACGGGATATTTGAGAGCGGAAGTACTTTCCTTTGAACTCCGGCGCGGAAGAATGAACCCCCTTTCACTCCAGTCCTCCACAAGGTGCTCACCTCTAAGGAGGACCAGGTGGACGCCGCTGGGCGCCGCCATGTTGGCGCAGATCACGTGGTCAAGAGCGCCCGCCCACCGCCCCCCCCCCGAGCCAGCCCGTCGTCGTAGCGGGGCGGAAACCCTGATGCCCCGAGGCCGTCGGCGGGGAATGCGCGTGCGCGTGGGGCGCAGACTGCGGGCGAGCAAGCGGCTCCGGCATCTGGACCAGCAGGAGTAACATACATACGTACCTCGGCCTCCCGCGCCAGGTCGGTCAACCGCGCTCTGGTGCACGCGCGCTTAGCACTGCGCCCTCGCGCCCAGCGGAGATGGAAGAAGGCTGTCAGGTAAGTGCGGCGTGCGCTCTTGGCTGCATCAACGAATATTTTGGTGCATGAAAACGTCAAGTTGGGAGGACACACAAAACCCAAAATAAAACCAAAAAACTGAAGCATCACTAGGCGTTTCACACAGCACTTAGCATCACCAAGGATTTTCCCTAGATGAAGTTGGAAGGTAAAATTTAGTTCACTGTCACTAGCTGCTTCCCCCCCCCCCCCCGCCCCTTTCCCGTCCCAGAATCTTATCTACATTACTCAGCAGAGATTCCAGACGACGCAAGGTCTGTGGGCAGCCGCAGGATCCGTCCTAGGTGCTCACTCCTGTGAGGGGGGGTTTGAGGGACTTCTCTTTCCCCCCAAGACAATTAATGCTTGGAGGTACTAATTAGAGTCTGAATCCAAATTGGACAGTTAAGAGTGAGAGGATGACGTCTGCCCTTGGGGCTGCCCAAAATAAAGCCACGTCTTAAGTAGAGCGTGCTGGAATTTCTATCAGATCTTCTATCTGCATTCTGGGACAAATTTTCATCCTGCGTTTGGGCCATCCCTTCCTCTTCTTGGTGCCCTGGTTTCCGACAGAAAAGCAGATGTTGAAGGAATGTAGAGTGAAGGAATGAAACTCTCCACCGAAAGAGTCAAACCAAGAGAATGTAACAGATTCCCAGACTTTTAAATGCAGTCAAGATTGCAGACTGCTTGGTGAATGTGTGATGTCTCCTGATTAATTTATTTAATGAACTGCATCATGAAAAATACAGGCAGTTTAGGAATGAGTAAAGGGAAAGAGCCCCCCTAAATCCATCCTCCTCACTGCTCACCACAGCCTCACTACCCCCCCCCAGCCTTAATGTGCCTCCCTCTTGGATTTTGACAGGCAAACAGATCTGAATTTTTGTTTGTTTGTTTGTTTGTTTGTTTTGGGTCATATCCAATGATGCTTAGGGGTTACTCCTAAGCATCTGGAATGATCTAGAATTAGGAATCACTCCTGACTGTGCTTGGAGGGGGGGACCGTATGTGATGGCAGGTTTCGAACATGGATTGGCTGAGTGCAAGGCAAACTAGTAGCAGATGCACTAGTTCTCTGGCCCCAGGTGTGATTGTTTTAAATGGAATTACAATCTTACTGTTACAAACTCTTGATTTTTCATTGCTGAAAGAATTTTGGCAGTGTATCTGAGGATACTGCTGTAGGTCTTGGAAATCTATTTTTGGATGCTCTGCAGTCACCTCAGAAATACAGAAATTATGTTTTCATTGAGGTAGATAACATATTCAAGGGTGAGAATAAAAAGCTACAACCGTTACTTCAAAACTCAACTTTTCCAAACTGACACCGATTCTTTTCTTCTTCCTCCTTCCTTCCTTCCTTCCTTCCTTCCTTCCTTCCTTCCTTCCTTCCTTCCTTCCTTCCTTCCTTCCTTCCTTTCTTTCTTTCTTTCTCCCTCTCTCCCTTCCTCCCTCCTTCCCTCCCTTCCTTCCTCCCTCCCTTCCTTCCTTCCTTCCTTCCTTCCTTCCTTCCTTCCTTCCTTCCTTCCTTCCTTCCTTCCTTCCTTCCTTCCTTCCTTCCATGTGCTCAGTGGGTTGCTCAGGGCTCAACTGCTGGGGCTTGTGTTGCCTAGGTCAGTTGCATGCAAAGTTACCCCAGCCCCCCACCCCCACTGATGTCAATTTTAGAGAGGGATTTTGAATGTGGTGACTCTATTTTCTTTTATAACTGGAGACAAATATCCAAGTGAAACAAAAGAGCCTGAGAGGTTTTATTTAATTAATTTATTTTTAGTTTTGTTGCCACATCTGGGAGTTCTCAGGATTTACTCCTGGCTCTACATTCAGGGATCACTCTGGGGGTGCTCAGAGGACCATAGTGGATGCGGGAATCATACTCAGGTTGCCTACTTGCAAATCAAACACCCTACCTGCTGTACTATCTCTCCAGTCTCAAGAGTTTTCTTTTTAATTCATTTTTTTATTTAGTTACCATGAAATGACAGTGGTCAGAGTCATTCATGATTGGATTCATGCATGCAATGTTTCAACACCCATCCCTTAACCAGTGTCCATTCCCTCCACAATGCTCCCCTCCTCTAATTTGCCTCCCACCCATCAGTCTGCTTCTACTGGCACATTTTTTTAGATATATTTTTATTTAAGTAACATGATTATAGTTGGGTTACAGTCACAAACAGAACACCCCCTCCACCAGTGTAACATTCCTCCCTCCCAGGGTCCCCCTCCCCCCTTCTCATCCCCTGCCTGTATTCGAGACGGGCATTCTACTACAGTTATTTGTTAAGTTCAGTAAATTGTTTTTTTTTTCCCATAAAGGATAAGGGTTAAAAAAGAATAATAAAGGTGTGACAGTGGCAATTGCCATTGTTTGCATAGGCCCAGAAAATTATGGGGAAAATGGAAAAAAAAAAATCCTTGGCCTGATTACAAGAAGGCCTCACCTCCGAATATTGGCACATTTTTTAAAGTAAGTTTTTGCAACATGCTTTACTATTACTGACAGGTTTCATACATAACATTTCACCACCTTTCAGCACCTCCTGACTGAACACTTCCCTCCACTCTCCATGTTGTCCACCTCCTTGTCCTATCCCCAGCCTCCTCAAAAGGTATGTTTCCTAGTGAACACCAGTTCTCATGTTCTTTGTTTCCATTGTCTTTGGGCATTCATCATTTCACCATTCTGTTTCCTTATATCTGTAGGAGAGATCATTCTATGTTGTTCTCTCTCCCTCTGACTAACTTCATTTGTTGGGTTACTGATCCTACCCTAATCAATAATTGTACTCCACCCTAGGGTGTGACCTGGTGATAGTATATTGAATTATTTTTTACTTGGTGTTCTGCTCCCACCCTAGGGTGGAACCTGATTCTTGTCAATAAAAACAAGGGTCTGGGCCCGGAGAGATAGCACAGGGCGTTTGCCTTGCAAACAGCCGATCCAGGACCAAAGGTGGTTGGTTTGAATCCCAGTGTCCCATATGGTCCCCCATGCCTGCCAGGAGCTATTTCTGAGCAGACAGCCAGGAGTAACCCCTGAGCACTGCTGGGTGTGACCCAGAAAACAAAAACAAAAACAAAAACAAGGGTCTGAGGAAAGAAGGGCTCATTCTTTGGTCTTCTTCCACTGAGCTGCACTCCATTATAGGAACAGAAAGCTTTTGTGGTTTGAATTCCTTGGTTGAGCACTGGATTTCCTGAACCCATTTTTATACCTTTTCACTGTGTGAATTATTTCCTGTAGATCTCTACAACTGGAACTGTTTCCCCTGTCCTAATCAGACAGGGGAATGAGAACTGCCTTTCCTGTCTGGGAGCTAATTGGGAATCAAACTTTAACCAGTCTCCTAGAGAATGTGACACTTCATTCACTCAGTATCATACTTTCCAGGCCCCTCCAGGTTGCATGACTTTTACCTTTTCCTATGGCAAGTAATATTCCATTGCGCATATTACCATAGTTTCTTTATCTGGTCAGCTATTCTTGAACACGTCGGATGTGTCCAGATTTTGGTTATTGTAGATAGTGCTGCAAGAAACGTAGGGTGCAAATGTCTTTTCTCCATTTTGCTTTTGGGCCCTAGGGGATTTATTCCAAAAAAGTGGGATTGCTGAGTCAAATGGGTGCTCCATTTTTTAATATTTTAGGAATATCCATATTGTTTTTCAGAAAGGCTGCACCAATTTACATTCTCGCCAGCAGTGAATGAAAGTCACTTTCTCCCTTGATCCATAATAGCACTGATCTTGTCTTTTGTCTTTGGGGGGGGGGCGTTTCACACCTGGCGGCGCTCTTGGCTCTGCATTCAGAAGTCACTCCTGGCAGGGTCGGAAACCATATAGGATACCGGGATTTGAACAGAGTCCATCCTATATTGGCCGTGTGCAAGGCAAACACCTTACCGCTGTGCTAACGCTCCAGCCTCAGTGTCCTTTTTTTTGTTGATGTGTGTCTCTGTGGTGAGAATCAGAGTTTTAAATCTCAGAACGAATGCAGAGAAAGAAACCTATATGTCCCTAGCAAATTGTCCAAATGCAATAGCCTGGTTTAAAAAGAATCTGAGGGGCCAGAGTGATAATAAGCAGGTAGGGCATTTGCCTTGCACGTAGTCAACTCGGGTTCGATCTCCAGCATCCCATATGGCCCCCCAAGCCTTCTAGAAATAATTTCTGAGTGCAGAGCCAGGAATAACCCCTGAACACTGCCAGGTATGGCCCAAATCAAAAATAAATAAAAATAATTTGAAACTGAGCACATGTTCATATGATTTAGCTCAGCCAGAGTTTGGGAAGCAAAGGTATGCTTTAATTCCCTTGCAACTTGAAGGAACAGGATTCTAGTATTCCTTTTATAGTGGAACCCTGAGCAGAAATTCCCCAATAAATTTAGTATAGAATGTGGATGTATATGATCAATTAGAACTTAAGCTGTTAAAAACTTGCACAGGAGAGAGTTCATTCACTGATGCTTGATTTTCCTTTTTTCATACCACATCCTTCTGACATTAAAGGAGTAAGAATTGTAAGAATATATCCTGCAGGGCCCAGAGAGATAGCATGGAGGTAAGGTGTTTGCCTTTCATGCAGAAGGACGGTGGTTCAAATCCCGGCATCTCATATGGTCCCCCGAGCCTGCCAGGGACGATTTCTGAGCATAGAGCCAGGAGTAACCCCTGAGCACTTCCAGGTGTGACCCAAAACCAAAAAAAAAAAAAAAAAGAATATATCCTGCAAATAAACCTCCAAAATTATCAATGAATGAGCTATATCCAGACTGCCCTACAAAATTAAATGACTAGACCACTTCCACACTAAATCCCTGGCTTTTCTAACATTCTAACATTGGTAATTATGAGCATTGAGGGCAGCAGAACACTCTCATTTAGATGAGTAACATTATGACTCACCTCTCTTCTCCATTTCTACTCAAAATCCTACCTGTGAAATGCAGGATAATTGTAGCACTTTGCTGATTTGAGTTCCTGTCTGTCATATTTTGTACTTAGCATTTGTCCCCCACTCCCACCCCCTTGGTTGTTTCTGTGCCACATCTGGCATGGTGGAAGAGCAAGCGTACTCCTGGCTCCACACTCAGGGATCACTCCTGGTAAAGCAAGTGCCTTACCTTCAGTTTTAGTTCTCCAGTTTTATACACATACCACTGTGCTATCTCCCTCTGGCCCACTCCAGTTCCATATTTACATTTTGTTAAGTAAACATTCTTATCCAGAACTCAGATACATTTTTACATACAGGGGACCAGAACAATAGCACTGTTGATAGGGCATTAGTTTGCCTTGTATGCGGCAGACCCAGGTTTGGTCCCCAGCATTCCGGATAGTCCCCTGAGCCTGCCTTTTTGTTTTGTTTTGGTTTTTGGCTTTGGGGTTACACCTGGCAGTACTCAGGGGTTCCTTTCGACTCCATCCTCAGAAATTGCTCCTGGGGAAACAGGAGCGGTGGCGCTAGAGATAAGGCATCTGCGTTTCATGCTCTAGCCTAGGACAGACTGAGTTCAATCCCCCGGTGTCCCATATGGTCCCCATAAGCCAGGAGCGATTTCTGAGCGCTTAGCCAGGAGTAACCCCTGAGCGTTAACAGGTGTGGCTCAAAAACTAAAACAAAGAAATTGCTCCTGGGGGCCTGAGTGGTAGTACAGTGGTAGGGCGTTTGCCTTGCATGTGGCTGACCCAGGATGGACCTGGGTTCTATCCCCAGTTTCCCATATGTTCCCCCCTGAGCCAGGAGTAACCCCTGAGCACTGCCTCTGTGCCCCAAGGGAAAAAAAAATGCAGGCTCAGGGACCATCTGGGATGCTGGGGATCAAACCCAGGTCTGTCTCGGGTCAGCTGCATGCAAGACAAACACCCTACTGCTATGCTATTGCTCTGGCCAAAAAATATGTTTTTAATACAAGAGGGATCTAACTAGCTGATTGGTCAACTCTGAAATTAGAGTGCAGCCTCTACAGATTATACACATGATGCATGAGCAGAATGCTTCTAGGATGCTCTCTTCTATCAGATTTTCTGGCATAATGCCATATTCCCACTGTCAGTTATTGGACACAAAAAGAAATATTATTGAGCATTCTAAGGGAACCCTGAGAGAAAAATATAGGGGCCAGAGAGATTGCCCAGTGGTTGGGTTTGATCTCCAGTATTCCATAGTACCACCAGTGTAATTCCTGAGTGCAGAGCCAAGAATAACCCCTGAGCATTGCCAGGTGTGATACCAAAACTAAACAAAAAAGATTAAAATGTATAATACTCTATTTTTCCGTGGTGGGTTTATTTTGGGGGGGGCACATATGGCAGTATTAAGGGGTTACTCCTGGCTTTACACTCAGGAGTCTCTCCTGGTGGGCTCAGAGGATCAATGAGATGCCAGGTCTCAAACCCAGGTCAGCCTTGTGCAAGGCAAGTGCCCTACCTGCTGTGTTATGGCTCCAGTCCAATGTTCTGTTTTCTTTAAGTCAAGTTTCCTTTTTATTTTTCTAATTCTCTCAGTCATTCCTCTGCAATAGAAACAGTTGTTCCAGGGCCGAAGAGATAGCATGGAGGTAGGGCTTTTGCCTTGCATGCAGGACAGCGGCTCGAATCCCAGCATTCCATATGGTCCCCGAGCCTGCCAGGAGCGATTTCTGAGCCTAGAGTCAGGAGTAACCCCTGAGCTCTGCCGGGTGTGAGCCCCACCCCCAGAAAAAAGAAACAGTTGTTCCTTTTCTTTTTTAATACAAATTTTAACAAATAACTATTTAGAGACCATGTACTACATAGTTGACATATTTGATCATAATGCCTTTGTTTCAGAAGTTAGAGCTAAATTATTTTTTCAAAAGAGAAAATAAAGACTAAATAAAGAAAAAAAGAGTACAGCAATAAAAAAATTTGTTAAAATTATTGTATCTTGGGGCGGAGTGATAGCACAGCAGTAAGGCATTTGCCTTGCACGCAGCCAATCCAGAATGAATCTTGGTTCGATCCCCAGCATCCCATATGGTCCCCCAAGCAGGAGTGATTTCTGAACGCATATCCAGGAGTAACCCCTGAGCATCACAGGTGTGGCCCAAAAAGCAAAAAAACATAAGTAAAATAAAAGTATTGTATCTTGCAATGATGTTATGTCACTGTAAACTCCTGTTGCTAGTTGATCATTCTGTTACATCTTTTGTTTCTGAACATTAGGTGGCTTCATATTACATTAGGTTTCTAAATTGGTGTATTCCTATGGAGATGACAGTATTAAAAAAGGTGTTCAGGAATTCCAAACATTATTGCTAATACTACGGCTCTTGTGGGACATGTTTTTAGCTGCCTGGCCTTCTGAAAGTACCAGAAGGGGATGTGTGTTTGTGGAGGAAATGTATCTGCACTCACTCAAAAAAAAAAAAAAAAAGTTCTGGTGGAGTCAAGCCCAAATTCAGCCTTACCTCGAGTTCTGGTCAGACTATTGTCTGCAGAGAGCCAAAGATGGGTGGTGAAGCAGGGCCATTGGCTGAGCAATGATTACGGGTGATGGGTGCTAGCAAGCATGGCTTTGGCAAGGCAGGGACTTGGCCTGCCCTCTGCAGAGATTGCCTGTTTTCAGCTGTACAACCCTGCACTCATAAATTTTCATGCCTTGGTCTACATCTCTTTCAAGAATAGAGTAAGTCGGGGCTGAGAAGGTGGCGCTAGAGGTAAGGTGTCTGCCTTGCAAGCACTAGCATAGGACAGACCGCAGTTCGATCCCCGGCATCCCATATGGTACCCCCAAGCCAGGGGCGATTTCTGAGTGCATAGCCAGGAGTAACCCCTGAGCGTCAAACGGGTGTGGCCCAAAAACCAAAAAAAAAAAAAAGAATAGAGTAAGTCTATGGAGCTAGCCAAATGCAGACATGGTGACTTTGTAATTAAAATGTTATTTTTCTCATCTTTATTTTTACATTAGACCTTTAAGAAACATATATCATTAGAGCATCAGAGTTCACTATTGAATAAAAAGCGATCTTAATTTTGTTTTTGGTTTCTTTTTTGGTTTTTGGGTCACACCGGCAGCACTCAGGGGTTATTACTGACTCTATGCTCAGAAATCGCTCCTGGCAGGCTCTGGGGACCATGTGGGATGCCGGGATTCAAACCGAAGTCCTTCTGCTTGCAAGGCAAATGCCTTACCTCCATGCTATCTCTCCGGCCCCAGCTATCTTAATTTTGGGAAGCATAGTTGCTACTTACTATGTTATTTCTAGTCTCCAAGACGTTTTGTTTTTGTTTTTGGGCCACACCTAGCATTGCTCAGAACTTACTCCTGGCTTTGAGCTCAACCTAGCAGGCTGGGGGTGTGGGGGTGGACGGCATATGGGATGCCTGGGATGGAAACTGGATTCATGCAAGACAAATAGCTTACCCCCTATGCTATCACTCCAGCCAGCCCCTAGTCAACAGGAGTTTTTGTTAACAATTTATTGAAAAGGTAGCTTCTGAAATTTGAACATAGCATTCTGAACTTTGAGTTTTTGAAGGTTTTGATTATTGTAAAATAATTTCAAGTACATGAACTTATTTCCCAGCTATTTTTCTTCTGAATGGGCTAGTCTTTTTTGAAATTATCTAGATAAATATTCTATTTCCTTAAACTTGTAATTTGTTGTGTCTTTTGAAAACAGTAAGGAAAATGTTTTTTATTTTTCTGTGTACAATAAGGATAAATTTGGGCCCGGAGAGATAGCACAGCGACGTTTGCCTTGGAAGCAGCCGATCCAGGACCAAAGGTGGTTGGTTTGAATCCCGGTGTCCCATATGGTCCCCCGTGCCTGCCAGGAGCTATTTCTGAGCAGACAGCCAGGAGTAACCCCTGAGTACCGCCGGGTGTGGCCCAAAAACCAAAAAAAAAAAAAAAGGATAAATTTAAGAACATAGCTGTTCCTAAAAATCACAACAAGGGGCCAGTGAGGTGGCGCTAGAGGTAAGGTATCTGCCTTGCAAGCGCTAACCAAGGAAAGATCGTGACCGTGGTTCGATCCTCCGGAGTCCCATATGGTCCCCCCAAGCCAGGGGCAATTTCTGAGCCCTTAGCCAGGAGTAACCCCTGAGCATCAAACGGGTGTGGCCCGAAAAAAAAAACAAAAAAAATCACAACAAAAAGCAGTGTCAATAATATTTATGCATCATGTTCACTTTAGCAACTATTTCATGAGCTACTAACTAGTCTGTTATGTAGTTTTGATGTGTGTTTGTGGTTTTTTTTTAATTCATACAATTCAGTTGTAGTTACAGGTACACTAACAAGTCAGATGCCTCTTTCTAATGTGATCATAGCAGCTGAAATTACGTGCACTTAAATGATTAAAACTTCAGGAATCTGGGGCCGGAGAGATAGCACAGCAGCGTTTGCCTTGCAAGCAGCCAATCCAGGACCAAAGGTGGTTGGTTGGAATCCCAGTGTCCCATATGGTCCCCCCATGCCTGCCAGGGGCTATTTCTGAGCAGACAGCCAGGAGTAACCCCTGAGCATCGCCAGGTGTGGCCCAAAAACCAAAAAAAAAAAAAAAAAACTTCAGGAATCTATAGCCAGTTAAGGACAAAATCCAAATGGGCTCAACAAATAGCCTACCACACCCTCCTGAGCATTGCATTAGAGCAGGCTGAGTAGAAGAGAACTAGAGATAGCTAATTAAGCTGTAGCTAAGACCAAATCATTGTCCCAAGGTGGTTTGTTGGTCTGACCAGCATCCATTTTCAGCAGAATGAACCCCTTACAATTGAACCTTTATCAGAGGAGATTATAGCAGTGAGAATGCTTCAACATAATGGCCTGCCTACTTTTGGGGTAGTAGTTCACCTAGAGTAATGGCAAGGTCCAAGTGAGGGAAGGGAAGATGAAGACCACACCCCACTCACTCACTGATAGATTGGAATTTGGGTAACACTGTTATGCCTGATGAAGAGGTAGGTGGATTAAAGCATGTGTCCAGGGTATCTAAAGTACACCATTTGTGGCTGTGAGCTAGTTTCAGGAATTTTTATTTTTAGTAATCTGTAAAAAAGTAGCACTTGTTTATGTTTCGATAATAACAGTTCCATTCAGAAAAAGGAAGGTACAAAGTTTTCAGTAGCATTTAGCAATCAACTAACCAATCAATAAAGGCTTAAGTGCCTACTCTAGGGGCCAAGGAGATGTATGATTTTTGTTCCAATTACTTTTGAAAGTAATTGAAAAGTGGAGACTCATGCTCACAGGATTGTCTGGAGAGAAAGACCAGATTTTACCCTTGAAAAATGTAGCCACATTTGAGAAATGGCAGGTGTGAAGGCTCACAGATTCTGACTATTCTTGGCTGCCAAGAACTGAGGAAAATGCTGAATTTAAATTCCCCGGAAATCACATCTGTTTACCCTCTTTCACTGCCTGCAAAGATGAAGGTAAGAGAAGGGGGAAATCAATCTCCTTTAGTGCAAAGGTGGGTAAATATGACTTGCAGAAAATTTAATGTCTACTAATCATGGGGCCTGGCCCTGGCTTATCATAGGATAGGACACACAGATGGCTTCTCTGCCTGTTTACTTGAGTAGTATGGCCCACTAATGATGTAGAAATATAAATGATCCTTGACAGACAAGTTTCCCACCCCTGCCTAAATGTCTTTGATATTTTAAAGAAAATAAAGAAAAAAATAAGGAGTAAGAAAATGCTTTCAGTCTTCCTCGTGAGATTTTATTTTGGATTTTGTTTTGTTTTGGGGCTACATAAACATACCTGATGGTGTTCAGGGCTTACTCCTGGATCTCTGCATTCATGGCAGACTTGCAGGATCATACGGAGTGCTGGGGATCAAACCTTGGTGGGCCTCATGCAAGGCAAGTGTCCTACTTTCTGTACTATTGCTCTAGATTCATTATTTTGGAGTTTTTTTTAAACCTTTTTTATTTTACTTCTGTTTACACATGTATGTAATATGTGCTTGCTCTTTAAAAACTTTTAGAAATGTTGAAATGCATAATATGAAATGTAGAAGTCTAGAAAAACTTTCCACATAATCACTGAAGTTGTGTATTCATCCAGGCTTTTTTGTTTTTGTTTTGTAAGCATAAACCACTTGCTGGACTTTCTACAGGAAAATAGGTATTTTTCCTCATGCCAATCATAGGTCTGTATGGAAAAAAAGAGATGAGGCAAACTACATGCAAAAGGAAGAAATGCAGATTAGTGTTTGTCACTATCTTTTTATTTTGTCATTATTCTGCATACTTTTCTTCTTTCCCTTTTCACTGTCTATGATTTATTTTGCTGTTTTGTTTTTTTATTACCTTCTTGTAAGAAATGATACATTTCTGTTACCTTCTATTTTTTCATCTTTATTCTTTTGCTCACTTTATGAGTCTGTACTGGCTGTGTATTCTTAGTACACTTGAATAAGTTTTTATGATCCTGTATGTTAACATGAGACCAACTGACATCAAAGATCAGTTGGTTTATTAATATTAGAAGTTGAAGTATTGCAGTTTCAAGTATATCCTACTTATGAACACAAAATGGTCCTCCTTGGTCATCACACAGTTATGAAAAAAATACATTATAGCAAATTTCTCCAAAGTGGAGAATGTGAAATAAAAAGAGATTTAATAATAGAAAAAGAAAAGTAGCTGTATGTCCCCTTCTCCGCTCCCACTCTCCGCCTCCACTTCCCAGACGAGCTGACAAACTAAGCAGTAGTGAATTTCTTAACTTCAGCTCTCCTCTCCCCCCACTTATTCTATATTCATGACCCAAACATTGAGACAAACAAGAAGGCAGATGCTGCCTCGACCTCTCTTCCCATTAAGCTGAGCTTCACTGTGCTTCCTGCACCACTTTAATCTCGAGAATAACCTGTCTGAAGAGCATTCACATCTGAAGCACATGCAAACCTCACTGCATTTTCCTTTGCTGGATAAAGGATAAAGGAAGAAAAGAGGCAGCTGCTGTGGGAGCTGAGGGCAAACAAGCCCCGCTGTGGTAGCCCCACAGCCTTCACAAAGGGGATTCAGAAAACTCGGCAAACAAACTGCACAGCTCAAGACTTCCTTCTACATATTCACCTGCCAGAAACAGTTAATGAAAGACATCCGAAGAACTGACCAGGTGAATCGGGTCTAACCAAAGCATATTTCCAAAAGGACTTGTTTTTGTTTTTGTCTGTTTAAGAGAGAATACAGTTGAAGAACTAGAAAGGGATTCAAAGATCACCTAATTCAACTACTCTTACAATTTTTAAGTGTGAAGTCAGTATCAAAGGGGGTCATAGAGACGGATCATGTATTTTCTAGCCTGTGCTCATGATAGCACTGGAGGTTGTAAAAAATAATTGATAAGCTTTTATAAGGTATTTTTGTGGCATCATATATAAACTTTTGTTTTGTATGTTTTTTGGTCATATCCAGTAATGCTGAAGGGTTATTCCTGGCTCTGCACTCAGGAATCACTGCTGGGGGAACCTTACGGAATGCCACAGATCGAATTGAGGTCAGCTGTATGCAAGGTGGTAACTTATCTGCTGTACTGTCTCTCTGGCCTGAGTATCATCTTATTAGATTTCCATAAAGATATTGAATTACTGTTCCTCCATAGGATAATTAGAAGGCTTCCAAAGTTACAGAAAAATGCAAAGGTTTGTCTTAACATTTAATGTATTTGATCATCAAGTCAGGCTGTCAAAGATGAAGATGATTTGCTTTTGATAGCAACTTTATTTCTTTTGTCAGATAAAATATATCATAAACAATAATTCACTTGGAAAACAATCTCCTGTTTGTTCTCAGACTGCCAAGAAGTTGCCTCCAATGCTGTGAGAATATGCAGTGCCAGGAATGAAACCTTGAGCATCATACCTGTAAGGCCAGCGCTATACCACAGAGCTGCATCCTGGCCTGTCTCTCCTTCCCTCCTTCCCTCCTTCCCTCCCTCCCTTCCTCCCTTCCTTCCTTCCTTCTTTCCTTCTTTCCTTCCTTCCTTCCTTCCTTTCTTCCTTCCTTCCTTCCTCCCTGCCTTCCTCCCTCCTTCCCTTCCTTCCTTCCTTCCTTCCTTCCTTCCTTCCTTCCTTCCTTCCTTCCTTCCTTCCTTCCTTCCTTCCTTCCTTCCTTCCTTCCTTCCCTCTTTCCCATTCCCTTTTTCATTTTCTTTCTCTCCTATTTCCTTCCCTTTTCTTTTAAAAAACATTTTTTTGGGTCATCTCTAGCTGTGCTCAGGACTTACTTAGATCACTTGTGACAGTGGTCAGGGGGCCAGATGCAGTGTCTGAATTGAACCCAGATTGGTGGTATGCAAGACTAAATGGTTTAATATCTATACCATCTTTCTAGCCCACATAAAGAAAGCTTTTCACAAACTTAAAAATTGTAATTGAGGGGCCGGGCGGTGGCGCTAAAGGTAAGGTGCCTGCCTTGCCTTGGACGGACCGCGGTTCGATCCCCCGGTGTCCCATATGGTCCCCCAAGCCAGGAGCAACTTCTGAGCACATAGCCAGGAGTAACCCCTGAGCGTTACCGGGTGTGGCCCAAAAACCAAAAAAAAAAAAAAATTGTAATTGAGGGGCCGGGCAGTGGCGCTAGAGGTAAGGTGCCTGCCTTGCCTGCGCTAGCCTTGGACGGACCGCGGTTCGATCCCCCGGCATCCCATATGATCCCCCAAACCAGGAGCGACTTCTGAGCGCATAGCCAGGAGTAACCCCTGAGTGTCATCGGGTGTGGCCCAAAAACAAACAAACAAAAAACAACAAGAACAAAAAATTGTAATTGAAGTGGGGACCACATCTACCAGTGCTGGAATTCTGGAGTTAGTCCCAGCTGAGCTAGGATGTGGATTTGTAGTGCTCAGGACCTTGCATAAGTCAAGCACAGGTTATATTACTGCATCTTTTTTATACATAAATAAATTCCTTAGTTTAATCACTGTTTGATACATGGTTACAAAGTTTTTCATAATTGAGTTTCAGTCATACATTGTACAACAACTTTCATGAGTGCACATTTCCCACTACCAATGTCCTCAGTTTCCCTCCCAACTTCCCCCTGCCCTCTCTACCCTGCCTGCTACTATGGCAGACTTTTTTCCTCCTCTTTCCTTTTAGACACTGTTTTGCAATCTGGTTACTGAAGAGCTATCATGCCTATCACTTTATCTCCTTTCTCATCCAGAAATAAACCCAGTTCTTGTCTTGAATAATCATTTCCCACTATCATTGCCATAGTATCACTGAGTCTCATCTACAGCTTGACTATATTTTGCTAACAAGTTCTGCTTTGTTGAACTCAAATGAATCACAGTCTCACTGGTACTATATGTTTTATTAGGTTATTTTTCCCCTGGCAACACCTGGAAGTATTCAGGACTTACTCCTGGCTTTGTACTCAGGAATCATGCCTGATAGGGCTTGAGGGACCATTTGTGGTGGTGGGATCAAACCAGGAATAATTGTTTGCAAAGCAAACTCCCTATCCTTAATCTGTTATACTAGTTTACCAACTTTTAAGCTGTTTAAAGAGACCTTCTGTAATAGCTTCAAAAAACTTGGTTTACACACAGTATTTTGTTGTTTTGGGGCCACACCTGACAGTCCTTGTGCCACAGATATTCATGGGTCTGTACCCAAAAATCACTTCTGGGAGTCTGTAGGAACAATATGTGGTGCTGACGAGTGAACCCTGGGTGGCCATATGCAAGACAAGTGCTTTACCGACTGTACTACACTATTTAAAAGAAAAAAATCATTTTAATTTCTGAACACAACAAAGTTATTTTATACACAGTTTTAACCAAAGTATATAGTTTTGAAAAATATGCAATTATAACATAGTTTACAATAGAAAGTTAATTTCCCATCTCACCCATTCCCAGTCTAACCCAATGCAACCACTTTGAACTGCTTACTTCCCCCTCCCCATTGTATATTTTCCTAGTCTAATTTGGACCAGGTGCTTTCATTTTCTCCCTCAGATTTATTTATTTATTTATTTTTTTTTTTTAAATATGGAACGCTTCACGAATTTGCGTGTCATCCTTGCGCAGGGGCCATGCTAATCTTCTCTGTATCGTTCCAATTTTAGTATATGTGCTGCTGAAGCGAGCACCCTCAGATTTATTTTTAAGAAATCAGGCTAGTTATGCTATTTCTTGAGCACCATGTTCTTGAATCCTCTTTCATTCTTCACTTAAAAAAAAACAGAGCTACAAATAGCTTCACCAAAAAGTGTGTGAGATAAGTTTGCTAGTGTCTTACTTTTCAAAACTAACTTAATTTTGCTCTCCCATTTGATTATTATTTGGGGAATTTAGGATTCTAGATTCAAAATAACTTGGAAGATACATTTTTGGGGGCCACATCTGGCAGCACTTAGGGGCTACTCCTGGCATAGGGGTCACTTTATGAGCTCAGGAATCACTCAGGGCAGGCTCAGGAAATCATGTAGGATACCTGGCATCAAAACCAGGTTAGCTGCATGTAAGGCAAACACCCTAGTCACTGTACTATTACTCCTGAACCTGATGATCCACTTTTTAAAAGCATGAAGTGTGAATGATAAGAACTCTACTGCAACTTAAATTTTCCTGCAGAGGAGGCTGGAGAGATAGCACAGCAAGGGCATTTGCCTTGAGCGCAGTCAATCCAGGATGGACAGTGGTTCGAATCTTGGCATCCCATATGGTCCCTCATGCCAGCCAGGAGCAATTTCTGAGCGCAGAGCCAGGAGTAACCTCTGAGCACCACTGGGTGTGATCCAAAAATTTAAAAAAAATTTCTCCAGGGTTGGAGTACTAGTCGAGCAGATAGGACACTTACTTTGCACATAGTTTTATTTTTGGCATCAAATATGGTCTTCTTTTTTTTTTTTTTTTTTTTTTTTTTTTTTGGTTTTTGGGTCACACCCAGCGGTGCTCAGGGGTACTCCTGGCTGTCTGCTCAGAAATAGCTCCTGGCAGGCACGGGGGACCATATGGGACACCGGGATTCGAACCAACCACCTTTGATCCTGGATCGGCTGCTTGCAAGACAAACGCCGCTGTGCTATCTCTCCGGGCCCCAAATATGGTCTTCTGAGCATTGCAGGAGTGGTCCTGGAGTATAAAGTCAACAATCCCTGAGCACCCTGTGACCTAAAACCAATAAAAACATTTATTTATTTTTTGTTTTTGGGTCACACCTGGCTGCACTCAGGGGTCACTCCTGGCTCTACACTCAGAAATTGCTCCTGGCAGACTCGGGGGACCATCTGGGATGCAGAATTTGATCCATCATCCTTCTGCATGCAAGGCAAAGGCCCTACCTCCATGCTATCACTCGGGGCCCCTCCCAATATTTTTTATTTTCTCTGAAGCTCCCAAATTGCCATTTTCCCCTCAAAGCATTTAGAATCTTGTTTATGTTAGTGTTCTGAAGTATATTTAACCTACATGTGAATCTTTTAAGGTAAGTGGTAAAGTATGTAAAAACTTAAATGAGTTATACAAGCCTAGACTAAAATACTAACTCTGCCACTTATGGTGTGCATTTTGGCAAATTGATCTTCCAGGACTTCACATATAAGGAAAATATCATGTGCTGGAGAGGAATGATGTTAGAACTGAATGATGTTATGATTGATGCAAGTGCTTAGCAGCAAGTGTGCTCAGTAAATGTTAGTAATGATTTCTTCTTGCTCAGCAGCCCTTAGAGCGTCTCATTTAAAGACCCATTCTTCATCTCTGAGGAATTATTCTCCCTTTATAATGCCCTATTTGCTTTTCCACTCTTAAACAGAAGTTATAAGAGTTCACACATTGGGGCCGGAGAGATAGCACAGTGGCGTTTGCCTTGCAGGCAGCCGTCCCAGGACCAAAGGTAGTTGGTTTGAATCCCAGCGTCCCATGTGGTTCCCCATGCCTGCCAGGAGCTATTCCTGAGCAGATAGCCAGGAGTAACCCCTGAGCACCACCTGGTGTGGCCCAAAAAAAAAAAAAAAAAAAAGAGTTCACATATTGATCCTCTATTTGATCTTTCCTTATTCTTTTGGATATTCTGGAAATTCTTTTTTTTGTTTGTTTGTTTGTTTTTGTTTTTGGGACACACCCAGCAGTGCTCAGGGATTACTCCTAGCTGTCTGCTCAGAAATAGCTCCTGGCAGGCACAGGGGACCATATGGGACACCGGGATTCAAACCAACCACCTTTGGTCCTGGGACGGCTGCCTGCAAGGCAAACGCCACTGTGATATCTCTTGGCCCATATTCTGGAAATTCTTTTTTTTTTTTTTTTTTTGGTTTTTGGGCCACACCCGGCGGTGCTCAGGGGTTACTCCTGGCTGTCTGCTCAGAAATAGCTCCTGGCAGGCACGGGGGACCATATGGGACACCGGGATTCAAACCAACCACCTTTGGTCCTGGATCGTCTGCTTGCAAGGCAAACACTGCTGTGCTATCTCTCCGGGCCCATGGAAATTCTTAACTTTATGCCCAACTTTCTATTGCTTGAATTAAAGGGACTGTTTTGAACTTCCAAAAACATTCTTATTCATAGTTCGTTTTAAATTTTTCATTAAAAAATTGTCTTTTAGCACCATACCCTGAGCACACAGTGGTGCTCAGGGCTATCTATGGCTCTATGCTAAGGACCACGTCCAATGGACTAAAGGGGACGATATGTGATGTGGAGGATCAAACCCTGATCTGTTACATGCAAGGCACACACTGAACCCACTGTACTATTGCTCCAGACCCCAGAGTCCCTTTATTTGGAGGGGAGGGGGCACACCTGGTAATGCTCAGGGATTACTCCTGGCTATGAGCTCAAAAATCGCTCCTGGCTTGGGGGATCATATGGGACACTGGGGGATCGAATCACAGTCCATCCTCGGTTAGCACATGCAAAGCAGAGCCCTACCAATGCGCCACTGCTCTGGATGGCCAGAGTTACTTTTTATAGCAGTATTTTTTGATAGATGCCATATTTTTTTCTAAATTTTATTTTGAAAACTTAAAAAAATTAAAGATCAAAACAATCAATGGATACTTGTATATACCTACTACCTAGATTAAGCAATTGATAATTTTGGTTAAATTTACCTTCTTCATACACTATGTCATCCTACATAGACATTTTATTTTGGACCATTTGGATATAAACTTCAGACATTATGACTCAGCTTCTAAATACTTAATGATGTGACTCTTAGGAATGAAGATAGTCTACACAATCAAACATCATTATTACAACACAAGAAAGATTCCATATCACCCAACTCATTCATATTTTCATGTCTCTAATGTGTGCACAAAAAGGTAAAATATACATTTCCATCAATGTTTTTATGATGTATCCCATATTTTCAAAATAGTATTTATAAGGGGCTGGAGTGGTGGTGCAAGTGGTAAGGCATCTGCCTTGCCGGTACTAGCCTAAGACAGACTATGGTTTGATTCCCAGCATCCCATATGGTCCCCCTAGCCAGGAGTAACCACTGAGTGTCACTGGGTGTGGCCGAAAAAACAAAAAAAAAAAAAAAGGGGCCGGGCGGTGGCGCTAAAGGTAAGGTGCGCCTGCCTTGCCTGCGGTAGCCTTGGACGGACCACGGTTCGATCCCCCCGTGTCCCATATGGTCCCCCAAGCCAGGAGCAACTTCTGAGCGCATAGCCAGGAGTAACCCCTGAGCGTTACCGGGTGTGGCCCAAAAAACAAAACAAAAAAAAAAAAAACCAAAAAAAAAAAAAAGTCAAAATAGTATTTATTAAAAAAAGAGTTTTACTATAACATTGCTTATAAGAAATGATAGGAAACAATTTAAATATTAAATCCTCTGTTGGGGTTGGAGTGATAGTACAGCAGGCAGCATGCTTGCCTTGCATGTTGCCAATCCAAGTTTGATCCCCAGCATACCATGTGGTCCCATAAGCACAGAGTGAATCCGAAGCATAGAACTAGGAGCAACCATTGAGCATTGCCGGGTGTGGCCCAAAATCAACAAAAAAGAAATCCTTCATTAATACAGGATTGCATTAAATATATTGAAACCAAACTATAAACTATCAAACAGTCATTTAGAATTAAGGAATCTTAGTGATCTACTATAAAGATGAATTAAATTCAACTGGGAAAAATTCTGTGCATTGTAAATACTGTGTCACTATTTTTGTTACAAAAATTTGTTAAAAATTTTCAGACTTATAGTTGAGGAATAAAAACTGAAATGTAAAAATAGTTGCTGCTGGAAAAGTGAACTGAGTGGTAGGGCATTTTACTTTCCATAAAATATTTGAAATACCAAAAAATAAATTACTTGAAATACCAAAAATACTTGCCTATACAAGGAGATGTGATAATGTCTGGAGACATGCTTTATGTCACCACTGGAGGTGAGGGTAGTTGTAGAAAAGTTGTAGAGTGGTTGTAGTCATCTAGCTGGTAAAGTCAGGGATGCTATTACCTAGTCCATAATCACAAGTTAGTCACATACAACCAAGAATGATCAAGCTCAGAATGTATGTTTGCTGCAGGTCAGTTCTTTTGGATGTTAAGGTTTAAGAAAAATATCAATATTAAAGTGACAAAGATAAGTGCATGCCTAAGCTTTTTTAATCTTTGTTTGGGGTCACATCCGGGTGTTCTCAGGACTCTGGCTTTGCTTGACATGCTTGGGGGACTATAACTGGGTTCCAGGGATTGGACCTGGTTTGGCCTCATGCAAGGCAGAAGTCCTACACACTATATTATCACTCTGGCCCCTGCCTAAGCATTTTAAATCATTGTGTCTTTACAATCATTTCTATTTGTAAAGGGAGATAGATTCTATAATCATAGTTCATGCTAATTAACTACTATAAGTGTAATGTAGTCATTATAAAATAGGTGAAATCCTGTGATTTCTAAGACTTTTATTATTGGTAATACTTGCTTATATGCAGCAAATATTTAAGCATACACATTGCAGCATTGATGTAATGAAAATATTGAAAAATGTAGGGAGATGGGGGGCATTGGTAGTGGGGAGGGTGCACTGGTGAAGGGGGATATTCTCTTTATGACTGAAACCCAACTACAACCATGTATGTAATCATGGTGCTTAAATAAAAATTTATTTTAAAAAGGAAAAAATAATAAATACATTTTGGAAAAAAAAAGAAAAATGTAAACGGGGCCTAATTTAACAGCAATGACATATCCATACAATGGAGTACTATGCAGTCATCAGCAAGAAAGCTTTAATAATCTTGTTTGAAAAGCAAGCTAGAGGGGCTAAATAATATGGTAGATATAGTACTTGCTTTCAACATAGCCAACCTGGGCTTAGTCTTAAGCACTACATATGACCCCCTGAACCTGTTAGTAGTGATCTCTGAGCACTAATGTGTGTACCTCCCCCTGCCCATAGAAAGCAAGCTAGAAGTCTATCTGAGAAGTTAACATATAGATATAAAAGCAATTATATATTTTTAAATATATATATATCTATATAATTTTTTTTTTTGGTTTTTCGGGTCACACCCATTTGATGCTCAGGGGTTACTCCTGGCTAAGCGCTCAGAAATCGCCCCTGGCTTGGGGGGATCATATGGGACACCGGGGGATCGAACCACAGTCCTGATCCTTGGCTAGTACTTGCAAGGCAGACACCTTACCTCTAGCGCCACCTCACTGGCCCCCAAAATATATATTTTAAAGTTGTGAGTTTATTGTATATGTAACAAAATACATGCATAAAAGGGGGGGTTAGTTGTCTTCTGTTTTGATTTTTTTTCGTTTTTGTTTTTTTGGGGGGCCACACCCGGCAATGCTCAGGGGTTACTCCTGGCTGTCTGCTCAGAAATAGCTCCTGGCAGGCACCGGGGACCATATGGGACACCGGGATTTGAACCAACCACCTTTGGTCCTGGATCGGCTGCTTGCAAGGCAAACGCCGCTATGCTATCTCTCCGGGCTCGTTAGTTGTCTACTGAAGGCTCCTCTGCCTCCTGGATTTCTTAGTATATGTGCTGCCAAAGTGAGCACAGCAATACATATTTTTTTATTTATCAACGGATCTCTGAAAGTAAAGCAAGATGATCAGTAACAGCAGTTGTTTCTAAAGAATAGAGGTGAAGCATATTTCATAATGCCATTTTGCTTTTTTTGGTTTTGTTTTTTGGACAACTACTGGCTCTGCACTCAGGATCAAAGAGGACTGAATCTGGGTCAGCCACATGCAAACAAGCACCTTAATGACTGTACTAACACTTAGGCCCATTATTTTGCAGCTTGACTATGCATATTACCTATTGAAAATACCAACGTAGGGTGCTCGGCATTGCTTAGGAGTTACTCCTGGTTCTGCATTCAAGGATCACTTCTGGCAAGCTTGGGGGACATATGGGATGCTGGGATAGAACCTGGGTCAGTGAGTGCAAGGTAAGTACCCTACCCATTGTACACCCTCTCTGGCCCCAATAATCTTTTTTTTTTTTTTTTTTTTTTTGGTTTTTGGGTCACACCCGGCGGTGCTCAGGGGTTATTCCTGGCTGTCTGCTCAGAAATAGCTCTTGGCAGGCACGGGGGACCATATGGGACACCGGGATTCGAACCAACCACCTTTGGTCCTAGATCAGCTGCTTGCAAGGCAAATGACACTGTGCTATCTCTCCGGGTCCAATAATCTTTTAATTATAAAAAACCTTGAGGGTCAGAAAGCTTGTATAGAGTATCTAAGCAATTAATTTCCTTCCATTTAGCCAACCCTAGTTCGATCCCTGGCAATAGTGGGAGGGACCTCTGAACCAGAGCTGGAATAGCCCCCAAACATGATGGTTGTGGCCCAAAGCCCCAGTAAGATCCTAAACTTATAAACGCATTTACGAAAACAAGCTGGGGGCCAGAGAGATAGCATGGAGGTAAGGCATTTGCCTTGTGTCCAGAAGGACAGTAGTTCGAATGGAGGCATCCCATGTGTTTCCCCATGCCTGCCAGGGGCGATCTTTGAGTGTAGAGCCAGGAGTAGCCCCTGAGTGCTGCTGGGTGTAATCCAAAAAAACAAAACAAAACAAACAAACAAACAAACAAGCAGGGGCCAGCGAGGTGGCGCTAGAGGTAATGTGTCTGTCTGCCTTGCAAGCGCTAGCCAAGGAAGGACCGCAGTTCGATCCCCGGGCGTCCCATATGATCCCCCCAAGGTGGTTCGAATCCTGGCATCCCATGTGGTCCCCCGTGCCTGCCAGAAGTGATTTCTGAATGCAGAGCAAGGAGTAACCCTGAGCAACACAGGTGTGACCCATTCCTCCTGTCCCCCCGCCAAAAAAAAAAAAAAGCAGATAAAGCAACCTATCTAAAACTGAAGGTGATTCGAATCCCAGCATCCCATGTAGTCCCCATGCCAGGAGTAACCTCTGAGTGCCACTGGGTGTGACCCAAAAACCAAAAGAAAAGAAAAGAAAAGAAAAGTAGATAAGAGTTACCTGATGAGGATTTGATCCCAGCACACCTAGCCTAAGCACTACTGTGGTGCTTAGCTCTAGTACTATAGAGCCCTGTAGTCCTCAATAGCCCAATTGGCAAGAATCTCCAGGAGTGTCCCCCTTAGATCTGAGCAGTACTTGGAACTCATCCTCCCAAATCCAGCTAATTTATAGTTGGCTGCTGAGGTCCGTTTTTAATATCTTCTAATTCTGATATGGCATTTGAAGCTTTGCTTTCTTGAAGCACAGAAAGCTTAGCTTTCTTCAAGTAGGTAAGGATGGCTGTGGATCAAGTTGGTCTTCAGAGAAAGCTCTTAGATGACTCTAAGGCAGGGGTCTCAAACTCGCGGCCCATGGGCCGTTAGCGGCCCTCCAAACGACATTTTGTGGCCAGCGGCCGGCCTTCAAATATCGCAGTATTCGCGATTATTCGCTTACCAATTAATCGCAATAAAAATCGCATTAGTGGGGCCGGAGAGATAGCATGGAGGTAAGGCGTTTGCCTCTCATGCAGGAGGTCATCGGTTCGAATCCCGGCGTCCCATATATGGTCCTCCCGTGCCTGCCAGGAGCAATTTCTGAGCCTGGAGCCAGGAATAACCCCTGAGCACTGCCGGGTGTGACCCAAAAACCACAAAAAAAAAAAAAAAAAAAAAAAAAAAAAATCGCATTAGTAAGAAAAGAATTGCATTAAACATTCACATTCCCCGAGCAGTTCCGTTCGGGGTATACAAATGTTTAATGCGATTTTTTTGCGTTTCTTTTTCTTTTCTTTCTTTTTTTTTCTTTTTCTTTTTTTTTTTTTTTGGTTTTTGGGCCACACCCGGCATTGCTCAGGGGTTACTCCTGGCTGTCTGCTCAGAAATAGCTCCTGGCAGGCACGGGGGACCATATGGGATACCGGGATTCGAACCAACCACCTTTGGTCCTGAATCGGCTGCTTGCAAGGCAAACGCCACTGTGCTATCTCCCCGGGCCCCAATTATTTTTCTTAATAGTGCGATTTTTTATTGCAAATATTCGGTAAGCGAATAATCATGAATACTTTGCACCTAGTGCAGACGTCATTTCTGCTACTCCTGCCCGCTGTCCCTTGCATTATCAGAGGCCTAAGGGAGAGAAGGGAGAGAAGTTTATTACAGAATTAGATTTTGCCATACCTTCATCATGACTTCATCAAAACCTGCAGTGAAGAGAAAGATTGATGACGAGCACAGACAATTTCAGGAAAAGTGGGAGACGCAGTATTTCTTTGTTGAGCACAGGGGCATCTCTACATGTCTTATTTGCTCAGAGAAAGTTGCAGTGCACAAGGACTACAACTTGAAACGCCATTATTCAACTAAACATGCTGAGGAATGTGCAAAATATCAAGGAAATGAGAGAGCCAAACAGGTTGCCAGTCTTAAAGCATGTCTAATGAGGCAACAAGATTTCTTCAAGAAAGCAACCAAAGAGGATGTTGCATCAGTCGAAGCTAGTTACATGGTTAGTGAGATAAATGCGAAGGCAGGGAAACCATTCACAGGAGAGTTTGTTGAAAAATGCATGTTACAGGCTACAAGTATTATCTGTCTGGAAAAGAAAAGTCAGTTTAGCAAAATTAGCCTTTTTGCCAACACTGTGTCAGAGCGCATTTCTGACATGTCAAGTGACATTTATCCTCAACTGTGAGAAAGCCAAATGTTTTGATGCATACTCAGTTGCTCTTGACGAGGGCACAGATATAACAGACACAGTGCAGCTCACAATTTATGTCCGTGGTGTTGATTGCAATTTTGAGTTGACAGAGGAGCTGCTCACAATAATTCCAATGCATGGCCAGACTACCGCTAATGAGATGTTTCGGCATCTGTGTGATGCCATTGAGAATGCAGGTTTGCCATCGAAGAGGTTTGTTGGAGCGCCATCGATGACAAGGAGGAAAAATGGACTGGTGGCACTTGTTCAAAAAAAAAAACTTGAAGAGGAGGGTGTAGAGAAGGCCATTACTCTTCACTGCATTACCCATCAGCAGGCCCTTTGCAGTAAATGCCTGCCGTGTGACAATGTGATGTCTGTTGTTGTGAAATGCATCAACCAAATCAGATCCAGGGGCTTAAGGCACAGGAGGTTCCATGCTTTTTTTTAGAGGAAATGGAGTCAGAATACGGAGATGTGCTCTGTTTCAGTGAGGTACATTGGCTCAGCAGGGGAAATGTCCTGAAAATATTTTTTGAGTTGAGAGAAGTGAAAGCCTTCTTGGAGTAGGATGGGAATGCTGTTTCTGAGTTGAGTGATCACAAATGGCTCATGGACTTAGCTTTTCTTGTTGACATCACACATAAGCTGAATGTACTAAACAAGATGTTATAAGGGCCCGGGGCAGCTTATCTGTGCTGCCTATGACAACGTGAGAGCATTCTCCACAAAACTTGTGTTATGGAAATCCCAGCTCTCTCAGACAAACTTTTGCCATTTCCCAGCATGCAAGGAACTTGTGGATGCAGGCATACCATTCAGTGGTGAGAAATATGTTGATGCTATTTTTAAGCTAGAGAAGGAATTTGATCACAGATTTGCAGACTTCAAAAAGCACAGAACCACTTTCCAAATTTTTGTGGACCCCTTTTCCTTTGATGTGCAAGGTGCCCCTCCTGTGCTTCAAATGGAGCTCATTGATCTGCAATGCAACTCTGATCTCAAAGCCAAGTTCAGGGAGATTAGTGCAAAAGCAGACATGCATGGGCAATTAATTTTTTTTTTTTTTTTTTAGTTTTTGGGCCAGACCCAGCGGTGCTCAGCGGTTACTCCTGGCTGTCTGCTCAGAAATAGCTCCTGGCAGGCACGGGGGACCAATTGGGACACTGGGATTCGAACCAACCACCTTTGGTACTGGATTGGCTGCTTGCAAGGCAAATGCCACTGTGCTATCTCTCCGGGCCCGCATGGGCAATTTTTGAGAGAATTGCCCCCCAGCTTCCCTGAGCTTTCCCGAATGTTCGAGTGCACCATGTGCCTTTTTGGGAGCACATATTTGTGTGAAAAGTTATTCTCCACATTGAACTTCAATAAGTCAAAGTACAGGTCTAGACTTAATGATGATCATCTTCAAGCCATACTGAGGGTCTCAACTGCTTCCTCTCTAAAGCCAAATGTGGTTAAGATTTGTGAGAAGAAGCGCTGTCAAGTCTCTGGCAGCAAGGAATAGGCAAAAGATGCCATGTTCAAAAGAACTGTTCATGATCTTCACTCAATGTTCTATACATGTTCAGGAGAAATAATTAAAACTCTTAATAATGACATTTGAGGACTTTTTTTTTTTTGTGAAATCCCTTATGCAGCCCTGCCTCACCCCGACTTTGCCTCCTGTGGCCCCCAGGTAAATTGAGTTTGAGACCCCTGCTCTAAGGGCTGAAGTACATGCTTTGTATGTGGGAGTCCTAGATATGACCCCTGGCAGTCTCCTGAGTGCCAATAGGTGTGGGCCTCCAGAGTCGCTCCTCTGCCAAAGAATAAATAACCACCTTTAGAATAGACAGTTTCATACAATAAGTTGAGACATAACCATTTTTAAACACTAACTCTTATAAACTAAACTTTAAAGTTATCTGAATGGAATTTTAATATTATAAGGAAAAAAGATGTAAAAATGGTTAAAACACAAATCTCTCTAAAGATCTAGATTCTAGTACCATACTTTATAAATGATAAGAAAAAAAAATCCTAACACCACTGCTTCTCATAAAGGAAAAAATTTAAGGTGATGGGTTTGTGTGAAAAAAAAGTGGAAAAGTGCAGCAATAAGCAAATATAGATGTGTATATGTCAGATACATGGGACCAAGGCTCCTACTATTAAGTGTAGAAAGTGATTCTTCGGGGCCAGAGATAGCATGGAGGTAGGACATTTATTTGCATTTCATGCAGAAGGTCATTGGTACAAATCCGGCCATCCCATATGGTCCCCCGAGCCTGCCAGGTGTGATTTCTGAGTGTGTAGCCAGGAGTAACCCCTGAGCACTGTCGGTGTGACACCCCCCCCCCCCCGCAAAAAAAAAAAAAAAAAAAAAGAGAAAGTGATTCCTCGACCTTAGAGGTTGGTTTGTAGATTCATGTAGTATTAACTACCATGAGGTAGAGATCTCTCAAACTTTTACCTTCTAACTCAAATGATAATGAACAATCTTTCAAGACCCAAATGTGTACTATTAAACCAGATCTTTGTCCATGTCTGAACTTAAAACACTGCCTTAAAAAAAAAAAAAAAGAGGGGCTGGGCGGTGGCGTTGGAGGTAAGGTGCCTGCCTTGCCTGCGCTAGCCTAGGACGGACCGCGGTTCGATCCCCCCGCGCCCCATATGGTCCCCCAAGAAGCCAGGAGCAACTTCTGAGCGCATAGCCAGGAGTAACCCCTGAGCGTCACAGGGTGTGGCCCCCCCCCCCAAAAAAAAAGAAAGATGGGGCCAGTGAGGTGGCGCTAGAGGTAAGGTGTCTACGCCTTGCAAGCGCTAGCCAAGGAAGGACCGTGGTTCGATCCCCGGCATCCCATATGGTCCCCCCAAGCCAGGGGCAATTTCTGATCGCTTAGCCAGGAGTAACCCCTGAGCTTCAAATGGGTGTGGCCGAAAAAACCAAAAGAAAAAAAACAAAAACAACAAAACAACTGTCATTTTTTTTGTTTCTGAATAAAATTTAAAATTCTTTTTTTTTGTGTGTGTGTGTGGTTTTTGGGTCACACCCAGCAGTGCGCAGGATTTATTCCTGGCTCCAGGCTCAGAAATTGCTCCTGGCAGGCACAGGGGACCATATGGGGCGCCGGGATTCGAACCGATGACCTCCTGCATGAAAGGCAAACGCCTTACCTCCCTGCTATCTCTCCGGCCCCCAAAATTTAAAATTCTTAAAAGCTAATTCTAGCATTCAGACCAGCACTTGTCTGTGGAGTAGTGTTTTATATGTCACTGATTTAGAAGTATATATTTTTCCCCTTTAGAGTTCATCTTCTAAGTATCCAATAAGACATTAAGAAATGTTCAGGGGGGTGGCTGGAGAGATAGTACAGCGGTGGGACATTTGCCTTGCAAGCAACTGACTCAGGACCAAAGGTAGTTTGAATCCTGGCATCCCAAATGGTCCTCTGTGCCTGCCAGGAGCGATTTCTAAGCAGATAGCCAGGAGTAACCCGAGTGCCACCGGGTGTGGCCCCAAAACAAAAAATATTCAGGGACAGAGAGATAGGACAGTGGGTTCGGCACTTGTTCTGTGTAAGTTCTATGACAAGGTGACACAGGTTCTATAGAATTCTGAGCACTGCCTGTAACCCAAAAACAAAAAATTTTTTCTGGGCCAGAGAGATAGTACAGACACTCCTCGCTTAACGACCAATTTCCCTTTGGTCGTTAAGCAAATTGGTCGTTTTTTTGTTTTGTTTTTTTTTTTTTTGGTTTTTGAGCTATGCCCGGTAACGCTAAGGGCTTATTCCTGGCTCAGAAGTTGCTCCTGGCTTGGGGGACCATATGGGACGCCGGGGGATCGAGCCGCAGTCGTCCAAGGCTAGCGCAGGCAAGGCAGGCATCTTACCTCTAGCGCCACCACCCGGTCCCAAAAGTTCCTCTTTTTTTTTTTTTTTTAGTTTTTGGGCCACTCCTGGTTGTCTGCTCAGAAATAGCTCCTGGCAGGCACAGGGGACCATATGGGACACCGGGATTCAAACCAACCACCTTTGGTCCTGGATAGCTGCTTGCAAGGCAAACGCCACTGTGCTATCTCTCCGGGCCCACAAATTGGTCGCTAAGTGAGGAATTGCATGTACTGTATACAGTAGTACAGTATATGTATAGTACATGACAATACAGTATTCTGAATAAGTAAAATAACGAGAAAGATCAAACTGAACACTTCCACTTGTTTTAATTTGCATTGGTTGTATAATTTACACACAGTACTGCAGTGTATTACAAAACATAGTAAAGTAGGTACATTAAAGCACCAAAAACCACAGTACTGTACTGTAGAGTGTACAAGATGGAAAAAGGATAACGTATTTTCCAGTGTATAAGACGACTTTTTTTTTTTTTTTTTTTTTTTTTTTGGTTTTTGGGCCACACCCGGCATTGCTCAGGGGTTACTCCTGGCTGTCTGCTCAGAAATAGCTCCTGGCAGGCACGGGGGACCATATGGGACACCGGGATTCGAACCAACCACCTTAGGTTCTGGATCAGCTGCTTGCAAGGCAAACACCGCTGTGCTATCTGTCCGGGCCCTATAAGACGACTTTTGAAACAAACAAAAAAAATCAACCGAAAATCGAGGGTCGTCTTATACGCTAACTATATCCCGAAAAATGTTTCAATATGCTGCTAAACGAAAACTGTCTGAATATTGCCACAAAATGAATTTTCCAACTCGATCCTGCACCAATCACTGCAAGGCTGCTCGACCGCCTCTCTAACTCAGCCAATCCAAGCAGGCTTTTTATGCATGCAAATTAGACAATGTTCTGGACCCGAATCTACACTGTCAAAAGCCTGCTCAGATTGGCCAGAGTCAGAGAGGAAGTCTATTACAGTAAAACCTTTGAACCTTTGCTTGTTGTGATTGGCTCACTGTGGTACATGAGCACAGAACACATGCAGTACAGGAACGTTCTGTCTGATACAGCGAATATAGGCCTAAACCTATGTTCTAACTGCAAAATTAGAGGGTCGTCTTATATGCCGGCAAATACGGTATTTAAAATAACAGTGAAGAGATGGTTGTAAGTGCGAGCAGTTGCTAAACAGGTAGGCCATTAAGCGAGGAGTATCTGTACTGTGGTGCTTGCCTTGTAAGCTACTGCCCCAGATTTGATCTATGACACTGCATATGATCCCTTGAATTACAGAACCAGGAGTAAATCTTAAGCTAGTCAGGTGTGATTCAAAAACCACCACCACCAAAAACAAAAACAAAAACCTAAAAAAAAACTCCCAACATTGTCTGTTCACAGTACAGCAATTAAGATGCTTGCCTTGGAGTCGATCCAGGTTCAATCCCTGAGTACCAATGAGAGTGCGCCCGCCCCCCCAAAAGAAAAAAAATTTGATTTAAAAAAATTGGGGGGGTGTGTGTGTTGGGCTAAACCCAACATGCTCAGGGATTACTCCTGGCTGTGCTCAGAAATCTCTCCTGGCAGGCTGGGGGACCACATGGGATGCCAGGGATAGAAACCAAATTGATCCTGGGTCAGCCACATGCAAGGCAAATGCCCTACTTGCTGTGTCCCATAATAAAACAATTTTTTTTTTTAAGTTTCTGGCTAATTAGATAGAAAGCAAATGGTTTCCAGTTTCAGAAAGAACTTTTCCAAAATGAGTTTATATATGTTAGACTTTTTATTTTAAATCAAGTTATTTGGTTTTTTGAGGGTCACACCTGGTGGCGCTCAGGGGTTACTCCTGGCTGTGTTCGAAATCACTCCTGGCAGGCACAGGGGACCATATGGGATGCTGGGATTCGAACCACCATCAGTCTTGGATCAGCTGCAGGCAAGGCAAACACCTTACTGCTATGCTCTCTCTGGCCCTAAAATCAAGTTTTATCCACATATGAGAATGAAACTTTTTCAACACGCTAATTCTAGAGATGGCTTAGTACTATGGTATGTTGCCAGTTGTAGCCATTTGTGTCCAAAGTTATTTCTCCTATATTGGACAGGTTTTACTGATAGAAAGCTGATATGAAAACAGTAGAGCACTTGTTCTAGCTGGGATTTTTACCTTAAACATTTAAAACTTAGATATTTTAAAATATCTAAATTGAGGGGCCAGAAATATGGCACAGTGGTAGAACACATGCCTCATAGGTGGGAGGCTCCAAGTTAGATCTCTAGTTCAACTGACAACTCATTTGGGGGTGGGCACACTCGAGTGCTTGGGGCTTACTCCTGACTCTATCCTCAGGTATCACTCCTAGCAGGCTCAGGGGACCCTATGAGGGGTACTAAGGATTGAACTCTAATAAGCCATGTGCAAGGCAAGACCATTATCTGTACCATTACTCTGGCTTCAATATCACCTTTTTTTTTTTTTTTTTGGTTTTGAGCTACACCTGGCAGCACTTGGGTTACTCCTGGCTCTTTGCTCAGAAAGTACTCCTCGTAATCAAACCTAGGTCAGCTGCATGCAGATAATTGCTCTAACTGCTGTGCTTTCACTATGGCCCAACACTGTTTTTTTTTTTTATATAAAAATATGTGGTATACTGGCAACACAAACAGCAAGATTTTAATTTTAATTATTTTATATCAATTTATTTGTACTCTACTTCAATAAAGTAAATTTATCATACTTCGTTTTCTTATTAGAACTTCAACATCTTGGCAACCTTATAGCAAGCAGCAATAGATACACACTTGATTTTACAGAAGACATTTCAATAATGATATATAAATTAGATTTTTATCTTACAATATTATTATTTATAAAATGTTTCTGGGAAGTTGCAGCTGTGATTCAATAACAAAAGACATGCCTTCTAGGTCTGAAGCCCTGTGTTTGATTCCTGGTACCTCAAAAAGAAGTTTATGGCTAACTTTAAATTAGTTTCAACTAATAGTTGATGCCGAACATTGAGGTTTTAGGTTGTATCTGATTTCCTTCCTATTATATACTTTCCAGCAAGCAATAAATAGACATTTACTTAAAACAAGTGAATAACTGGGAACATTTTCTATTTAACCAGATTAAAAAGTATTGAAGAACGTATCACACAGTAACATATCACAACTAATCATTTATTATATTGTTTAAGAAGGGAAGCAATGCAGTGGTATTTCAGAAGCTGTATCTTTTTTAAAGTGGAATATATGCTCATAGACTTTAAACTGTGTTTTAAAATATACAATCTCTGCAAAAGGAAATATTCAACTAAAGATAACTTTTAATGTAAGCAAAATGTTACAAGATCTAAAAATTAAAGTCATCGCTGAATTTTCCACAACACAATGTACAGAAAACTTCAAATTTCTTGTACAGAACAATATACTCTACTCTTGAGCAAGGCGTTCAAGAACACGTCTGTAATCTTCTACAAGTTCTTGAAAGCTTTCTTCCAGCTGTTCATGTTGCATGCTTATTTCTATTTGATTCATCTGGTTTGTCAATTCTTCCGGTCTGAGACATTTTCTCATCTTAGCAAGATCTCTCTGCTTTTTCTAAGCAATAAATACAATTTTGGGTTAGACTAAAAAAAAGTGAACATATCTTTTTATGTTTATAATTTTACATCTTTCATATTAAAAAGTAGTAGAAATAAATCTAAATGTTCCACACTGGTTTTTCTTAAGAAAGCCTAAACATAGGCTGGATAGTACAGAGGGTAAGATACTTTCCTAACACATGAACACCCTAAGTTCAATCCCTGACCACCCAGCATGGTCTCCTGAGCCCCGCCAGAGTGATCCCTGAGCACAGAGCCAGGAGTAAGCTCTGAGAACCATTGAGTGTGGCTCTTAGCCTCCCCTGCCACTGTCTCCCCTCCCCTACCAAAAAAGACTAAATATGAGACTGAGGAAATAGTCCAAATGGTGAAGCACATGCCTAGCATGTGTAGGTCCTGTACCACCTGGGCCCCACGACACTGCTTCGATGGCTATGATCCTGGTGTCCTTAAGCACAAACAGGCCAGCTGTGGGTATACACCAACACTCAGCAGGCCCATACTCCCAAGCTGAAAATCACTAGAAGTGGCCTAGGTTTTCCAAGCTCAGCTGGGGGTGGTCCTTATTTTAAAGAGAAAAAGAAAGCCCAGATGTGATTATTAACCTGGCAACACAAATTCCAAAAGGCGTTCAGCATAAAACTTAGTACTTACAAGTATAGATTATGTGATTACGAGCACCCTCTCTAAAGTGTACTAGTGAACTGGCCAAAATCAGTATTTCTTTAAAAAGGCAAGAGAGAGGGGGCCTGAGAGATAGTACAGCAGTAGGGCTTTTGCCTTGCAAGCAGTCAACCCAGGACCAATGGTGGTTCAAATCCTGGCATCCCTTATGGTCCCCCGTAACTGCCAGGAGTGACTTCTGAACACAGAGCCAGGAGTAACCCCTGAGGGTCACCGGTGTGGCCCAAAAACAAAAAACAAAACAAACAAAAAGGCAAATGAGGGGCCTGAGCGGTGGTGCAAGCAGTAGGGCGTTTACCTTGTATGCGCTGACCTAGGACAGACTACAGTTCGATCCCCTGGCATCCCATATGGTCCCCCAGGCCAGGAGCGATTTCTGAGTGCATAGCCAGCAGTAACCCTTTAGCGTCACTGGGTGTGGCCCAAAATAAATAAATAAATAAAAATAAAGATAAAATAAGGCAAGAGATGGGGGCCGGAGAGATAGCACAGTGGTAGGGTATTTTTTGCCTTGCACGTGACTGACCCAGGATGGAAGGTGGTTCGAATCCTGACATCCCAGAAACCCCTAAGTGTGACCAGGTGTGACCCAAAAACAAAAAAGAAAAGGCACTTTTACGATGTACACAGCTGAGGTTTTTTTTTTGTTTGTTTGTTTTGGTTTTTGGTCACATCCAGCAGCGAGCACTCAGGGGTTACTCCTGGCTCTATGTTCAGAAATCGCTCCTGGCAGGCTGGGGGGTGGGGGGACCATATGGGATGCTGGGATTCAAACCACCGTCCTTTTGCATGCAAGACAAATGCCCTACCTCCATGGTATCTGGCCTCTACAGCTGAGTTCTATCACTGGCAACCATATGGTCCCCTGAGCCCACCAGGAATGATCCCTGGTGTATCTTGGCACAAAGCCAAGTATAAGCCCTGACATCAGGTGTGGCCCCAAAACAACAAACAAAACGTACACATTTCTAAATTCCTCAGATGCTTGAGCAAAACTCATTTACAGGTTTTTATAGGGTTTATCGTTGTGCAGGTTTTATTAAGTTTAACTGTCCAGTTGTTCTGAGAAAACCAATCAAGCTTGACCACATCCCTTTCCATGCATCTTAACCCCTATATGATTTCCAAGCCCCCAAATTATCATTTCTTTTCATAACATATTAGAGAAAAAATGTAAATTTTATATTTCAAACTTTCTTCCCTTTTTTAAGACCTAAAAAACATTCTCTATCATTCAATATGAAAACTTTTACTTTATTCTTTTGGTTTTTGGGCCACACCCGGTGAAGCTCAGGGGTTACTTCTGGCTTTGTGCTCAGAAATCACTCCTTGCTTGGGGGGGGGGGGTCATATGGTTCTTGGGGATCTAACCAAGGTGTGTCTTGGGTCAGCCATTCGCAAGGCAAATGCCTTACTGCTGTGCTATCGCTTGGGCCCAAAAAAACTTACTTTATTCTTAAAAATAATTCTGCACTTGAGAATACTGCATAACACAGTAAAACTCATGCTATAGTTGGAACACAAAGCGTAAAAAATCATCTCCACCCCTGAGCACCGCCGGATGTGGCCCAAAACCCCCCCCCCAAAAAATATCATCTCCATTAATACATTTAACAGGAAAATCTCTAAAGTATTTCTCCATTTCCCCAAATTTGTGAAAGGTTTTGATCACACTGTGCCTTTCAACCCAAAATAAAAGTGCTACCAATTGTACTATTTCTCCAGCTCCTGAAACAGTTTTAATATTTGAAAATGTTATGCTAACATTGTTCTACACGCCAAATTCCAGCATAAAGATTTTTGGTTTTTTTTTAGGGACAAGCACATCAATGCTCAGGGGCTACTACTGGCGCTATGCACATATGGAACCATATGTGGCACCAGGCTTTGAAGCAGGGTCAACCGTATGCAAGACAAGTGTTTTATACCTACTATACCATAGCGTTGGCTGCCTGGCCCCTCATCTCCTTTTGTGGTGCTTACAAGGCTGAGGCATAACCAAAATCACTTGCATACAGGAATCACAGATAGCAGAACTCTATCAAACTTGAAATTGCCAGGATTACACGTGGTACATGTAGGAAACCAGAGATTTAAACTCATGACCATCTATTTACAAGTGGCAATCTAACCTATAGTTCCTTCCGAACTTCTATTTTAGTTTGATATTTGTTATAGCACCTCTCTTACTAATGCTTAGGGATGAGACCCTGGGCCACACCAAGCTATTCCTGGTAACTTTTTGGGTTTGAGAGTTCAGTGTTCAGAACAGTAGCAGTGTTTGAGGGTCACTAGAACCACAATGGGTGGTGCCTGATTCCAAGATATGCTGGGAACTGAGCTCATTACCCTGTATTCTTTTTTTGTTTGTTTGTTTGTTTTTTGGTTTTTTTGGACCACACCTGTTTGATGCTCAGGGTTTACTCCTGGCTAAGCGCTCAGAAATTGCCCCTGGCTTGGGGGGACCATATGGGATGCTGGGGGATCGAACCACAGTCCTTCCTTGGCTAGCGCTTGCAAGGCAGACACCTTACCACTAGTGCCACCTCGCCAGCCCCACCCTGTATTCTTTACAACCCGAGCCATTTCCCTGGCCTCCACCACTTTATAATTTTTTCCCTTTTGTGGGGGCCACACCATTCTTGACAGTGCTCAGAAATTACTCCTGACTTTGTGCTCAGGAATCATGCCTGGTAGCACTTCAGAAATATGGGGTGCCAGGCAGTGAATTCAGGTCAGCTGCATGGAAAGTAAGCACCTTACCAGCTGTTCTATATCTCTTCGGCTCCTCTTTCACTTTAAACAGTGATACAAATACAGTATTTAAGACTCTTGAGGGGCCAGAGAGATAGCATGGAGGTAGGGCGTTTGCCTTTCGTGCAGAAGGACGGTGGTTCGAATCCCGGCATCCCATATGGTCCTCCGAACCTGCCAGAAGTGATATCTGAGCACAGGGCCAGGAGTAACCCCTGAGTGTGTCGGGTGTGACCCAAAAACCAAAAATTAAATAAAAAAAATAAATAAAAAGACTATTGAAAGTCTTACCTTATAAGGACTAATTAATCTTCTTTTAATATCCAGTCGATAACTTCTGTATTGTTCAGCATCACTCATGTCAGTCACCAGTAGTCGTAGAATTTCATAAACCCGCCTAGCATGTTGCTAAATTAGTGAAAGAAAAACAATAAGCATTTTCAAAGTGCAAGATAGTGACACTTGTCCAAAAGACCCCAGGATATAATGACTATCGACTATGGGCCAGCAATAGTGCTAGGTATCAAAATAAAAGATTGTCTTTGCCCCCAAAGACTAGTTATCTAATGAGGTAACACAAATTATTGAGACAGATTTAATACTTACAGACGAAAAACCTAGAAATGAGGGAAATGCTAAGAGTCTTAAAATAAGCACTAAAGAGGGGCCAGCGAGGTGGCGCTAGAGGTAAGGTAAATTGTCTGCCTTGTAAGCGCTAGCCAAGGAAGAACCGAGGTTTGATCCCCCGGCGTCCCATATGGTCCCCCCAAGCCAGGGGCAATTTCTGAGCCCTTACCCAGGAGTAACCCCTGAGCATCAAACAGGTGTGGCTGAAAAACCAAAAAAAAAAAAAAAAAAAAAAAAGGGGGACCGTCATCGATTCAAATCCCGGCGTCCCATATGGTCCCCCGTGCATGCCAGGAGCAATTTCTGAGCCTGGAGCCAGGAATAACCCCTGAGCACTGCCATGTGTGACCCAAAAACCACCACCAAAAAAAAAAAAAGTAAATAAGCACTAAAGAAAACAGCACTGCATGTGCACATGAAGAACAGAAGCAACCTGACACTGCCAAAGTCAAAATATGCAGCAAAGTGTTAAGAGTGAGGATAAAGCAAGAAGACAAAGTTTAATATATAGAAATAGAAAGCTGGAGTTATAGCTGATGGGTGATGTATTTTAAGGGAGGTAGATAGCAAAGTTCTTATCTGAGTTTTAAGTAAAGCTTTCCTGGGCCCGGAGAAATAGCACAGCGGTGTTTGCCTTGCAAGCAGCCAATCCAGGACCAAAGGTGGTTGGTTCAAATCCCGGTGTCCCATATGGTCCCCCGTGCCTGCCAGGAGCTATTTCTGAGCAGACAGCCAGGAGTAACCCCTGAGCATTGCCGGGTGTGACCCAAAAACCAAAAAAAAAAAAAAAAAAAAAGTAAAGCTTTCCTGCAACTACAAAGAAAAGGTGGATTAAAGCAGGGTAGGGGTTGGAGAACATAGTTCAAAGGCCTGAACTGCACGTTTATTAGTATGTAGAGAGCTCAAATTCAATCTGTAGTACCAAACGTTCCCCTGTGAACTTTCAGGCCTGAGCCCTAGACTGTCTGGCTGGGCTGAGTAGTGCCAGTAATAGCCCTTGAACACGAGCATTGCTTGGGAGAAAATAAATTTTTTAATAAGGGATATTAATTAGAAGCTATTAAACCAGGCAATTTGATCTCCAGTACCAGGAATGGTCCTCCACGCACCACCAGGGCTCACTCCTGAGCAGTTAGAGAAGCCACTGAACACCAGTGGGTTCAAATCACACAAACAGCAAAAATATCTTAAGAAATATTAGGAGAATACTAAAGAACTAGAAGTTTTGGTTTCACTAAAACCAAAGGAGCACAATATAGTTTTTTTTGTGTCTGTTGTTTCACATAGCTTTATTGGTGGTGGTGGTGGTGGTATTGTTATGTTAGGATGATGACAGTTGAGCCTGAAAAAGTAGTACTTTCTGGCCAGGGATAAAATGAAGGAATAGGATTGGGGGGGGGAAGGAGGAGACAGGGGGGTGGGGTAGAGAATATGCACACATGTATCCAAATAGATATGTAAAGAAACACAAAAATGGGGCCGGGCGGTGGCGCTAGAGGTAAGGTGCCTGCCTTGCCTGCGCTAGCCTTGGACGGACCGCGGTTCGATCCCCCGGTGTCCCATATGGTCCCCCAAGCCAGGAGCAACTTCTGAGCGCATAGCCAGGAGTGACCCCTGAGCGTTACCGGGTGTGGCCCAAAAACAAAAAAAAAAAGAAACACAAAAATAAGAAATATGTAGTATAGCTGGCAAATGATAAGAGGTCCAATAAAGTCAGCACATGTAATAAAAGCAGAAAATCAAGGCTAACAATGTAGGGAGGGTCCAAATGATGATGTATTCTGTACATATGCTAAGGTGTTTGAATTCCTCTTAGGAAAAAAATTTTAAAAAACATGGCTTGAAAATGTGCTCATTTCCTTTTCTTTTTAAAGCAGAGCTGTTAAATTCTTGCTAATAATGGTATAATAAAGTTTGAAGGTATTAACTTATTTGTTTTTGAGCCACTCCTGGCTGGCTTGGGGGAAGAATCTGCAGTGCCGCAAACTAAACCCCAAGGCAAGTGAAAGCCTTCCCTGATGAACTATCTCTTTATTCCTGTTCATTTTTCTTTTAAAGATAGAGATATTTTATCTTAAGTCAGGAAGCCACTGAAGTGTTTTAATTAAGGAGATGAAAAGTTTCAGTTCAAATTAAGTTGTCTGTTGAAGGTAAATGAAAAGTAAAGTTCAAAAAATTTATTCATGTGTATTTTATTTTTAAAATTGCAGCTCAGGCAACATGATTACAATTGTGTTAACTTATATGGTTTAAATACACATTGTTAATGCACCTTCATGAGTACCAGCATCCCCAAGTTCCTCTCTTACTTTCCTATGTCATTCAAGTATTATTCCTTTCTCCCAACATCCTTTTCTCACTGCTTGTTAATCTCAGTTCTAAAATCAGTGATGAATGATTTGTTAATATCCATTATTATCTAGTTCCTTATTTTGTTTCTCTGCATACCCTGAGTAAGATTGTTTTTACTCATTTCCCTCTGACTTATTTTACTTAACATGATGCCTTCTAGTTCCAACCAAGTTGCTAGAAGATGTCAAATTTCCCTATAGCTGTGTGATATTCTATTGTTTATATATAGCATAATTTTTTTGACAGGGGCACACTGATGGTGCTCAGGAGTCTTACTACTCCTTTCTCTGTGCTCAGGGCCTTGGTGGAGCTTAAGAGACATTATGGGGTACCAGGGTACAAAGTCTTACCAACTATACTGTTTGTAATTATCCATCTATTGTTTGGTTCCATACTCTGGCTAATGTGCTTAGTTTTGCAAAGAACACTGTCATGCATGTATCTTTTCTAAATAAGCTTTTGTGTTCTGGACAACTGACAGGAAGTGGAATCACTGGGCTATATGGATACTAAATTATTAAATTTGAGAAGTCATCACACTGTTTCCATAAAGGTTTAGACAACTTTCCCACCAATGGTGTAACTGCATCCCTAATAATAACGTTGTAAAAAGCAAACTTTTATATAGTTTTGGAATTCAGAAGGAATCTGGAAGATATTTAGAGATCTTCCTCATAGATTAAGTAGAGTGAGAAGAAATGAATAGTACCAAGTACAGAAGTTTAGAGGGGAATTAGTTTAGGGAACATACAGATGAATAGAACTGAGTAAAAATACTCAAAAGGATCACTGTAATAAGAGAAAAAACAGAAATTGCAGTACTTAAGCAAGAGATGAATAACTGCCTTGGATTCTAGTCCTTACTACTGGAATTATCCTTCTCACAAACTTTCATAACACAAATCCCATTCCTTAAAGCTTTGATAAAAAACATTTCTTCTCTTAAAATTCTGATTCCTTCAGTTTTCTAAATACAATAAACTTATAAATTACTGTTTCAGTACTTATTTTAATTACTACCTTAAAATTAAAACATACAGGAACCATATAAAGTAAAAATTAACTTGTTTTACTCTTAACTTTTTATTCCTACCAATACCATCTTAAGGGTAATAACCAATTTGTTCATTTAGACAAATATTTCCTTAAAAAACAAAATAAGGACTGGAGAGATGGAACAAAGGTTGGAGCACATGCCCCACAGACAGAGGTCCCTTAAGTTTCATCCCTGGCATTACATCACCTGGCCCATCCCATTTAACCACCTGATCCAAATAGTCAGCCAAGTATTCCCAGAAGAGGTTCCCAGAGCCACTGAGCTCTGCTTGAGAAAATTAAGTGCCCCTAAAAAAGGAAAATTAAGATTCTTTTCATCTTCTTTCTGCTTTTACATTTAATATTATCAGGAAATATTCAGTGAATGAGCACAAGGATGTAAATAACTACACAGCAAATGGTAGAGCAAGGTTTGAGCTTAAGGAAATTTAGCCTCAAAGCACGTTAAGCATTATTAGTACCAACACATTTATAATTTAAAAAAAATTACTGATTTGCCATTGATTTATAATATGTAGATTTTAGGAGTATAATCTCATACCTTGATAAGTGTCTGCATATATCACTGCATCCACCATCAAAGTTTGTGTCATTTACACTGGTTCTTTTTAATTGGTCCTTTCTATACCCTCCTCATATTCTCCTTTCTCTTCCCTTTGTGGATACCGCCATATTTTTCATTGCCTAGAATTATCTTGTAACTATATTTAAGACTTCATAATGTAATGATAGTGTTTAATTACAATTTAAAAAAAATACAGCTTCAGGGTAGAAATAGTATAGCAGGTAGGGTGTTTGCTTTGCAAGCAACTGGCCTGGAATCAATCCCCAGCATTCCCTGTAGTCCTCTGAACCCTCCAGGAGACAACCCTGAGCAAAGAGCCAGAAGTAAAGCCCTAAGTACAGATGGCTGTAACCCAAAACAAAACAAAAGCAAAAACCCTCACATGTAAAATGTTTCTTTTCCTTTACAGAATACCTTATTTATTTTGAACTTTTGTTGTGCCTCTATTGCCATATCTTCATTGAATCCTTGCATTAACTTTTCCCGAGAAAAACAAGGCAAATCTTGACAAAGCTTCACAAGTACAAAGTCTCTTAATTTCACATAGCTTTTAGATGGATCTTCCGCTAAAGAAATAAAGCAGAATAACATTTTCTTTATCCAACATAATTTACTCATCGTTAACCATCTTAATATACATTCTAGGCTAGAGAGCAATTATTCTTATTGTTTGTTTGTTTGTTTTTGTTTTTGTTTTTGGGTCACACCAATAGTCAGGGGTTACTCCTGGCTCTATGCTCAGAAATTGCTCCGGGCAGGCTCAGGGGACCATATGGGATGCCAGGAATTGAACCACCATCTTTCTGCATGCAAGACGAACACCTTACCTCCATGCTATCTCTCCTGCCCCAGCAATTATTCTTAAATGAAATAACATATAAAAGGTACAGGAAGGGGCCGGAGAGTAGCATGAGGTAGGGCATTTGCCTTGCATGCAGAAGACGGTGGTTCGAATCCCGGCATCCCATATGGTACCCTGTGCCTGCCAGGGGCGATTTCTGAGCACAGATCTAGGAGTAACCCCTGAGCGCTGCTGGGTGTGACCCCCCCCCAAAAAAATGGTACAAGAAGATAGGATAATTCCTTATGCGTGATATAATAGCACTATTATCTTAGCCAAATAAAAATAGGTACAATCCATTTTGCAAGAGTCAAATTATCAAATTAGCTACCCCTCTCAAATGTAAACATGACTGGCATATAACCAAAAGCATCTAGTTTTACTTCAATTAAAGTAGTTCTATAAGGGATTCAAGAGATAATCAATCCCTAAAACATAGTTCAATTTCAAATTTTGTGGGGGGATCTTTTGGGGGTCACACCTGGCAGAGCTCAGGGGTTACTCCTGGGCTCTATGCTCAGAAATAGCTCCTGGCATACTAGGGGGATCATATGGGATGCCAGGATTCAAACCACCATCTTCTGCATGCTAGGCAAATGCCCTAACTCCATACTATCTCTTCAGCCCCTCAATTTCTAATTTTTTTTCTACTTTCAATTTCTATTTGGTACCATGATTTATAATCTAATAACAGTAGTGTTTCAGACATTTAATGTTCCACTACCAGAGCACCATAAGTCCTCTACCAACAACCCCTGCCAACTTTCCCATTCTCCAACCCAATTCTTGTGGCCTATTCTCAAAGTCTGTTATCACTGGCAGTTTTTAAATATCTTACTACATTTCTTTTTTTGTTTTGTTTTGGGGCCACACCTGGCCATGTTCAGTGGCTACTCCTGGCTATCTGCTCAGAAATAGCTCCTGGCAGGCACGGGGGACCATATGGGATGCCGGGATTCAAACCAACCACCTTAGGTCCTGGGTCGGCTGCTTGCAAGGCAAACGTCGCTGTGCTATCTCTCCGGTCCCACTACATTTCTTTATATTGAACATATAAAAGAGACCATTCTGTTTGTCCTTTTCCTCTGACTTCACTAGCATGATACCCTCCAGACATAACCATGTACTAGTGAACAGCAGTATTTTAGGACTAGATGGGGTATCAGGAATCATATCTGGGTGTCGGCTGTGTGCAAAGCAAACATCCTATCCGCTGTGCTATTGCTCTGGCCCCCATATACATGTTTCTTTTTTTATGTACTAATTTGTTCTTGGGAACTTGGGTTGTTTCTACATCTGGTATTATGAATATTGTTGTGACAAATATAAGTGTGCAAGTATCTTTTCAAAACATTTTTGGTGTGCTTGGAGTAGATGTCAAGAAGTATAACAATGAGTTGTACAGAAGTTCAATTCTTTTTTTTTTAGGAAGCTAGGGAGGGTAGGGCACACTAAAGATGCTCAGGTGACTATATGGGGTGCCACATATTAAACCTCTGTTGGCTGTAAGCATGGCAAACACCCTACCTACTATACTATTACAGCTAAATTCATAATAAAAAACTAACATTTTTTTTGTTTTAGGGCCATACCCCACAATATTTAGGATTACTCAGGCATCTCTCCTTAAAGGGGTTCAGAGGACATAAGGGTTGATAGCACCAATTCTTAATTTCCTAAGAAGTTTCCATACTGTTTCCAATGATGGTTGGGCCAAATGACATTTTCACCAACAGTAAATGAGGATTTCTTTTTCCCTATATTCCCATCAGTTCTAGTTGCTTCTAGTCTGTTTAATATTTACCAATTTACATTTGTTTTGTTTTGTTTTTATTTTGACCATATCCAATGGTGCTCAGGCACTACTTCTAGCCCTGCACTCAAGTATCATTGTTGGCAGGCTTGGAGAACATATGGGGTGCAGCAGATTGAACTGGAGTTGGTCCCATGCAACTATTGTTCCAGACCCTGATGTGTGCCAATTTCATTGGTATGTTAATACCATTTTATCCAATAACCTTTTTTTTTTTAATTTTTTTTGATTTGGGGGCCATACCCAGCAGTTTTCAGAACTTATTCCTTGCTCTATGCTCAGGGATCACTCCTGGAGAAACTTGGGAGAGCATATGAAGTACTAGGGATAGAATCCAGGTCATTCACATGCAGCACAAGTACCTGCTGTACTATCATTCTGGCCCTGACATTATACATTTTTTACCACCACACTTTAGACTCTAAGAAATTTCATTTAGGGGCTGGCGAGGTGGCGCTAGAGGTAAGTTATCTGCCTTGCAAACGCTAGCCATGGAAGGACCGAGGTTCGATTCTCCCAGCATCCCATATGGTTCCCCCAAGCCAGGGGCAATTTCTGAGTGCTTAGCTAGGAGTAACCCCTGAGCATCAAATGGGTGTGGCCTGAAAAACCAAAAAAAAAAAAAAGAAAAGAAAAAAAGAAATTTCGGTGTGTGTGTGTGTGTGTAAAAAAAAAAAAAAGAAATTTCATTTAGAGATTAGAGAGCTAGCCTAATGAGGCACCACTACGATTAATTTCAAGTACTGCTATGTAAGGCTCAACAATAAAAACACAGTAATTTCTTTTTGTGGTAGGGATATACCTCACAGGGCTGGAGTATATATCATACATGGGTGAGTTTAACCCCTGGCATCACATGACATTCTGGGCTGCACACCCTGACACTATTATGGAATACTATCTGTTTCTTTTAATTCTGTAGCACCCAGCAAAACATGGACCACAAATTTAACATATGCTTGTCATATAGATATAACTTTTTTTTTAAAGCTAAGAGAACAAAAGCTAAACTGAATAGCACCAGAGAGCTAGTATAGGGGTTAAGGCACTTGCCTACCAGGTGTCTGACTACAGTTCTATCCTGGGACTATATGATTCCCCTACCACCAACAGACTGATCCCTGACACAGAGCCAGGAGCAACTACTGAGCACAGCTATTGAATATGAGACCAAACTCCAAAATAAAAAAGCAAAAAAAAATTTTATTTTAAGTTACAATAAATGGGTGAAGGATATAGCTCATGACAAACTATATTCAACCCCCCCAGACCTCATTCATCTGGACACAAAATAACAACAATATTTTTGTTTTGTTTTTTTTTGGGTCACACCCGGCAGTGTTCAGTGGTTACTCCTGGCTCTATGCTCAGAAATCACTCCTGGAGGCCGGGCGGTGGTGCTAGAGGTAAGGTGCCTGCCTTGCCTGCGCTAGCCTTGGATGGACCGCGGTTCGATCCCCCAGTGTCCCATATGGTCCCCCTAGCCAGGAGCGACTTCTGAGCGCATAGCCAGGAGTAACCCCTGAGCGTCACAGGGTGTGGCCCAAAAACCAAAAAAAAAAAAAAGAAATCACTCCTGGCAGTCTCGGGGGACCATATGGGATGCTGGGATTTGAACCACTGTCCTGCATGCAAGGCAAACGCCCTACCTCCATGCTACCTCTCCAGCCCCAACAACGATATTATTGAGTAATAGTAATATTTAAGAGTAAAAACTCAAATAACTCATATATACAACCTCCAAAAAGTTGGGGAGGAGGTGTTACAATTGAAAAATCTAAAAAGTTCAGCCATTCCTTCTAGAAAATTTTACCTACATTTGAAAAAAGTGGGGCTGCACTACCACTCTGGCCCTGAGGTGTGTTTAAATGCTATGAATCTCAAAATACTGACTAGCTCGAAAGGAAGATGGTGCAGATGTAAAGAATTTCAGTATTTTACTTGCAAGGTGTTTAAAAGAAATGTAGCAGTTCTACCATACTAAATATATCTGAACACTTGGGTTTTTCTATCCTGTAACCCACACCCTAGCTTCTTAAACTGTGGGTCACAACTCTATGAATGTAAAATGAATGTAGAAAGGGGAGAGTGAATATAAAAAGTCCTTAAAACTTGGTTTTAAGCTATCAGAGATAGTACAGAGATTAAGGCATGTGCCTTGTATGCGAACAACACCAATTTGATCCCTGGCATTACATATGATCCAGAACACAGAAAAGTATACTTTAAAGTACAGGAATAAAATTACAGGGGTTAGGAGTAAGTTTGAAGCACTGCTGGGTATGAATGGCCTAATACAAACAAAGCTGTTTTAAAATAAATGTTTCTATAATTTATTATAATAAATTAAATAAAGCAAATATTTGACTTAACTGTCTACTTCATTTACACAGGGCTGTGTGAAACTTCTTGTGTGAAAAAGCAGTCAAAAGTGAAAGTTTAAGAAGAAAGTTTAAGATCATTGTTGAAAAGTTTTGGTATTTGGGTGAGGTAGTGGGAGTCACACTTGACAGAGCTCAGAGCTGAGATCAGGGGACAAATGTGGTGCTGGGCATTTAACCACAATTTGGCCATATGCAAAGCATGTGCCTTAACCCCTGTATTATTTGTCCAAACTTAAATTTTTTGGGGGGGAGGGCATGGGGCCACAAATAGTCATGCTCAGGGGTTACTCCTGGTTCTACACTCAGGAATTATTGCTGGCAGGTTTGAGGAAACCATATGGGATGCTGGGGCTTGAAACCAGGTCAGATATGTGCAAGACAAACACCCTACCCTGTGCTATCCTCCAGCCCCCAAACCTAAAATGTTTTCATTATTATCTGGCTATACATCGCACAAGCAAAGGACACCTCAATATAAAGAATATTCTAGATTGCAATGGGAGACCTAGACCTATAAAAGATGCACAAAGCTAGAAATACATACAAAATTAATGAAGTCAGAGGCAACTAAAATGACTAAAAAGTACAAAATTTGTAACAGTTTTTGGAGGCCGGAGATATAGCACAGCAGTAGGATGCTCATTTTGCATGCAGCTGACCCAGGACAGACTGCGGTTCTATTCTCAGCATCCTATAAGGTCCCCTGAGCCTGCCATAAATGATTTCTGAGCACAGAGCAGGAGTAACACCTGAGTGCCACTGGGTGTGACTCAAAAACCAAATAAATAAATAAATAATCTTGTGACATTTTCCAAAAAGTTGTATAAATCCTAAAGAGAAATTTCTTATGAGAACTGAGAAGGCAGTTCTATTAATTTATAATGCTGAGGATGTTAGTACTGAAATAAAGGCAAATACCCAATTTTCAAATTCAAGTCCTTTAGCATGTTTAGCCTTTACTCTTTAGACAACTTCAGTTTGCAGTGAAGAAAGGCTACTTACTATTATTGATGACTCTTCATTGAGATTTAAGAAATAAAATTTCTTTATCTGTTAATTAGCGCTAAGTATCAAGGACTTTATTGGTTGGAGTAGACAGAAAAAACTAGCTACAAGGCTTCAAAGAAACAACCCCCTGCTGGCACATTACCCACTACAGAAGACAAAGACTACTTATGTGAACTTGAAGTCTGCAGATTAAAATGACCGAACACGTCCCTTCACCTAGCACCAAGTCTAGGCTCCAAAAGTAAGCATAAGTGAAACAATTTTAGATTTACCTTTAAAAACAGCAATATTGTTTGTATTAGATTTCTATAATTTTATAAATCAGAAAGCTAGAGGTATCATTTGTGTCACTTAATAACTAATTTTAGTAATTCTTTATCTCCTTAGTTTCCAAATCAATTAACAGTATAAGGAAAATAAGATGAAAAAGTAATTCAGTTGATAAATAATAAACTCCCTTTATTTCAAATTTTAATTTTTGCAGTGCCAGAGCTCCAATCCAGAACCTCTCACATATAAAAACCCAAGACTGAACTAAATTCCCAGGCCTGAAACTCTTTTTTTTTTGGATTTTCGGCCACACCAGTTTGATGCTCATGGGTTACTCCTGGCTAAGTGCTCAGAAATTGGCCCTGGCTGGGGGGGGACCATATGAGACGGCGGGGATCGAACCGCGGTCCTTCCTTGACTAGCGCTTGCAAGGCAGACACCTTCCCTCTAGCGCCACCTCGCCGGTCCCCTGAAACTCTCTTAAATACTATATACTGATCTGGGTATACGGCTTAAGGAGTGGAACACATGTCTAGCTTATACAAGACCTACAAAATGATTGTTGGCACTACATGCCCTATACCCTTGATCTACCATCTGAGTATGGCCCCTATACATATAAATATTTAAAATATGCTTTCTGTCCAGTTTATTAATATATATATGATTAACTCAAAATCTGTTCAAAAGTAATTTTATTTACCTGAACCAGAAGATCCTACCTTACTAGCCTACAATATAATCCCCTTATCAGAAAAAATGTACTCAGTTTTACTCAGTGCCCCACAGGAAATCTGTCTTCTTTAAACAAACTAACGAACAGAAAACACTCCTCATCTATATCACCATTCTTCAACTGCTGGTCTGGAAAGATAGAAAACCGCTGATCTGTTGCTTTGATTGTAACTATCCATGGACAGGTGAGCTAAATAGGTGTTGGAGACAAAGGTGTAAAAAGGTTGAAGAACTTTGTCCTAAACTCTCACCACCTCACTGGATCTGCTCCCCTCCCAGGGGAGCTATACTGCTCACAAACTGAGCTGCACAAGCAAAACCCACTAAGCTAAAGAGGAAGAAAAACAATCTGTCTACTAATAATCTTCTTAGTCTCCCATTTGTGATTTTTTTTCTTCTGCTATCTTTAAACAAACTGATACAATTCCAGAGCATTACTTTCTAAAAACAAGTTAATATTTGTGCAATGTGCTGCAGTTCTTAATATATATATCTTTGGGGCTGCAGTGGTAGGGCATTTGCCTTGCACACGGCTGACCCAGGACAGACCGAGGTTCGATCCTCCAGCATCCCATATGGCCCCCACAAAGCCAGGAGCGCTTAATGAGTGCACAGCCAGGAGTAACCCCTGAGTGTCACCAAGTGTGGCCCAAAAATATGAGAGAGGAGAGAGAGAGAGAAAGAGAGGAGAGAGAAAGAGAGGAGAGAGAGAGACCCCCAAAGTTATAGAATACAAAAAGGTAAATTTTGATCAATAAACTTTAGGAGTGACAAATTTGAGGTGTTACTCAGGGGGAAGAAAATAATGATAAGAAAATCTTTTTAGATGACAATGTTGTATGGTATTTACACAGGGTCGTCTAACCTAAACATTTGTAGGGGTCTCAAACGCGGGCCGCTACAACATTTTGTCACCCTGCCCTAGAGGAATCTTTTTTTTTTTTTTTTTTTTTGGTTTTTGGGTCATACCCGGCACGCTCCTGGCTCTATGCTCAGAAATCGTCCCTGGTAGGCATGGGGGACCATATGGGATACCGGGATTCGAACCACTGTCCTTCTGCATGGAATGCAAACGCCTTACCTCCATGCTATCTCGCCGGCCCCCGAGGAATCTTTTTTTGTTTTGTTTTGCTTTGTTTTAGTTGTTTGGGTCACACCACCCAATGTTCAAGGCTTACTACTGACTTTGCACTCAAGGATCACCCTGATTTTGCCTCCTGCAGCCCCCAGGTAAATTGAGTTTGAGACCCCTGAAAGAGTAGTTTCTTTCCTGTACCTGAAGCTTTATTTCTGATAGTTCTTCCTTGGCTAATTCATTCTGATAGATGTTACACCCCAAAAATTGATCTACATTTCATTTTATAAATTGCTGATAAGAAAGCATTAGATATATCAATAGTTGCTTTGATATAATGCCACATTTTTTTTAAGGAATGATTTATCTTTTTTTTTTTTTTTTGGTTTTTGGGCCACACCCGTTTGACGCTCAGGGGTTACTCCTGGCTATGTGCTCAGAAATCACCCCTGGCTTGGGAGAACCATATGGGACACCGGGGGATCGAACCGCGGTCCATCCGCTTGCAAGGCAGACACCTAACCTGTAGCGCCACCTTCCCGGCCCCGGAATGATTTATCTTGTATTTTATCTTAAGGCTTAAAATATTCTGCCACAACAGAAAAATCAGAGCATGGGTTCCCTCGAAGCAATGCAACTACTTGTCAAGTAAGTTAAGGAAATAAGTTATACTGCACTTGCTATATATTAATGCCTGACCAAGATTTATTTATTCAACTCATTGCCTTCAACTTGTTTAACTAATAAGAATTTTTGGTTTTTGGTCACACACGAGCTCCTGGCAGGCAAGGGGATTCGAACCATTGTCCTTCAGCATGCAAGGCAAACACCCTACCTCCATGCTATCTATCCGGCCCCAAGACTTAAGATTTTAAATGTGACTTTTAGCTATCCTTTAGTCAGCTCCAGAGAGAATGCTGTTGTTTTAGTTAGTTCTGATAAAAAACATTCTGCCAGTTAAGGAGAGTAAAATCTATTTTACTAATAGATTCTTGGGACTGAATCGATAGCACAGCATGTTTGCCTTGCAGTTGGCTGACCTGGGTTCAATTCCCAGCATCCAATATGGTCACCCCCCAAGCACTGGCTGGCTTCTGAGTGCAGAGCCAGGAGTAGCCACTGAGCACCACTGGATATAGAACAAAACAAAAGAAACAAAATCACAGGTTCTTTCAGTAATACATCAAATCTTACATACCTGTAATATCAAGAACAGAAGGAGATGCAATGTAGTATCTATGAACTGTTTCAAGAAGTTGAGCACCATGTCCTTGACCTTGGAATGGAGTCAATATCAGCATCTGACTATAGTAAAAAAAAATATTTTAAAATTAACACATCATAATATGACCAATTTAAAAATTGCAAATCATAATAATGTTATGAAATCTTAAAGTCTGTGTGTATTTTTAATCAACCTTTAAGAAGTAAAAAAATTATGGATCTACTCAAAATTGGCTTAATCTTCCACACTATTTCAAATGGAACAATGAAATAAATCAGTACATAGTCAATGAATAATAGTGATTTTTTTTTAAACAAATCAACACTATTATAACAAGTATTGGAAACTTCAGCAGTTCCTTCTTCTGAAATAAAAGACAAGGCACGTGTTATACTGCCAATTACCTTACACGTGGCCGGGTTTTGTCTGGGTACACATAGTAATTATAGACTGTCATGTAGCCTACGGTCGCAAAGAGCGTAGCTCCATCCTTATTATACTTCTCAAATCTGCAGATAAAACAGAAAGCCAAGCAGGTCAATTACAGTCGCGCTCCCATGCAGTGTCCATTTTCTTTTCCATTCTCTGACTGAATTTTCAGTGTCAGCAAGCTACTCTGTGAGGGCCCAATGGGTACACCTGCTATGTTCTGAATGTACAATTCACTTAATTGGTGTGCAGCAACTTGGATAAATCAGACCTCTTTACATCACTTCAGTGCACTTGCCTATTATAAAGATGAATAGGTGGCAAGTAAAAGAAAACACAGGCAAAGCTCATTTTACTGTTTAAGCCTACATTCAGGCCCTAACGGACAACAGCATTTAATTCAGCTCTATTCTCAAGGTCTCCCAAAGCATAATGAAGGAAAACTCAAGCCTCATAAACAATAGTTTTTCTTTCCTGAGAAAAATATCATTATACTGTCCCAATAATTGGGCTGCCACAATTAAAATGCTGGCTTTGTGGAGGTAATAAGGTCTACTGTTGCTTTAGAACTGTACTTACACTAGAAAGTAGTGCCATCTTTCATCATCCACGTCAATAAAGCTAGCAGTTTCAATAAACCACATCAAAAAGGTCTGAAGCCTTTCATGATATTCTCGAAAGCCTCTACATGTCATGTCAGCCTAGGGAAAAAGCCAGGAGAAGTCAGGTGAAACTCATCACAGAGATAAGCCAAAGTCTGCAGAACACAAAACTATATTCTGTGGGAAAAATGTCTCGAAGCCTCAAATATACAAGTAAAAAATAGATCTTTGTTTTAAATGCTGAGAAAAAACGTTGAAGTTAGAACAGATCACTGCAAATAAATCTATACTAAACTATACAAATTTCAGGCAAGAAATATTTATCTTTACCTTATATATCTGAAAGGTAAAGTTTTCTCCTCCTGTAGGACTGAGAACAGAGTATGTATGGAGTAAAGTTCCAAATGGCTTGAAGTCAACTTCTTTTTCCAGCAAAGAAAGAAAATCATTCGTATTTGTGCAAAATCCAGGTGGAATAATCTGTCTAATTTTCCCCTCAACATCATCTGCCTAAGGAATGAAAGTCAAAGGACATAAGAAAAATTAATTGAACAATTTAGTTTGTAGTTGAAGATGCTTAATTTCTGTGAAAAGAACAAAACTCACAAAAATCATCAGTGTCCAGTTCACAAAAAGAACTAAAAAGTAAACCTATATAGCTAGGAAAGAATGAGTTTCATGAGCAAAACATAGTGCCACATACATCTGATAAACGTAACATGTGAATGGAAAAAAGGTAGCAGGAAGTCTGAAATCATGAGGAAGCATAAGAAATTTCTAACAAGTTGAAACTGCTGAGTATGTTCTTTCAAGACTTTCTGAACCAAACAAAAATAAAAGCTTATCATTTCATGTGTATAATGGAGACCATATTCTCCAAGACCAGGTAGTAAGGTGAGGCTATCACCTGACCAAATAGCAATCTCACAATGAACAAACATACTGGTACGTCATAACTGCTTCATTACCACACTCAAGATTTAAGATCATTTAAAAATATATTCTTTTGGGAAATACATAAATTATATGAACTGACGTACAGCCCACTTATCCCTATAACATGACATTAATTTTTACATACTTGAATTTGTAACAGTAAAAAAAGACAAGCCTGGACAACAAAATTAAGCTCAGAGATTAAAATTACCCTTGTTAAACCCAGATGAATGTTAAAACTATCAGCTGAGCAGACTTCATAATCCTTTTCAAAACCCCAAAAGACCACTTGATTGAATACATTTACTACTTCTCTTTAACCATGAATATTTGATGAAGTCTTACAATAAAGTATTACTGCTTCTCACCAGGCAATAAAACTTAATGAATTGGTCTCAACTTAACAAAACCTTATCCCTCAATACAGTCCCTAAAAGCCTGACATTACATTCAACAAAATGAGCTTGCAATCTATTCAAACTTTTTCCTGAACAATGAGGCCAGGTTTTTACTTAATGGAGTTTGCCGTGAGTTCAGCTGTAATGTTTGTATTGTATCTATTTCCACAAGGACTGACACAAGAACACTTTGTGTTAACTTACTAAGCAGCTCTTTCATACCGTTTACATGCATGATGGGTATTAGTTCTAAACCAAGACCCTTGCTACTTAGCATTCAAAACAGGGAAATTAAGATGCTTAGGACAAAATACACTACAAAAGGCTAATACAACATGCTACTAATTCCTGTCCTTTCAACCATCTTTTAACTAAGTAGAAGCAATGCACCTGCAGATGAATAGCACTTTATTATCATTCGGTTACATTTTAGGTTAGAGAACCATGGGTAGAGTTTATCACAAACAAGTTTTATTTTCAATGCTCTGGTACCAACATTATGTATAATTTGTTTATAGCATTAAAAAACCCAATTATTTAAATTTAGCCCTTCAATAATTGCCCAACAGCTCATTTTTGATATGTACACTATTCCTTGCAATACACTCAGCCTTAAGACAAACTTATTTGATACTGGTTAACATTTTAAAAGTACTATGTGTAAAACATTTTCCTTGAAATGTGAAGAGACCATCATAAACAAATTTTTATAGTGTGTAAATTATAACAATTATATATGAAAATTGTAAAATATAGTTGTATTATATTAGAGTAGCAATTAAAATCCAAAGCAGTGAGGGGAAAATAAATATAATTTAGAAGTCAGAGAAATGTTATGGCAAGTAGGGCATTTGACTTGCATGTGGTTGACCTTGGGTTTGATCCCTGACACCACTCAAGACCAGTCCCTGAGTCCTGCCAAGAGTAATCCCTGAGCAGACCTAGGAGTAAGCCCTGAGCACTGCCAGGTGTGGCCAATGCCCGCATACCAAAGATATAATTTACTCAAAAGTCAAGAAACATTACTTTAAAACAGGGTATCAGTTTTGGAGTAAATTTGCCAATCCGGCAACATTTCTTACTCTTCTTTCCATTGCTATAATGATAGAACAAATGATCTTTCTGCACTAAAGAAAAATACCAGAAATGTTTTCATTTTGGGGTTTTTGAGCTTCATATGGTCACTTTACTTACTAAGGTCTCCCTCAGAGTATTAGATGAATGACTTGTCTCTAGAAGCCAGCAAAATGTTTCTTGTTAACACTCTAAACTTACTTATTTACTACAAATCTGCTTACTGACTGTTCCTTTTTAACTACAATATTAGATACACAAAAATGCTTTTTGCTGTTGTCAATAAATACAGAAGGGACTCTGGAATGGTCATTACAATCACTGAAAATAGAAAAGTTAATAACATCCCCCATATTCATTACCCATTTGCAGAGCAGGTAGGGGGTGCCTCCCTATCGGAGCTCAGGAGGCCCTTCCAGCTATTCTTATCTAAATAGGATGGCAGTTCAATGCTAAGGTGTATGTAGTGCTACACAGACCCAGGGTGCTGTGGGTTATTAGGCCATTCAAGGGGGCCCTCAGAGTCATACCTGGTGATATTGAAGGATTCATATGGTGCCTAGGTTTGAACTGAGATTGGTGCATGCAAGGTCTTAATCCCTTTAGTATCTCTCTAGACTTCTCCCCCTTTTTTTAATAAGAGAAAAAAAACCTCTTTGATTTACCATGTAATTTAAATAAATGGACATTGATCAAAATGCAAATAATCTTCGCAAAAAACATAAAAGATTTTATTCTGGGGCCCTCCGGAGAGATAGCATGGAGGTAGGGTGTTTGCCTTGCATGCAGAAGGATGGTGGTTTGAATCCCGGCATCCCATATGGTCCCCCAAGCCTGCCAGGAGCAATTTCTGAGCGTAGAGCCAGGAGTAACCCGAGCACTGCCAGGTATGACAACCTCCCAAAAAAAGATTTTGATTCTTTCCTTCTAACCAGTATTTCTAAATAGAAAAATCTGATTTTTAAGAATAAAACAATTAGAAGCCAATGCAAATACATAGCTATTCTCACAACATATAGAATTGGAAAGATTTATTGATAAAGTCAACAGTTCCTTTTTCAAGGGAGGATCAATTCAGGTTTGTTTCTGTTTTGTTTTTTGTTATTATTGTAGGGTTTTGTATTTTCTTTTGTTTTTTAGAGCTAACCTCATTGTGCTCCAAAAGTTACTCCTGGCTCTACATTCAGGCACTACTCTAGGCAAGTTCAAGGTAACCATATAGGTTCAGCCATGTGCAAACTACCCTACTGGCTGTAGTAACTCTTCAGCCCCTCAATTGGGTATTATCAACAGAATTTAAAAAAGAGCTTAAGGAAAATAAAATCACAGGGGTCATATTCAATCCCTGGTATCCCATATGGTCCCCCAAGGATAACTGGAGCAATTCCTGAGTGCAGTCATGAGTAACACTGAAGCTTTGCCAGGTGTGGTATAAAAACAGAAACAACAAAAATTCCCAAACCCATAAACAATATTGAATTTTGTAAAACATAATGAAAAATAACACCTACTCTTTTTTTTTTGGTTTTTGGGGCCACACCCGTTTGATGGTCAGGGATTGCTCCTGGTTAAGTGCTCAGAAATCGCCCCTGGGTTGGGGGGATCATATGGGACGCCTGGGGATCGAACCACGGTCCTTCCTTGGCTAGCGCTTGCAAGGCAGACACCTTACCTCTAGCACCACCTCACCGGCCCCTAACACCTACATTTTAATAAGAATATCTAGCTGGACTTAGGTTTAAAGATTTTAACAATCTAAGAGATTTAATCAATATAAAATTAAATCTTAAGATCAAATCATAATGTTAAATAATTTTTATCTGCAAAACCTGCAACTTTCCAAAGAATACAAACCAATGAATAAAACAAATCTTTTTTTTTTTGGTTTTTGGGCCACACCCGGCGATGCTCAGGGGTTACTCCTGGCTGTCTGTTCAGAAATAGCTCCTGGCAGGCACGGGGGACCATATGGGACACCGGGATTCGAACCAACCACCTTTGGTCCTGGGTCGGCCGCTTGCAAGGCAAACGCCGCTGCGCTATCTCTCCGGGCCCGAATAAAACAAATCTTAAGTGTAGTTAAATATTAGTTATCTGACAAGCTTAATCATCAGTAACATGGCTAGAAATGGGGGACAAAAAGAGCACCTGCTTAGATGCTTAAAATATTTCTGACACAAAGGCTGAAGTACAAATATAAGAAAGGATCTTAGCTCTCTTTTATGCTACACAGTTTATATTATAATTCCATTAAGCTTACCAGTTTGTTATTTTTATCCATAAGGGGATTGTATTTGAGAGGAAAGCTTTCACAACAGTACCCATAAATTGGGAACAGCATTAAAGTAGAAAAAAATAAAAAATACACTAAAAAAGAAAATAATAATTGCTAAGTCCTTCACAATGAAACAAAACCAAAGAAAGGTAATAAAAAACGGCAAAATCAACATCTTCAAATATTGAGAAAGTTTAACAAGAAAAAAATTGGGGGGCCGGGCGGTGGCGCTGGAGGTAAGGTGCCTGCCTTGCCTGTGCTAGTCTAGGACGGACCGCGGTTCGATCCCCCGGCGTCCCATATGGTCCCCCAAGAAGCCAGGAGCAACTTCTGAGCGCATAGCCAGGAGTAATCCCTGAGCGTCACAGGGTGTGGCCCAAAAACCAAAAAAAAAAAAAAAAAAAAAGAAAAAGAAAAAAAAGAAAAAAATTGGGCATAAAACTGATAAAAAAAAATAGAAGCAGTCATTTAATTAAGAAATTATTTTTAAATTTAGTCACAGTAAATTACAAAATTAGTTATGATTGGGTTCCAGGCAGAAAAGTTCCAGCACTAAGTCTTTCACCTGAGTCCCTTTCCTTTACCAAAGTCTCCAGATTCCTTCCTGCACATCAGTCTACCTCTATGACAGGCACTTCATAAATTTTAGGTGCTGTGGGTTATATTCTGGTTACTGCTTAATACCTTAGCACCTTTTGGCAGCCCCTCTTTCTCCCGAAAGACCACTTCTTTCCACCATTGTTGTGTTTTCCTTTCCTAGCCCCTTGCCCCCTAAGTGGCAAGCTTTCCAATGAAAATCGGTTCTTATTTTTATTTACAATGAAAATCTATTTCATTTCTATTGCTTTTGATTCCACTATGATCATTTATCCCACATGAGATCATTCTGTCAGTTTCTCTTTCTAATTTCACTTAGCATGATACTCTAGATGTAGCAGTAATGATGTATGTATGCATGTATGCATGCATGCATGCATGTATATATATCGTAGCTTCTTTACCTAGTCATATGTTCAAAGGTATTTGGGTTTTTTCCAAATTTTGATTATTGTAAATCATGCTGCAATGGACATAAGAATGCAAATATCTTTTCTATATTGTTTTTGAATCCTTGGAGTATAGTTCAAGAAATGGAATTGCTAAATCATAATGAAGCTCAATTCCTAGGGTACTTTTTGTTTTTGGGAGAAGTATCCATGTTTTCCAAAATATCTGGGCCAGAGGGCATTTCTGCCAGCAGTGAATGAAGGTCCCACACTGTATCCAGACCAGCACTGGTTGTTTTGCTCTTCGATGTATGACAGACTTTGTGGTGTGAGATATCTCGTTATTGTTTTCTTGATGATTAGTGATGCAGAGCATTTTTTATATGGCTTTTGGCTATTTGTGTCTTCTTCTAGGAAGTTTCTGTTCTTCTCCACAATTTTTATGGGGTTGGGGTTTTTTCCTTATAAAGTCCTACCAATGCTCAACAGATCTGTATTAGCCCCATATCATACGAGTGTTAGATAAATTTTTCCCATCCCAATAAGTCGTTTTATTCTGGTCATCATTTCCTTTGAAGTGAGAAGCTTCTTAATTTAATGTACTCCCAGTTGTTATCTTTGCTTCCACTTGCTTGGTCAGTGGTGGTTCATCTTTAAATATGATTCTAGCTTCTATGTCATGAAGAGATTTGCCTACATTTTCTTCAGCATAACATACAGTTTCAGGTCTAATATTAAGATCTTTAACCCATTTTGATTTGAGTTTTGTGCATGGTGTTAGAACAGCGTCAGAGTATTTTTTTACATGTGGCCAACCGTTTTCCCAACAACTGTCAATGAGGCTTACCTAGTTCTACTTTTTCTTTTCTTTATCAAAGATTAACTGTCATATATCTGAAGATCTATCTCTGGAGAATCAAGGTTATTCCACTGATATGAAAGTCTATCTTTATTCCAGTACCATACAGTTTTGTAGTATAGTTTGAAAATTGAGGTGGGCAATACTTCCCATCTTCTGTTTCCCTAGGATTGCTTTGGTTATGGGGGGGAGGGGGTTATTATTCCATACTAATTTCAGAAGTTTAAAAACTGTCATGAATATTTTTATAAGGATTGCATGAATGTGTATGATACTTTGGAAAGTATTGCCATCTTGACAATGCTAATAATTCTATTAATCCATAATGAGATGTTTCCATTTCTTCGTGCCCTCTTTTATTTTAGTAGTGATTTGTAGGGTTCATAATATAAATTTTTCACATAGTATAGATCTCTTTGTTAAGCTGATTACTACATACTTAATTTTCTTTTTTGGGGGGGAGGTTCACACCCGCAGCACTCAGGGATTATTCCTGGATCTTCACTCAGAAATCGCTCCTGGCAGGCTCGGGGGACCATATGGAATGCCGGGATTCGAACCACCGTCTTTCTGCTTGAAAAGCAAATGCCTTACTTTCATGCTATCTCTCCAGCCCCTTACATACTTAATTTTCCAAGGCACAACTGTTTATGGAAATTTTTCTCTTCTATTATTATACTGTTGTCATAAAAAAAAAGTCATGGATTTTTTTTTTTTTTGTAGCCTTACACTTTACTATATTCATCTGTTTTTTTCTAGGAGCTGTAGAGTTTTGGGGGCTAATATGTCATCTGCGAATATAACTTGAATATAACTGGATGCCCTAAATCTCTCTTTCTTGCCTAACATCAGGTATGGCCCCCTCAAAAAATAAAAAAATAAAACAAGTGAAGAATGAGCCTTGGCCCTCTAAGTAATCTCCTAGGCCTAATTTTCATTAGGTTTTAAGTCCTGAAATTACTATATCTCACCTTCTAGGCCTGAAGTTCCTCCCTCAAAGTCATCCTTTGTTTCTTTTTTTCCTTTCTTTTCCTTTTTTAATCACACCTGAGGCAGTGAATAGGGTTTACTGTGGACTCTGTGTTTAGAGATCACTCCTGGTGGTGCTTAGGAGATATGTGGTTCAGGGCCTGAACCATGGTCAGTCACATGCAAAAGTAAGAGTCTCAAGCCCTGTTCATTTTTCTGAAAGATAGCACTGAGTATTATGAGCAAAGTGCTTACCTACAGCATTTTGAAAGTTCAGCCTTCATCCTTCCCTCATCCTGTTGGTCCAAATGGGCAGTTTCTGCTGAGATAACATTCTCAAAACTTATGTGGGTCACATGTTATGCTAAGAGCTATGAGGGCTCATGTCATTAGAAATCATCTCTACATGTGTAATCTTCCCTTAATGCTAGTCTGTCTCCATATAATTTTTTAATTGGCTTAGTCCCAGAGCCTCACATATGTAAGGCAAGTGCTCTATGGTTGAGCCACACTCCCAGCTCTTTTTTTCCATTTGCTTTTAGTTTTTGGGCCACACCTAGAGGTCTTTAGGAGTTACTCCTGGTTCTGCACTCAGGAATCACTACTAGCAGTCTGGGGACCACAATGGATTCTGGGATTGAACCCTTTTTTTTTTTTTTTTGGGGGGGGATTGAACCCTTTTACATGGTGGACCATGTAAAAGGCAAGTACCCTATCGACCATACTATCTCGCGAGAGACCCTCCCAGTTCTTTTATTCAGTTCAAGTTATTGTCATAAGTACTAAGAGAAGGATCCCAAACTTACTTCACTTGGTACTAACACCAAGAGTAGGGGTACAATCAGTATCAACCACATTATATAAGACTTTCATAAGCATAATGCCTATTTTTTTGTCTGCAATAATAAAACATTATCTAGCTTAGTGATCTTTCAGCCTTTTTACACTAAATGCAATGGCAGTTGAAAACTGACTATTGAGCCAGATAGTGTATGAGTTAAGCCACTTTTGCCTTGAATGCATCTGATCCCAGTTTAATCTCTGGTATCACATGGCCCTCTGAACAAGTTAGAATACAACTCCCAGCATCATTGGTGTTGTCCCTGCAGCAAAGGCTAGAGCCCTCTGGGTCAAGAAATACTGGGAGGGGCCTCTAGAGTGCTACTTGGAAAGACCCTTACTTTTTTTTTCTTTCTTTCTTTCTTTCTTTCCTTTCTTTTCTTTTCTTTCTTTCTTTTCCTTCTTCCTTCCTTCCTTCCTTTTTCTTTCTTTCTTTCTTTCTCTCTCCTCTCTCTCTTTCTTTCTTTCTCTCTCCTCTCTCTCTTTCTTTCTTTCTCTCTCTCCTCTCTCTCTTTCTTTCCTTCCTTCCTTTCTTTCTCTTCCTTCTTCCTTCCTTCCTTCCTTCCTTCCTTTTTCTTTCTTTCTCTCTCTCTCCCCTCTCTCTCTTTCTTTCTTTCTCTCTCTCTCTTCTCTTTCTTTCCTTTCTTTCTTTCTTTCTTTCTCTTTCTCTTTCCTTCTTTCCTTCCTCTCTCTCTCTCTCTCTCTCTCTCTCTCTCTCACACACACACACACACACACACACACACACACTCTCTTTCTCTCTCTCTCTCTAATCTGGGCACACTATTGTCTTTCTCCAAGCATGCTTTTCTGATAACAAGTGTCCTAATTTTGGTGTCCTCTGTAATAAGGATAGCTAAGACTCTCTCATGTCATCAAGACCTGGACTTTTTGTTTTTGCAGTTTTTCCCTCAATTCATTTCTTTCCTCTCAAACTTTAGTTTAAGCAGTAAGAAATTTGGGCAAACCTGTATTTTCTTAAACTCCCTCCCTTCCTCCCCCCCACTCCCTCCCCTTCCTCTTCCTCAGAATTTCTAAATAAAACCTGTTTTATATTATTATTTACTTATTCAAAATAAATTTAAATTATTTATTAATTTTGTTATTAATTATAAATTAAATTTAAATATAGATAAATTCTAATTTTATTTATAAGTATTTAGCTTCAATTATGTGTAAATTATTATAGCTAAAATAGGAAAAAGTTCATTGTCTATAATTTCTCCTTTTCACATAAATGCTAACACAATTAGGTTATGCTTTCTAGTTCTTTGCAACAAGGATCTTTCCTTCTGCTTCAAATAACATGTCCCACTTTTATTCTAAGCCCTCCCCACTAGGTTTTGTAACATTTATATGTCCACTTATATGGCTAATCATGGCTTTTTGTGTCTCCATAGGTGATATAGGCTTCTCTCTCATACTTCTAGCCTTATTCTGTGTCCTCACCAGCATGTTTTTAATGTCACTTCTACTTAAATTCTGTGCTTTTCTTTTTCTATCAAGTGTCTCAAAATTCTTGGTATCCATTATACATTTCCAAATTTTTAGTTATATGGTATAGCAGCACCCCACTTATTGATACAAAAATCATGATTCATTTTCTGTGACTGCTGTAACTAATTACCACAAAGCCAGAGGTCACAGAAATTTACACTTTCATAATCTAGAAACAGTCTAAAATCACTAACATTTAGTTGAAATCAAGATATTAACTGTATTATGTTCCCTACAGTCTCTATAAGAGATTTTGTTGCCACAATTTCTAGTGGCTACTTGACCTGAATCCTTTGTCAGTTGCTTTTGTTTTAGGGCCACATGTTAAGACTACTTGGGGTTCAAGCTCTACACTCAAAAACTACTCCTGGAGGGGCCGGAGCAGTGGCACAAGCAGTAAGGCATCTGCCTTGCCCACACTAGCCTAGGACTGACTGATCCTCAGCCATCCTATATGGTCCCCCAAGCCAGGAGCGATTTCTGAGCATAAAGCGAGGAGTAACCCCTGAGCGTCACCGGGTGTGGCCCAAAAACAAAAAAAAACAAACAAATAAAATATAAAAAGAAAGGGGGGGGGGCCAGAGAGATAGCATGGAGGTAAGGCGTTTGCTTGCATGCAGAAAATTGGTTGTTTGAATCCCAGCATCCCATATGATCCCAAGCCTGCTAGGAGCTATTCTGAGCATAAAGCCAGGAGTAACCCCTGAGTGCTTCCAGGTGTGACCCTTCCCCCCCACCAAAAAAAAAACACACACACACACACACATACACAAAAAAAACTACTCCTGGAGATATACAGGAGACCGTATGGAATGCTGAGGTTTGAACCTGGGTGGGCTGTGTGCAAGGCAAGGCTTTACTTGTACTATCACTCAGCCCCTGAATCCTTTGTTTTGTTGCTACTATCTTATAGGAGTACACTATTCAGGCCACCACAATACATACTCTCCAGAGTCTCCTTACTTCCACTCCCTTTCAGTGAATTTGTTTCAAATAGTTTGATAATGCAATGAGCCTAGTTATCCATGCTTAGAAACAATATTAGAAAAGTTGTGGGGTTAAAAATGTAACAAAATATATCTAACTTAGCAAATCTAACATGAAGTATTAAAATACTTAGCTTCTGAAAAAAATAACTCAAGACCAAAACAAAATAAAAATTGGGATGTGGTTTAATGATAGAACATATGCCATGTGTATGTAAGAATCTGGGTTTGAGGGCCCGGAGAGATAGCACAGCGGCGTTTGCCTTGCAAGCAGCCGATCCAGGACCAAAGGTGGTTGGTTCGAATCCCGGTGTCCCATATGGTCCCCCGTGCCTGCCAGGAGCTATTTCTGAGCAGACAGCCAGGAGTAACCCTTGAGCACCGCCGGTGTGACCCAAAAACCAAAAAAAAAAAAAAAAAAAAAAAAAAAAGAATCTGGGTTTGATCCCTGGAACCACAGCTACTACATTCAAATGAAATCCTCAAGCAGTGCCAGGTATGATTATAATATAAACATCATAAAAATAACAACACATCAAAACAAAAATCAAATAACAAAAAAGTTGGTTTTAAAAAAAGTAAAAAGAATGGGGGGACAATTATAGTACTATGAGTAAAATGCTTGCCTTGGACATGGCCAACCCAGGTTCAATATCCAGCACCACCCGTGATTTCTGAGTGTAGAGCCAGGAGTAACCCCTGAACAAAATTAGATGTGGCCCAAAAACAAATATAAAAATTCTCAGCAGAGATGTAGTAGAGGTCAAGGCGTTTGCCTGGCATGAAGTTAATTTTGATCAAATCCCCAGTACAACATATGGTCTTCTGAGCACCACCAGAAGTGATCCCTAAGCCAGGAGAAAGCCCTGACCACAACTGGGTGTAGCCAAACAATCCCCACAGTAAGAAAAAACAAAAAAGACCGATTATAAAAATTAAGTCTTTGTGGGGAAGACTGACTTACAAAAAAGACAACTCCATAATAAAAGACAATATATGGTTTTAAAGCTACTATAAAATACATTCGCTACTCTCTCAAAAACTTTTTTTTACATTTTAAAACTTACCTCTACACAGTCAAAGTTTTCATCAACTTTAGATGCATATTCAACACGGAACAATGTTGACAGGCTGCCAGCAATATAGTATAACAGGATCTTCAGACCCTTATAACCAAAAGCAGTTTCACTGTGGGGGGAAAAATAACAGTAATCTAAAGACCCAAAATGAATCTTTGTAAAGTCATTACAAAGTATTAGTCACATATATAATTAACTTGAGATTCAAGATTTAAAACTATCCTTATTTTAAAATTTTAAATACATATACTTTTAATAAACATTTATGAAAACTGTATTATTTCATTTTCCTTTATAAAATAAGGAAAATAATACCTCAGGGTGTTTTAGTTGTACTAAATGAGCAAGTTAATATAGGAAAAGGATTTAATACACTAACTCATTGCACTCAATAAATATCAGACAATTTACTACCACTGCTACTATTACTACTCTAAGGTATTTCAAATCAAACAAGGTAAGCAACTAGTCGCCTTCAGTCAGTCTTCTTTTCTCCCTTGCTTCCTATATCAACATCCAGAGCTGCTGAAAGTAATGATAGCACCTCTACAATAATAATCCTCTATGGGGCCCGGAGAAATAGCACAGCAGCGTTTGCCTTGCAAGCAGCCGATCCAGGACCAAAGGTGGTTGGTTCGAATCCCGGTGTCCCATATGGTCCCCCGTGCCTGCCAGGAGCTATTTCTGAGCAGACAGCCAGGAGTAACCCCTGAGCAAAGCCGGGTGTGGCCCAAAAACAAAATCCTCTATGAAATCAGATTGAAACTGCTGCTAGATTTCTTTTTGGAGGCGTGAGGAATGGGGGAACAACCAAGTGGCACTCAGGAGGCCTGAGGATTATACTGTCAATTCTCAGCCAGCCAGGCCAGGCCAGGGATTCAATACAAGGCTTTCAGGATGCAATGCTATCGCATCTTATGGAGCCAGGAACACACAGACCAACTTAGCAGTGCTGGGGACTTGGGGTGACACTCACTAGTGATCAGGTATCATTTTTATTGTTGGGGGCACATCCTGGCTCTACTCTTAGAAATCACTCCTGGCAGGTTCAGGGGACCAGGATGCTGGGGATCAAACCGGGTCCATCCTGGGCTGGCTGCATGCAAGGCAAACACCCTTCCAAATGTGTTACTGCTCCAGCCCTCAGGTATCTTTATAGCTAGTTATACCTGGAAATGCTCAGGGGACTACATAGTGCTCAGACTCAAACCCAGGCCAGACATATGCTAGGTCCCAGTCCCTACTGCTATATTTCTTAACCTACTATCTGTGTATACCATGCTAGTCCTTGTCAGTTTAAAAGATATAAAAAAAAAAGTGAATTCTAAAAGATCCAGAAGGAAGAATCTATGAAGATATAGATTAGTGGTTGCAAGGGAGAGGGTTTATTGGGAAATCTAATTATGGGTATTTAAGAGGAAATGATGGAAATGCAAATTGACTTGCAAAGTATTATTTAAAACTAGAGAACAACAAATAAAGCACTTGCCATGTGCATGGCTGAACTGGGCTAACCTGGGGTTAAGTTCTCCTTCATACTGCTGTTATGGTCCCCAAAGCCCTACCAGGAATCATGATCCCTCAGTGCTAAGCCAGGAGTAAGGCCTGAGAATTGCCAGATGTGGCCCCAAAAGTATTCGGGCTGTGGTGATATTTGTGATGTCCATCACCATAGAGCCTGAGTAGCAATGCATCCTTGGGCTCTAGCACTAAATCACCAACATGACTGACCAATATTTTCAGAAGTGGTCCATCGATCTCCTAAGCACATGTGGAGGACATTTCTCCTGCCCAAATAACATATAAACACACATTTAAAAAAATAAATACAGTGGCCAGAGAGAAAGCACAACAGTAAGGCATTTGCCTTGCACACAGCTGACCCAAAATGGACGGGGGTCCCATATGGTCCCCTGAGCTTCCCAGGAGTGATTTCTGAGTGTAGAGCCAGGAGTAATCCCTGATAGAAGCTGAGTGTACAACCCTCCCCCCAAAATACAATACTGAATGACAACTATGCCCAAACACCCTTTCCTACAGCAACTACTAACTAGAATTTTGTGGGTAAAGTACTCACTATAAACCTAGTGAAGAGTCCAAGATGAATCTGGGACATTTTATTCTACCAGAAAGTACTGTCTTATAGTTGATAATATTTGTATCAAAAGAAAAGGCTACATTAATTTAGAATTTAATCACTTTGAAAAAAAAAGTGGGACCGGTGAGGTGGCGCTAGAGATAAGGTGTCTGCCTTGCAAGCACTAGCCAAGGAAGGACCGCAGTTCGGTCCCCCGGTGTCCCATATGGTCCCCCCAACCAAGGGCAATTTCTGAGTGCTTAGCCAGGAATAACCCCTGAGCATCAAACGGGTGTGGTTCAAAAAAACAATAATAAATAAATAAATAAATAGTAAGGAGCCGGAGACAACACAGCAGTAGAGCATTTGCCTTGCACGTGGCTGACCCTGAACGGACCTCAGGTTCAATTCCCAGTGTCCCATATGGTCGGTCCCCCAAGCCAGGAGCGATTTCTGAGCATGTAGCCAGGTGTGGCCCAAAAACAAAAAACAAAAAAAAAAAAGAAAAGAAAAAGAAAAAGTAATATTTTTGCAGGTAGGAAGATCTCCTAAGCAGTGCTCAGGTAAGTCTAAGAGGCACTATTACTTGGTCAACTAGGCTGGCTGGTTAATGTTAGGGCCTCAGGAAGCAGTACTGCTCTGGTACTACTAGGGCTGCAGCCAGTGGTGCTCAGTGGGTAATATGATACTGGGAATCAAACTTGGGGTTCTGACCTCTCTAGATTATAACCCCAGATTAATTATTATGTTATATAAATTTGTATATATATTATATGTAGTATTATATAATTATAAACCTAAGGAGCTAAAAAAGAATCCTTGACTATTCTGATATAAAGTCATGTATAAAAGAAAAAGAATGGAAGCTCTTGCTTATAGTAAAAGCCAACTAATGCATATGAAAGTAATGAAAAGGGGCCAGAGAGATAGCATGGAGGTAGGGTGTTTGCCTTGCATGCAGAAGGATAGTGGTTCAAATCCTGGCATCCCATACGGTCCCCGAGCCTGCCAGAAACCCGAGCGTGGCTGGGTCCCCCCACAAAAAAAGTAATGAACAGAAAATCACTATTTATTAATGATAGTAATATGCTGATTCTGACCAAAAAAAAAAAAAAAAAAAAAAAACCAAACACTTATTAAAAACTACTGGGTGAAGGACTAGAGAGATAGTACAGTAGATAGGGCTTCCCTGAGAATATGAGAAGATCATATTGAACTCCAGTATCCTATATGGTCCGCTAAGCACCACCAGGAATAATTCCTGAGTGCAGAGATAGAAATAACTTAGCATTGCTGAGTATGGCACAAAATCAAACATAAAAGACTCCTACATAAAGGTTTCATGGGAAACAGGATAGTTGAACTCAAGATATTTTCAAGTTACATATAAATTATAAAGGGTAAAAATGTGAACCCTGGGGCTGGAGAGATAGCATGGCGGTAAGGCATTTGCCTTGCATGCAGAAGGTTTGTGGTTCATCCCATATGGTCCCCTGAGCCTGCCAGGAGCGATTTCTGAGCATAGAGCCAGGAGTAACCCCTGAGCACTGTCGGGTGTGACCCAAAAAAAAAAAAAAAACCCAACAAAAAACAAAACTAAAGATACAGGGAATAGGGGCCAGGCGGTGGCGCTGGAGGTAAGGTGCCTGCCTTACCTGCGCTAGCCTAGGAGACGGACCGCGGTTCGATCCCCCGGCGTCCCATATGGTCCCCCAAGCCAGGAGCGACTTCTGAGCGCATAGCCAGGAGTAACCCCTGAGCGTTACCGGGTGTGGCCCAAAAACCAAAAAAAAAAAAAAGATACAGGGAATAAAAGAATAGAATTAAATAGCCTACGACATTTCTGTTATATTTTTCTTTTCTGTTTGTTTTTTTGGACCACAATATGATACTCAGAGGTTACTCCGGCAGGGTTGGGGAATAATATGAGATGCTGAGGATCAATCTTGGGTTGGCCGCAAGCAAGGCGAATGCTCTACCCACTGTATTATCAATCCAACTCTCTATAAATTTTTTATTTTAATTTGTCACAGAATAACAACTGGAGCTTTAAAACTTTAGGGCATATATTGTACTACAGTACAGAATATGTGTAGGAAAAAAAAGTAGTAATGAGTATAGGTTCTACGGTCTGACTGCCTAAATCTGAACTTTAGTCACCCAAACATCCTACAGCAATTACTTGGCTTTACCACTGTATTAAGTTGCAAATGCTAATAGCATTCTTAAGACCACTTTGAGAATTAAGTAAGAATTAAATGCATCTGTAGAACTAGCTGGTATTAGAAGATGGAGTTCCACAATCAGTGCTGGCAGGGACATAGGGAAAAAGAAACTCTCATTCACTGATAGTGAGAATGCCGTCTAGTCCAGCCTTTATGGAAAACAATATGGAGATTCCTCAAAAAACTGGAAATGGAGCTCCCATATGATCCAGCTATCTTACTCCTAGGGATTTACCCTAGGAACACAAAAACACAATACAAAATGCCTTCTGTACACCTATTCAGAATAGCCAGAATCTAAAAACAACCCAGATTTCTGAAACATAGGAGTAGCTAAAGAAACTGTGGTATATAATACAATGGAATACTATGCAGCTGTCAGGAAAAAATGAAATTATAAAATTTTTTCTATACATGAATGGACATAGAAACTATTATGCTGGGCCCGAAGAGATAGCACAGCAGCATTTGCCTTGCAAGCAGCCGATCCAGCACCAAAGGTGGTTGGTTCGAATCCCAGTGTCCCATATGGTCCCCCGTGCCTGCCAGGAGCTATTTCTGAGCAGATAGCCAGGAGTAACCCCTGAGCACTGCTGGGTGTGGCCCAAAAGCCAAAAAAAAAAAAAAAGAAAAAAGAAACCATTATGCTGCTTGGTCCTAGAGACATAGCACAGCAGTGTTTGCCTTGCAAGCAGCCGATCCAGAACCTAAGGTGGTTGGTTCGAATCCCGGTGTCCCATATCGTCCCCCGTGCCTGCCAGGAGCTATTTCTGAGCAGACAGCCAGGAGTAACCCCTGAGTACTGCCAGGTGTGACCCAAAAAACAAAAAACAAAAAAAAAAAAAAAAGAAACTATTATGCTGAGTGAAATGAGTCAGAGGAAGATAGACATAGAATAGTCTCACTCATCCGTGGAATTTAAGAAAAATAAAATACAGTATGGTAATAATAGCCAGAGATAATAGAGATGAAGGCCAGATGATAGGAAGGGCCCATGATATGAAGCTTACCACAAAGATTGGTGAGTGTGGATAGAGAAATAACTACACCAACAATTATCATGACAATGGTAGTGAATGAGAAAAGTAGAATGCCTGTCTCAAAGATAGGCAGGGGGTGGGGGAGAAGGAAGATGGGTGGTGAGAAGGTTGCACTGGTGAAGGGGGATGTACTTTTTTATGACTGAAACCCAAGTACAAACATGTTTGTAACTATGGTGCTTAAAAAGAAATATTTTTTTAAAAAAATAGTTTAAATTGTAAAAAAAAAAAAAAAAAACAGAAGATGATGTTCTGGGGGCCGGAGCAATAGCACAGCGGTAAGCGTTTGCCTTGCACGTGGCCAACACAGGATGGACCCCAGTTTGAATCCTGGCATCCCATATTGTCCCCGGAGCCTGCCAGGGGCGACTTTTGAGCAGAGCCAGAAGTAACTCCTGAGCACCTCCAGGTGTGACCCAAAAAACAGAAAACAAACAAATAAGAAAAAGATGAAGTTCTATTACAAAGGCCCTGCTAGGGCCCGGAGAGATAGCACAGCGGCGTTTGCCTTGCAAGCAGCCGATCCAGGACCAAAGGTGGTTGGTTCAAATCCTGGCGTCCCACATGATCCCCCATGCCTGCCAGGAGCTATTTCTGAGCAGACAGCCAGGAGTAACCCCTGAGCACCGCTGGGTGTGGCCCAAAAACAAAGGCCCTGCTAATGTATTTGTAATACATTACATGAGAAGTAATACAAAAATATATTATGATTACTAAATTTTTTTAAATACCTTTATTTAAGCACCATAATTACAAACATGATTGTATGATTTCTAAATCTTTTTGTTTGTTTTGTTTTATTTTTTGAGTCACACCCAGCAGCGCTCAGGGGCTAGCTACTCCTGGTTCTATGCTCAGAATTCCCCTCTCCGCCCCGCAGGCTCAGGCGACCATATGGGATGCCGGGATTCGAATCACTGTCTTCTGCATGCAAGGCAAACGCCCTACCACTGTGCTATCACTCTGGCCCCAAGATTTCTAAATCTTAGAGGAAAAAAAATTTTGGAAGTGGGATAACATACTAATTTGGCAAATATATTACTATATTACTTACTCATCCCCGAAGAGTTGATGGGTATATTCAGGAAAGAAAGTTCTTATGTCATTCTCAAGATCTTCAGGAAAACGAACTGTTTAAAAGAATGAAAAATACAGAAATGAGCTATTAAAGTTAACTGGTATTTGTATTTGAAAAAATTCATTATAACTAGGATACAGACATTTTTCTTATTTAAAATGTCATATTTCCATTATATGATTTATAACAGATTCTCATGAGACAAATGAACAAAGAAAACTTAAGACTATCACTGTGAGCACTTTAGCATCAAAACCCATTCTAAGATTAGTAAAGCAGGTATGAGAGGCATTTATATGCTGTACAAAATTCAAATAGAACAAGATTAATAAATAAAATGACAAAATCTAGTGTCAGGGAAACAAAACATGTTACAGAAAACATCCTATAAAGAAAAACTTCATGTAATAAAGCTCCAGTTGTTTCTAGCTTCAAAAGAAAAGAGTTAGTAATACTCTAATGACATCCTGATAATATGCCTGTTGGATTTTATAATAGAAGAAAATTATTTTCCTCTATATTTCTTCTACATTTTTAAAAACACTACTTAAGTGCATTCTATATATATATATGGTTTTTTGTTTTTTGTTTTTTTTTTTTGGTTTTTGTGCCACACCCGGCGGTGCTCGGGGGTTACTCCTGGCTGTCTGCTCAGAAATAGCTCCTGGCAGGCACGGGGGACCATATGGGACACCGGGATTCAAACCAACCACCTTTGGTCCTGGATTGGCTGCTTGCAAGGCAAACGCCGCTGTGTTATCTCTCCGGGCCCATCATTCTAAAAATATTTTAACAGTTTGTTTATCCACTAGCAGCTAAACTATTTCATTTTGGGTTTTTAAGCCTCATTTAAGTCATGCTCAGGGGTTGCTGGCTCTACACTCAGGAATTACTTCTGGTGGTGCAAGGACTTTATGGGATGTTTGGAATTAAACCCAGGATTAACGTTCAATGCAAAACTCTCTCCCCACTGTACTATCTCTCCAACCCTGCCACTTAAAGTTTCTTGGAATACTCCGTCTCATTTCTACCATTCTGAGATGGATATAGATACTTTTTTTTTTTTTTTTTTTTTTTTTTGTGGTTTTTGGGTCACACCCGGCAGTGCTCAGGGGTTATTCCTGGCTCCAGGCTCAGAAATTGCTCCTGGCAGGCACGGGAGGACCATATATGGGACGCCGGGATTCGAACCGATGACCTCCTGCATGAGAGGCAAACGCCTTACCTCCATGCTATCTCTCCGGCCCCGGATATAGATACTCTTACTGACACTTTTAGAGCATTTTCTCAATATAACTTATTTGAATGTGGTCGTGGGTGGAAGGAGTCTCCTAATCAATATTAAGGTCTTATAATTCTTGGCCCTGCTGTTTGGGTCCTGCAGTGCTGGAAAACACCGAGCATCTGCAAGCCACACATGTCTGTTGTGCTCTCTCTGGCTGCAATAGAGCTGATCTTACAAAGCAAAACTTAACCCTCCAGAGCAATTGTACAGTAGGTAAGGCACTTGTCTTGTATGTGGCGGACTCAAGTTAGATCCCAGCATTCTACATGGTCACTAGAGCACTGCCAGAAGTGATTACTGACACTCCTGGGTACAGAGCCAAGAGTATATTTGGAGAGGGCCCAAAAAAACAAAACAAAACAAACAAACAAACAAACAAACAAAAACAATTTAACGTTCAAAAAAGCTCCCTAATAATGCAAGAATGAAAAATTGGGGGCCGGAGAGATAGCATGGAGGTAAGGCATTTGCCTTTCATGCAGGTCATCGGTTCAAATCCCGGTGCCCCATATGGTCCCCCGTGCCTGCCAGGAGCAATTTCTGAGCCTGGAGCCAGGAACAACCCCTGAGCACTGCCGGGTGTGACCCAAAAACCACAAAAAAAAAAAAAAAAAAAAAGAATGAAAAATTGGAAATAAAAACTATTTCAGAAAGTCCTTATAGAATGGCAAGTCATTTGGGGCCAGAGAGATGGCACAGTGATAGGACATTTGCCTTGCATGCAGCAGACCCAGGAAGGATGGTAGTTCGAATCCCAGCATCCCACTGAGTCTGCCAGGAGCAATTTCTGAGTGCAGAGCCAGGAGTAACCCAAGCGCCACCGGATGTGACCACACCCCCTCCCCCCCAAAAAGACTGGCACAGTCATTTATAGAGCTCAAAAGCATCATCCAGCAGAATACTCATTTACAGAAAAAAAAAATGTGGATCTCATCACTAGAGATCTGGCAACTGCCATTTCAGCTACTCAATTATGGGACAGGCCAGTGTTATTTGTCACCTTTGTTTTGTTTTGTTTTGGGGCCATACCCTGTGATGCTCAGGGGTTACTCCTGGCTATGCACTCAGAAATTGCTCCTGGCTTGGGGGATCATATGGGATTCCGGGGATCGAACCGAGGTCTGTCCTGGGTCAGCTGCATGCAAGGCAAATGCCCTATCGCTGTGCTACCACTCCAGCCCACATGTCACCTGTTTTAATGCAATGAAACATACAGCATCACTTGTATTTTCTTACCAAAAATGTTTATCCTAGAGCTAATCTGGCACTATTCCTTACAATTTACAAGAAATATAGAGGGTAAAAGAACAAATGAAATATTAACAAAAAAAGTTGGACAAACTATGAATGTATTTGGCTAATAATTCTACATAGTAACCTTACTGTTCTAAATAAATCAATGACCCGAGGGGGGGAATTTTCATTTGGAGAGGAACAACTATATTACAGGAGATTAATGAAACATTACAACCGAACACAGTGCATTAGCCTTGTCAGGTTCTATTAAAGTAATTTTTCATTTTTGTTTTGGGGTACACTCAGCAATGCTCAGGGGTAATTACTCCTGAATGTGCACTCTGGAATGCTGGGGATCGAACCCAGATCAGCTGTGTGCAAGGCAAACATCCTACTATGCTATTGCTCCAGTTCCTCTATTAAAGTAATTTGGGGTGGGAAGAGCCATCTCTCAAGTGGTGCTAAGGAACCCAGGTGTCCTGAGTTCTCAGTCAATTAGGCCAGGGATTTAGTGAGAGGACCAGGGGATGAGGTGTTAACTGAAGTCAAAGCTGCTGATAACCTGGGCCACCCCAGGCTACACCTGAAACTGCTCTAGGAATTATATTGTGCTGGGGATAAAACTGGAATCAGCTCCATGTACTGAAGCACATTACTTTCCTGTTTCTCTCACAGAAATGATTATTTCTCTCATACCCAAAAGATTTGGAGTTTTGTTTTTTGGGTCATACCTGGCAATGCTTACAGCTTATTCCTGACTTTATGCTCAGAGATCGCTCCTGGTAATGCTAAGGAGAGGTGCCAAGCAACAAACCGAGGCTAACCACATGCAAAACAAAGCACCCTACCTACTGTACTATCTCTAAGGCCTTGATAAGTTTTTTTTGTTTGTTTTGTTAGTTGGTTTTTGGGTCACACCTGTCAATATTCAGGGGTTACTCCTAGCTCTGCGCTCAGAAATTGCCCTGGCAGGCTCTGGGGACCACATGGGATGCAGGAATTGAACCACTGTCAGTTCTGGGTCTGCTGCGTGCAAGACCCTTGACTAGAGGTTTTTAAGAGTTAAAAACATTAAGCCTATACTGAAGGAAGCAATAATGCTACAAGTAAAAAGAATGCATGTTAATTATAGATAATGGATCATTATTAATATCTTATTCTAAATTCAACAAAGCTCTCAATACATAAATGAGTACTAGTTACTATGGAAGAAATGAGACCAGGTCACAATGTCTGTTCTGGGAATCATTTAATATACGATCTCCTGTGTCTGCTTCTTTTACTTAATACATTCTCAAGATTCACTCATGTGGCAGTCAGTATCTACCAGTACTGCATTCAACTGTGGCTAAAAACATTCTACTACATGATATCCCATATATCAGTGATGGCTAACCTTTTTGAGCCCGAGTGCCCAAACTGCCGCACAAAACCAAAGAATTTCCTTTAAAGTGCCAGCACATCAATTAAACCTTAATAACAAGATTTTAATATCTAAAAACTTCTTATAAATTTTGTAAATGTAATTAATTGCAGACCTTCCCGCGTACCAGCTGCAAGGCCTTCACGTGCCACTGCTAGCACGCGTGCGGTAGGTTCACCATCGCGGCCGTATATTCTTTATCTATATATCATTAAGTAGATATTATGGAAGCTAGAGAGATATTACAGCAAGTAGCTTGTTTTGTAAACAACCAAGGTAGGTAGGTTCAATACCAGTACCCCACCAGGAGTGATTCCTGAGTACAGAGCCAGAAGTACACCCTCAGCACTGCCAATAAACAAACAAAAAAACAAAACAAAACAAAGATATTATGAATCATGCTCTTATAAACATTTGTATATAAACTTTTGTGAACAATGTCGTATACCAATATTAGAGATACTCTTTTAAGGACAGCACATACAATAATGTTATTAACAAAAAGTAGGCAGTGAATATTCACATATGAACATTTACTACGTGTTAAACAACTTGCTAAAGATTCACAAAAATTGGGGCCAGAGAGAGAGCATGGATGTAAGGCATTTGCCTTGCATGCAGAAGGATGGTGGTTTGAATCCCGGCATCCCATATGGTCCCCCGAGTCTGCCAGCAGTGATTTCTGAGCATAGAGCCAGGAGTAACGCCTGAGCGCTGCCGGGTCATCCAAAAACAAAAAAAAAAAAGATTTTACAAAAATTACTGTAGTTGAGGGATGGCCAGTTAAGGTTAGAGAATGAGACTAATATTACTGTAGTTAACTCACATATAAGCTCTAGGAGGTAGGAATCATTGTTCTCTTCATTTTACAGGTTAATAATTTCACAAATAAGGCTAATATAATCTGTTCATGGTCATCAAGATGGTAACTAAGTTCTGGGTTTAAGCTTAAGGCTGAATTAATAGAACATATATACATGTATATAACACCATGTGGAAAGGATGAATTTTTCTAGATAAACATTTGGTAATTTTAAGTATCTACAATGCTTTTATGTTAGTGGAGAATAATTATTGCAACTTAAGTGTGTCATGTAAGAGTGATCTCATTGGGGATCAGTCACTTATGAAGCAAGTGCCTTAATCACTAGTATATTTTCTGTAACTACCTTCAAACTATCAACCAAATCCTCCCAAACCCAAAAGTTTCGCTTTAAAGTGTTTATTTGGATTGGGGGCCACACCCAGAAATGCTCAGTGACTCTGTGCCATGTCTAAAGGAGGGCACTATGCTCAAAAGGTCTTAGCTGCCTGTTCCCATAAGGGAGGACACCAGGCTTGAGAGACCTGAGCTGCCTGTACCCACAAGGAAGGGCATTAGGCATAAAGAGATCTCCGCTGCCCATCCATGAGGCTTTCAGGAAATGAGGAAACTGACAGGGGATGTGGCATAAATATTATTTGAGACTTCACTTCACTAACATCCTAAGGACCTTTCTTTGAGCCTCTCTTAAAGACCACTCAGATTTCTGAAAACCCACCCTGTCAAGAACAGTTGTGTATGCTCAAACCATTCTTTATTTTTATTTTATTATTATTTTTTTTTTTGGTTTTTCGGCCACACCCGGTGACGCTCAGGGGTTACTCCTGGCTATGTGCTCAGAAGTCGCTCCTGGCTTGGGGGACCATATGGGACACCGGGGGATCGAACCGCGGTCCTGTCCAAGGCTAGCGCAGGTAAGGCAGGCACCTTACCTCTTGCGCCACCGCCCGGCCCCAAACCATTCTTTATTAATCTTAAAAAATTATTAACCTCAAACTAGCTTTGCTGTTAATTTAAGTGCAGTCATATAAAAAGTTAATATTTCAGGCCTCAGCTCAGAATGCATGAGTTGAAGTGGGCCAGGGCAGTGGAGGGCGCCAGTCTCCGGGAGCTGACCTTGCTGGAGGGGCACCGAGGCTTGGGGCTGTGCTGTGCCATGGGTCAGTAAAGATAAACATGCAGTTTATTCTGCACATTTTGTCTAGGTACAGTGTGGGAACTAACAATTATATCTGCAATGATGATGCCTTGCCAAGAAATTTACTATAAATGTTCTGGTCTAACCCAGAGGAGAGACAAGAATAAAGTGACAAGATGCAACCTCACTTCTGTGCATTTTAATCTGATCCCGCTGCTGACTTCTTGGACCTACCTTCCAACATGTATCCCGAGAATTCCCTTAGTGTCTGGACCAAGCAGGCCATGACAGCTATGCCCAGCTCTGTGCACAGATGCTGCTTCTGACAGTGCTCCGGGGGATCATCTACAGTGCCAGGGATGGATCCAAGGCAGGTCACCTACAACTTAATCCCTACTCTGTCAGGCCTTCCTGCCACTTTTGTAAATAGTATCCAGTCTTATGAATACCTCTTCTCAGCTCATTCTCCATGAAGTCCCAACTCTTACAATTCTTCAGTCTCAGAAAAGGAACTTATGATTCATTGAACACTCTCCCTTCCCTTCTTTTTGTTTTTGTCCCCCCAACTGTGCTGGGGACTACTCTTTGGATCAGTGCTCAGAATTTCTCTCAATGCTGCAGCTCAGAGGACCAGACTGATGTTAGGAGACCATGTAGTATCAGGCACTAAACCTGAGGCCCTTAATGCAAAACACTCACTCCAGCCTATTGTGCTATCTTCTCCAACCCCTCCTATTCTTTTATATTAACTTTCCACTGTGAAAGTACATGGCTAATATTATCACTCCTTCATAAACATCTGCAAATGCTTTACTCCAACTTTTGTTATATTAATTCACTAAAACCCCAAATCCAGGGGCCGAAGAGATAGCATGGAGGTAAGGCGTTTGCCTTGCATGCAAAAGGACAGTGGTTTGAATCCCGGCATCCTATGTGGTCCCCATGTGCTTTCCAGGAGCAATTTCTGAGCGTAGAGCCAGGAGTAACCCCTGATCACCACTGGGTGTGACCCAAAAAAACAAAAAAAAAACAAACAAAAACCAAGTCCAGCTATAACTATATGCTTACTTTTTGCTGTACCCTTACCTCCAAATATAGGTGACCTGATTATATTCATAACATACTAACTTGTGAAGTGGTCCTCAGAGTTACCTGGTTCTCTGGCCATAGTTTTCAATCCATTCAACCCTTTGCAGGACAAGACTATTTCCTCAAGTATCCCAAATCATCCTCTCTAATCATATTTTATCTTGAAGACCTTGCCTCTTCCACTTAGGAAACAATCTGCAGATCACCCCACAAACATGCCTACTTGCCCCAATTAGCACCAATATCAAAATGTACATAAGCATTAAGAGACTGCAAGTCCCACGAAGGTATGAATGCAAGTACCATAAATGTGTGGCCTCCAACAAGCACCACAATCAAGTATCTGAACATAATAACGAAGTATGTGCAACTCCCTATTATCAAAACAAGAAGGGAATAAAAGGGTAATATGAAAAAATACTCTTAGGGCCCGGAGAGATAGCACAGCGGCGTTTGCCTTGCAAGCAGCCAATCCAGGACCAAAGGTGGTTGGTTCGAATCCCGGTGTCCCATATCGTCCCCCGTGCCTGCCAGGAGCTATTTCTGAGCAGACAGCCAGGAGTAACCCCTGAGCACCGCCGGGTGTGGCCCAAAAACCAAAAAAAAAAAAAAATACTCTTAGAGAAAACTCAAGATTCTCTTGTAAGTTCTACTGAATATTTAAATTAGGAATAATGCAAATTTTATTTTAAAAAATATCTTTAAAAGGCTAAAGAGATAGTATTTTGGTTATAGGGCTTTCTTTGCATGCGGTCAATAGGGTTCAATTCCCAGTACACATACGGTTTTCCAAACCAGCCAGTATGAGTTCTGAGCACAGAACCAGTAATAATAAGCCATGAGCAGCACCGTTTGTGGCTCCAAAACAAAAGTTCTTTAAAAATAAGGCCAGAGCTAGATAGTACAGCAAGTAGGGCGTTTGTTTTTTGTTTTGTTTTGTTTTTGTTTTGCACACCAGACCGTGCTCAGGGGCTACTCCTGGCACTGAGCTCAGAAATTGCCCCTGGCAAGCTCGGGGAGGGGGGGGGAAGCATATGGGATGTCAAGATTCAAACCGTCATCCGCCCTGTGTTGGTTGCATGCAAGGCAAACGCTATCACTCCGGCCAGGGCGGTTTCTTTACATGTGGCCAATCACCAGAATCCCAAATGGTCTCCTGAGCCTGCCAAATGTAACCTGAGCACCACTGGGTGTGGCCCAAAACCGAAAATATTCCTTGAAAGATGGATATGATACAATTTCCAATTCATTTTAGGAAATCAGAAAAACTCTGATAATAAAATCAAACCAAAATATGTAAAAATCATTCTGTGAAGAAAAGCGCAATAATGTTTGGCAAAATACTGCAGTACAGGAAAATGTACTGGCATGTAAAATTGATTAAATAACCCTCAAGCCTTATATACATTAGAATTAACAAAAAACATGATCATCTCAAGGATTGAGAAGAAAGATCAATCAAAATGCAGCTCTTCCCCTAAATAGCTATAGCAATCCTGGAGAAAAAAATGGAAGGCATCACTTTCTCCAACTTCAAAATGTGCTATCTCTCTCTGGCCCCACACATATAAGACTTTTAATGTGATTTCTGGCACCATAAAAAATAAGAACTAAACTAAAACAAGAAGCACTACACATCAACAGTATGCCAAGATTATTTTGAAATGTCATCAAATTCTCACAAGGATATGAAAATCAAAATTGCCATAGTATAGCAAGTAGTGCACTTTCCTTGCATACAGCTCACTGGGTCAATCCCAGCATCCCATATAGTCTGCTGAACACTGCCAGGACTGATCTCTGAGCAGAGGCAGCAGTAAATTGAGCACTGCTGGATGTGGTTCAAAAGAGCAGAATAAACAAGAATACAGTAAAACACTGCTTTCGCAACTATAAAGTACTCTGAATTCAGTATGCAAAAAATCTCACAAAGATAAGTATACAAATAACTACCTGATGGATTAGCAACACCATGTCTAGGAATTTATGCAAAAACAGAAGGATATCCACAAAAGAAGTGTACAAGAACTTAGCAAAATTATAACAACTGAAAGAAGAAATAATCCAAGTATAGAAATAAACATAGTAGGGAAATAAATAATGCCCCAAAACAATAGAAACAAGGGTCTTTTGTAGAAAGCCATCTATAGTGTGGGAAGAAGGAACAGGACAGGTATGGGACCATGACAACAGTGATAGAGGGAAGTGGGTGCTGAAAGAAGTTAAAAGTGATAAGCATGATACCCTCTCAGTAACAATATTACAAACCACAGTGCCTAAAAGGAAAAGAGAAAAAGAAAAGTGTCTGCCATAGTGGGAGCAGGAAGGAAATTGGGGATATTGAGAGAAGGAAATGGATACTAGCAACTTGGACACTGAACACTGCTTAATCACTGTATGACTGAAACTCAATCATGAGTAACTTCGTAAATTATGGTGATTTTTTTTAAAGTACTTGCTAAATAAAATTAAATAATTAAAAAGAAATAATCCAAGGGGCTGACCCAGATTCAATCCCTGGCACCCTAAATGATCCTCGTAAGTGGCCAAGAGTAAGTCCTGAGCACTGCCAGATATGGTCCCAAAAGAAATAAAAAGATGCTAACGTGGGCCAGAGATATAGCATATCTATATAGTAGGGCGTTTGCCCTGCATGCAGAAGGATGGTGGTTCGAGTCCCAGCATCCCATACAGTCCCCCGAGTCTGCCAGGAGTAACCAAATTTCTGCCAGGATTTCTGAGCACGGAGCCAGGAGTAAGCCCTGAGCACTGCCAGGCGTGACCCAAAAACCAAAAAAAAAAAAAAAAAAGATGCTAACTTGAATTAAAATGGGTTCCCACTGGACAACTCAGGGATAATTTTAGCCCCAAATAGAGAATAAACAGGGAGTGAAATAGAAAATAAGTAAAAGATTGAAAGTTTGATGAAAAATTGGTAGGATTCACTAAGACCTCTGATATTCATCAGAAGTACATATAAACCTGGGGCCGGAGAGATAGCATGGAGGTAAGGCGTTTGCCTGTCATGCAGAAGGTCATTAGATCGAATCCCAGCATCCCATATGGTCCTCCGAGCCTGCCAGGAGCGACTTCTGAGCATGGAGCCAGGAGTAACCCCTGAGCGCTGCCGGCTGTGACCCAAAAACAAAAAAAACAAACAAACAAACACACACACATACACAAAAAGAAGTACATATAACCTGACAAAAGCCATAAACATCAGACAAACTCAACTTGAGAAATATCTTACAAATTAAATTTTTGGGTGTTTTCTGATTTGGTTTTTTGTTTTTTGTTTTTTAGTTTTTGGGCCACACCCAGCAGTTGCCAGGGGTTACTCCTGGCTTTGTGCTTAGAAATCGCTCCTGGCAGGCAAGGGGGACCATATGGAATGCTGGGATTCAAACTACCATTGGTCCTGTGTCCACTGCTTGCAAGGCAAACACTCTACCGCTGTGCTATCTCTCTGGCCCCAGAAAACAAGTTTTTAAAATAAAAATTAAAAAAGGGGGGGGGGGGGCCTGAGAGATAGCACAGCGATAGGGTGTTTACCTTGCACGAGGCAACCCAGGACAGACCTGAGTTTGATTCCTGGCATCCCATATGATCCCCAGAGCCTGCCAGGAGTAATTTCTGAGCACAGAACTAGGAGAAATCCCTGAGCTAAATAGAATTAAATAATTAAAAAAAATAATCCAAGTGGCTGACCCATATTCAATTCCTGGCACCCTAAATGATCCTCGTAAGTGGCCAAGAGTAAGCCCTGAGCACTGCTGGGTATGATCCAAACTCCACCCCCCCCAAAAAATCTGAGTCAGTCCCATGTAAGGGAAATGCCATACTTTCCATACTTTTCCTACCTACCAACATTTCCATTTATTTGTTACTTTTCTACATTGTACCCTATATATATAAACTTTGTTATTTCTCAAAAGATCTCTACCTACTCAATGACATAAAAACAATAAAATCTGGGCTGGAACGATGGCGCAGGGCGGCGCAGGGCATAAGGCATCTGCCCTGTGCACGCTAGCCTAGGACGGACCGCAGCTCAATTCCCTGGCATTTCATATGGTCCCCAAGCCGGGGTGATTTCTGAGCACATAGCCAGTAGTAACCCGAGAATCACCGGGTGTGGCCCAAAAACCAAAAAAGAAGACAATAAAATCTGAAATGTGTCTTATAAATGCAGGCAATAAATAATTATTTTATATAAAATTAAAGTTTAAATTTAGAGAGATTATAATTATACAGTGTATATACAGTATCACTTAGTAATGGCATACAGGGCCCAGAGTAATAGTATAGAATGTAGGGAGTTTGCCTGGCACATGACCACTTGGCTTCGATTCCCAGCATCTAATACAGTCCTGGGAGTCCACCTGGAATAACCTTTGAACACTGCCAGGCGTGGCCAAAACACAAAAAATGAAAAGTAAAAAGTAAAAAAATAAAAATCATATACATACCTAATTTTAGTTCAATTGCTGTATTGGTATTACATTTGTACTCTGCCAGTTTTTTCTCCACTGCACTCTTATATTCAACCAAAAATTTCTCCATAGCACCAAATCCTGTAACAAAGTATTTTAAAATTAGTTGTAAGTGGTTCAAATAGTCAAACCTACAAACAGGGTCATTAGAGTGAAAATAATGGAAGACTTAAAACATGCTAGTTGATCATAAAAGTACAGGTTTCAAAACCAAAGATAGTCCAGGATTTAAGGTGCTTGCCTTGCACAAGGCAGTCATGGTTCTACCTCTGGCACTGCATCTGATCCCCTGAATATTGCCAGGCATGATCTCTGAATGCAAACCTAGGAATAAGCCCTAAGCATTGCCAAATATGGCTCCAAAACAATAACATATACTTATATGTTACTGTATACTGGTACTGATATGACTATCTCTTTATAAAATACAAAGCCTTTTTCTTTTTAAATAATAACTTTATTTAAGCCCCATGATTATAAACATGATCGTAGTTGGTTTCAGTCATAAAAAGAACACCCCCCTTCACCAGTGCAACATTACCACCACCAAAGCCCCCATCTCCCTCCTCCCCCAACCCCAAAACCTTTATTTTTGATAAGAGACTTATGACTAGGCTTACCTTACTATTAAGTAAGTAAATCTGAAAATTAACATCAGATACTACCAATGTTTCCATTTAGTTCTAATATAAAATGCATGTTTTGGCTTAAAATTAATAGTCACTTTGGGGTTTTGTTAGGGCCACAGCTGGTAGTGCTCAGAGCTTACTCCTGGCTCTATCCTCAAAGACCAAACACTATATATGGTGCTGGGATCAACCCAGGTCTGCTGTGTGCAAGACCAGAAAGGGCCATACCAGCATCCTATAAATCCGGCCAAACCAAGTAGCCTTTTTACTGGGGAGGAGGGGTGCCAAACCTGGCAGCGCTCAGGGGTTATTCCTGGCTCTTTGCTCAGAAGTTGCTCCTGGCAGGCTCAAGGTACTACATAGGATGCCGGGATTCGAACCACCGTCCTTCTGCATGCAAGGCAAACGCCTTACCTCCATGCTATCTCTCTGGCCCCCCCAGGTAGCCTTTTTAAAAGAAATATGTAAAGGATACCACTTCTCCACTAAGAAACAATTTGCCATATCTAGTGATCAATATAATAGCATTTATTTCCAGTACTTGAACATTTCTACCCAGAGTATATGTAGACATATAGACATAAAAACTCACCACTGCGGGGACCCAGAGATGGCTCAGTGGCAAAAATGTGTCTTAGGGCCGGGCGGTGGCGCTGGAGGTAAGGTGCCTGCCTTACCTGCGCTAGCCTAGGAGACGGACCGCGGTTCGATCCCCCGGCGTCCCATATGGTCCCCCAAGCCAGGAGCGACTTCTGAGCGCATAGCCAGGAGTAACCCCTGAGCGTTACCGGGTGTGGCCCAAAAACCAAAAAAAAAAAAAAAAAAAAAAAAAAATGTGTCTTAAATCTGAGCCATATATGAGAAAATACTCATATATGCCAAGCATTGTTCCCAAACTTCTGCTGGAATCTCCAGTGCACAACACTGCATTAGCATACAACCTTTAATGTGGACTGCAACAAAAGATGGGTATGCAGTGACTAAGGCGCTTGCCTTGCACATGTGAACCTGGATTTGATACCTGGCATCATATATGGTCCCTCAAGCCCCATTGTGAGTGATTCCTGAGCACAGAGCCAGGAATACCTGAGCAAGCCAGGTATGGTCCAACACTGCCTTTTCTGCCCCCTTCAAAAATGTGAGCACAGGGGCCAGGGAAATAGCATGGAGGTAGGGCGTTTGCCTTGCATGCAGAAGGTCGGTGGTTCGAATCCCGGTATCCCATATGATCCCCTGAGCCTGCCAGGAGTGACTTCTGAGCGCATAGCCAAGAGTGACCCCTGAGTACTGCCAGTATAACCCAAATCCCCCACCCCAAAAAAAGTGAGCACAGTGACTATGTGGGAGCTTCAGTAATCTCAGATTGAGAACCACAAGTAAACAGTGTGACCCAATATTTGTTTGGAATGGTAGCATCAAGATCACAAGTGTATTAACAAAACCATAAACATTTATGTGTACATCAAAATAATAAATGTATTAATATGGGGCCGGAGAAATAGCATGGAGGTAAGGCATTTGCCTTGCATGCAGAAGGACTGTGGTTTGAATCCCGGCATCCCATATGGTCCCCCGAACCTGACAGGAGCGATTTCTGAGCACAGAGCCAGGAGTAATCTCTGAGTGCTGCCGGGTGTGACCCAAATACCAAAAAAAAAAAAAAAAAGTATTAATACTATTATAAAGAAGTGACCAAAACTATAATTCTCCCCCTAGTTTTTGGGTCACATCCAGTGACATTTAGGCCAAGTCCCCCGGGTGTAAGGTAAGACCCTTACCCGCTATCACTCTGAACCCTAAACTTAATTTTTTAAAAGAATGTAATCTCCACAAGGATATATGCAAAAAACTCTTGCAGATGTGCACTCTCCCATCATGACAAACAACAAAGTAGGAAAATGTTCCTTCCAAACCCCACCACTGATGATTAATAGATTATCTCAGAAAGAATAAACAGAAACTAGTAACCATGGTCATCTCTAGAATAAGAAAGAAGTTAGGGACATGAGTAGAGATGGGACATTGTCACAGCACTGATTTGTTTACCATATGGGCACAAAACCATAAAATGTAAGTTACTAAAATGTCCAAATGTTTTTACCACAATGGCAAAGTTTACCAAGGGAAATATTCAAAGGTGACAATATTCCAATAAACAGAAGTGTCAGTAAAAATGTAGTGGGGCCACAGGCAGAAATAAAAGGAGATACAAATCCATAATATATGCTATAAATTTCAGGAGGTTAAAAACACAAAGAAGAAAAACAACTGAGACCATAGAGACAGATTGGTACGGAGTTGAGAATTCTTGGATTCAAATACAGACTTCACCATATACTTGAGCACATTATTTGGCATCTCAGATCTTAATTTATAAAGTTGAAATAATAAAATCCACCTTGACAACTGGATGTGTCACCTTATGAAATCATTAGGGGCCGGAGAGCTAGCGTGGAGGTAAGGCGTTTGTTTGCCTTGCATGCACTCAGAAGGTCGGTGTTTTGAATCCGGGCATCCATAAGGTCCCCCGAACCTGCCAGGAGCTATTTCTGAGTACAGAGCCAGGAGGAGGCCCTGAGGGCTGCCGGTTGTGACCCAAAACCCAAATCCAAAAAAAAAAAAAGAGGGCAGAATAGGATGCGCAAGGAAATTAAGAGAAGACATGAAATGAAGAAATGAAACTTCTGCGAGAAGTTGCGATGAATGCAAGTAAAATGAATGCAAGTCGAACCTCTTTTCCACCGGAACCCTACGGGATTCCAGGGCAGGGCTGGGTTGGGATGGGTTGGGATGGGATGGGATGGGATGGGATGGGATGGGGAGGCATCAAGAGTTAAGACTCCAGCGGGGCGCTAGCTCCGAAGTGGACCGTGGAGGGAGGTGGAGGGAGCCTGGTGGGAGGAGGAGCGGAGCCTGCAAACCAGCCGGCGGGAACGGGACCTGCGGTGGGCCGCTGAGCCGGCAGTGAGCAGTCGTCCCGCGTCCGAACGAGCCCAAGCAGCCAGCGCCGCCGTAGGCTCCGTCAACCCGCCGTGCGTCCGTCCGTCCGTCCCCGGCCCTCGGAGGCGCGGGAAAGCGAGCGGCGGGGGCGGGGCTCAAACGGCGACGGGCGGCGGGTGCCGGAGGGAAGAGGTCCGCGCTTCCCAGCAGGGAGGCAGGAGGCAGGCCGCCGCCGTCAGGAAGCCGCGTCGGAGCTCCAAAGTGCTGAGCGAACGCTGTCACCGCCGTCCGGCCGTTCTGCAGCCGACCCGCCCGCCCCCGCCCGTCGGGAAACTTTTCCCGGGAACTTACCCGCCATTTCCGAGCTGCGAGCAAACACTCGCGGCTGGAGGAAGGACGAATCAACCCGCGCCTTCTCCGGCCGGAAGTGAGCGCGCGGCGCGACGCGCTTCCGGCCCCGCCCTCGGCAGGTCAGCGGCCAATCAGAGGAGCGGTTTTGAGGCGCGGCGCCGGCGGAAGCGGCCTAGGGGGCGGGGCGGGGCGGGGCGGACTCACTCCAGGAACGCTCTGAGTGCTGCTTCGGTTTCTGCCAATGCTGGCTGGTTGACGTCTCTTGCAGGCCTGCTCTGTGGAGGAGGCCCCCAAAGCTTTTTTTTTTTTTCTGTGGAGGCTCTAGCCAGGCGGTAGTATTATTTTACTGTTAATTGGCTGTCTTTTTTTTTTTTTAATATGAGACTGCATGAAGCTATTTTCTATCCCCCCCTCAGCCATATTTTTGGAGACGGGAGGCCAAAACTTGACTATTAGCTGGAGCCATCCCTCTAAAACAAACACCCGACTTCGGGTTTGATATAGGGAAAATGTAGGAATCGAGTTGCAGCTGCGAGAAAGACTTTGTTGGTTTCTGCTTTTTAAAACAATATTTTACTTTTTGGGTTAGTACTAGATGTCCTCCTCTTTCACTCCAGGGGTTACTAGGCAACCACACAGGCACCGAAATTGTTGCCTGATATTACTTGGAAGGAGCTAATAAAATCCCGTCTATCTCAAGCTGCCTTCCGTGGGCAGTCGGGCTTTGGCAGCTGTTGCAACTGCCCCAGTGATCTATACACAATGTGGTATATACTTCTGCAGACCTTAACATATTTACCTTAAAGGTTTTATAGCTATGAGATCGAGCTCCAATGGACCCCTGGGTAGACTAGAACTAATACATGTTCTCATTTTAGAAATAAGGAAAGCCTAGAAAAGGGAAACTGATGAAGCTCACACTCCACAACCAATGTGACAGTTCAGATATTCACCCCAGTGAGTCTTCATTTCTAATTAAATGACTCTCCTGAAGGTACCTCAGAAAAAGATACTGAGGTGAAAATGCTTAGGTTATTTTTTCCTTCAGCTAAATACAATATACTTAAAAATTTATGGTCATAGGGCCGGAGAGAGTACAGGAGTTTACAGGCAACTTTCCTTGCTCGTGCCGGTTTGATTCCTTGCACCCACATATTCTTAGTCTCAAACACTGCCAGGAGTAATCCTGAATCCCTGATCACAGAGTGTTGCCCTCCTCCCCAGCAAAAAGAAAAAGTATACAAATTTATTATCATGATGTAGAAGAAAACTGAAATTGATGCCCTGGTGATATGAATCCCCAAAGGAAAAGAGTATTTTTTGGAGGTGAATGAAGGAATTGGTGTTAGAGACAAAACTCAAGATCATATAAGCCAAATAATTAACTCTATTAATAACCTAGAATTCCAGCCCTATTTGTTTTTGTTCTTGTTGTTTTTAAAGGATGACTTATTTTGTTGTTTTTGGACCATACCTAACAGCACTCAGGGGTTACTCCTGGCTCTGAGTTCAGAAATCACTCCTGGCAGTCTCCGGGGACGTATAGGATTCTGGGGATCAAAATGGTCCATCCAGGGTTGGCAGTGTGCAAGGCAAATGCCCTCCTGCTGTACTCTAGCCCCAGAATGGCTTTTTTTTTTTTCTTTTTTCTTTTTTTTTTTTTTTTTTTTTTAGTTTTTGGTTCATACCTGGCAGTGTTCAGGAGTTACTCCTGTCTCTGTACTCAGAAATCGCCCCTGACAGGCTTGGGGGACCATATGAGATGCCAGGGATTGAGCCCAGGTCAGTTCCAGGTTGTCTGTGTGCAAGGCAAACGCCCTATCCCTGTGCTATCGCTCTGGCTCCAGGATGCCTTTTTTTTTTTTTTTTTTTAACTATCTTATCTGTAAACCAGCTGATAACAGACCAACAGTTATGATGCTCCCAAAAAGCAAATTTTCCTAATTGTAGCAAATCTGAAATTAATAAATCCTATAACTTTATGGCTAGTTTCAGTAAGAGGAAACCTTTATATGATAAATATGAATATTGATTAGATCAATGTTAATAAAATTATGAAACCTATGTTCAGTGAACTAACATGTTCTACTTACAGAAATGTTAAATTTTAAATGCCCTTGTCTTAGAATTGTTTGTTCACATAATTTAAATGTCACGGAATATATGACTAGGAACTGTTTACCTAAAAAATAAAAAAAAAAATTTATCCAGAAAGCTAATATATAATAATATTACCCAAAAAGGCAAATGTGTTTTTTGGGTTTAAAGCCACACATAGCCATACTCAGGGCTTACTCCTAGCTCTGCTCAGGGATCATTTTTGGTGGGCTTGTGGACCATATGGGAAGCAAGGGATTCAACCTGGGCTCACCGTATTCAAGGAAAAAGCACTACCCACTATACTATCATTTCGCCCTGTTCCTCCTTTTAAAGTTTTAATTTTACTTTATTCTCAAATAGATATAAAAAGTTAATGTTACTCCTATGGAATAAAACATCTGTTGAAGGAATGGTTGTCATGAAATAGTGGCTTGAAAAATAGCTTCTAATAGTCTCAACTGTACTATTTCATGATTGACCTTGTTTCCTATATTAAGTTTAGTTGTATATTAGCATTAACAGATATCTCCCTAGTCACCAAGATTCATTGTTTTTGTTCTTGTTGGGTTATTTTTTGTTGTTTTTCTGTTTTTGAGTCACACCCAGCAGCGTTCAGGGGCTACTCCTGGCTCTATGCTCAGGAATCGCCCCCCGGTAGGCACAGGGGACCATATGGGATTCTGGGATTCGAACCATCGTCCTTCTGTATGCAAGGCAAACGCCCTACCGCTGTGCTATATCTCCAGCCCCAGTTCTTGTTGTTTTTAAAGGATGACTTGTTGTTTTTGGACCACACCTAGCAGCGTTCAGGGGTTACTCCTGGCTCTGAGCTCAGAAATTGCTCCTGGCAGGCTTGGGGGACCTTATAGGATGAATATAGCCATATTAACTAAAGGAATTTGCAAACTTCGGTGGTTTTTTTATTTAAAAAATTTATTAAAAAATTTAAAAAAGGGGAGAGGTAGAATGGAGGTAAGAAGTTTTGCCTTTCATGCAGCACTGTGGTTCGAATCCCTGTGCCTGCCAGGGGCGATTTCTGAACATAGAGCCAGAAGCAACCCCTGAATGCTGCTGGGTGTGACTCAAAAACCAAAAAAAAAAAAAAAAAGTATTAAACATTTAAAAAAAAAAAAAAAAAAAAGGAACGCGGGGCTGGCAAGGTGGCGCTAGAGGTAAGGTGTCTGCCTTGCAAGCGCTAGCCAAGGATCAGGACCGCGGTTCGATCCCCCGGCGTCCCATATGGTCCCCCCCAAGCCAGGGGCAATTTCTGAGGCTTAGCCAGGAGTAACCCCTGAGCATCGAACGGGTGTGGCCCGAAAAACCAAAAAAAAAAAAAAAAAGGAACGCTTCACGAATTTGTGTGTCATCCTTGCGCAGGGGCCATGCTAATCTTCTCTGTATCGTTCCAATTTTAGTATATGTGCTGCTGAAGCGAGCACAGTATTAAATTTTTTTATTAAAAAATGAAATGTAGGGTCCAGAGAGATAGCACAGCAGTGTTTGCCTTGCAAGCAGCCGATCCAGGATCAAAGGTGGTTGGTTGGAATCCCGGTGTCCCATATGGTCCCCCGTGCCTGCCAGGAGCTATTTCTGAGCAGACAGCCAGGAGTAACCCCTGAGCACTGCCGAGTGTGGCCCAAAAACAAAACAAAAAACAAAAAAAAAAAAAGAAATGTAGCCATATTAACTAAAGGAATTGACAAACATTGGTGTTTTTTTCAGTGTTGAGGGTTGAACCCTTATATATGCCTTATATATGCAATGAAAGAACTCTATCATCAAACTACAACCAACTCTTAAAATTTTCTGTTCCTATGTGGTTGCATTAAAGTGATAGCATTATTATAGGATAAAAATTCTGAAAGGGGGCCGGAGAGATAGCATGGAGGTAAGGCGTTTGCCTTTCATGCAGGAGGTCATCGGTTCAAATCCCGGCGCCCCATATGGTCCTCCGTGCCTGCCAGGAGCAATTTCTGAGCCTGGAGCCAGGAATAACCCCTGAGCACTGCCGGGTGTGACCCAAAAACCACAAAAAAAAAAAAATTCTGAAAGATTTTCTTCAGAGGAAAAAGACATATTACATATTAAGAAAGAACAAAATAAAAAAAGAAAGAAAGAAAGAACGATGTAGAAGTCAAGTGCACATGGATGAATAATTTTTGCCATCCTGTTAAATAATTTACAGAAGCTATTTTTTATAACACATAATACTAAAATAGTGGACATCAGAAAGTGAATGTGAAGGCTAGGGAGATAGTGCAGTGGGCAGGGGGCTTGCCTTGTACTCAGCTAACCAAGGTATGCAATGCCAGGCACCCCATATGGTCCCCTGAGCCCTATGAGGAGTGGTATCTGAGAGCAAAGCCAAGACTAAGCCCTGAACACTGCTGTGTGTGGCCCAAAAATGAAGGGAAATGAAAAGAAAATAGAAGTAGGATGGCCCGGAGAGATAGCACAGCGGCGTTTGCCTTGCAAGCAGCCGATCCAGGACCAAAGGTGGTTGGTTCGAATCCCGGTGTCCCATATGGTCCCCCGTGCCTGCCAGGAGCTATTTCTGAGCAGACAGCCAGGAGTAACCCCTGAGCACTGCTGGGTGTGACCCAAAAACCAAAAAAAAAAAAAAAAAAAAGAAGTGGGAAATCTCTGATCTAAAAGAAAATTTAGGTACTTAATGTAACTATTACTGATTAGTACACCTATCTAATTATTTGTTTAGTACCTAGTATCAGTTTGAGTGGAAGTAATGCTGTATTTCAGTTACAGAACAATTGATTCAAAATTGTGATCTAGCCATGTGACTTTCTAATGGGATGAAAGAAATAAAATATAGGGCCCGGAGAGATAGCACAGCGGTGTTTGCCTTGCAAGCAGCCGATCCAGGACCAAAGGTGTCCCATATGGTCCCCTGTGCCTGCCAGGAGCTATTTCTGAGCAGACAGCCAGGAGTAACCCCTGAGCACCACCGAGTGTGGCCCAAAAACCAAAAATAAATAAATAAATAAATAAAATATAAAATTATCTCATACTTAAGGAAAAGCATCATAATTGAATAATTCAAATGGCTCACAAAACTAGAACACAAGCTTGTATATAGGGCCCTCTGTTTAATCTCTGCAAACATGATCTTCAACCATCACCATGTATAGTTAAAAAAAATGACTTTAAAGGGGCCAGAGCAGTAGAGCAGTGGTAGGGCCTTTGCCTTGCATGCAGCTGACCCAAGATGGACTGTGGTTTTATTCCCCAGCATCCCATATTGTCCTCCAAGCCAAGAGTGATTTCTGAGCGCATAGCCAGGAGTAACCCGTGAGTGTCACCGGGTGTGGCCCAAAAACCACAAAATAAAAGGTATAGTAAGGGCTGGAGAGATAGCACACCGGTAAGGCATTTGCCTTAGACGCAGAAGGACAGTGGTTCAAATCCCGGCATCACATATGGTCCCCTGAGCCTGCCAGAAGCAATTTCTTTTTTTTGTTTGTTTGTTTTGGTTTTGGTTTTTTGGTTTTTGGGCTACACCTGGTGGTGCTCAGGGGTTTCTCCTGGCTGTCTGCTCAGAAATAGCTCCTGGCAGGCACGGGGGACCCTATGGGACACTGGAATTCGAACCAACCACCTTTGGTCCTGGATCGGCTGCTTGCAAGGCAAACGCCGCTGTGCTATAAGCATAGATCCAAGAGTAATCCCTGAACACTGCCAGATGTGACCCAAAACAAATAAACAAACACAAACAAAACTAAGATATACTGAGTAACATATAATGAGTTTTGAAGCAAAATTTAGGAATCAAAATTTTCAAACATAGAAGCCAGAGTGATGGCACAGCGATAGGACGTTTGCCTTGCACATGGCTGACCCAGGACAGACATCAGTTCAATTCCCACATATCCCAAAATGGTCCCCCAAGCCAGGAGGATTTCTGAACACATAGCCAGGAGTAACCCCTGAGTGTCACTGGGTGTGTCCAATAATCAAAAACAAAAACAAAAAAAAAAGGAAAAGAAAAAAACATATTTTCAATTATTGTCATAAAAATCTGGTATAAGTCATTGTCATATTTTTATATGTGGTACATAGATACATAAAAAGTCCTATAAATATGTATGTAATTTTATTATAGTCAATTTCTATATTAAATATTATTATTTAAGCAAAAAATTAAATACTCATTTAAATATTTTCTGCTCTAGATGATCACCTGTGATCCCTGAAGATCCTGGCTGACTCCCACACCCTTGCTTGAGGTTTGTCAGCAAATAACTGATAGAATTGATTCTACAGCCATGTCTCTTATTTGGACCTGTTTGACCACTTTCTTTCTCTTTTCTTCTTGCAAAAAAATTTATTTCCTTCATGAAAATACTTTAGAGCGGGCCCAGAGAGATAGCACAGCAGCGTTTGCCTTGCAAGCAGCCTATCCAGGACCAAAGGTGGTTGGTTCGAATCCCGGTGTCCCATATGGTGTCCCTCCCCCCCACACACCCCGTGCCTGCCAGGAGCTATTTCTGAGCAGACAGCCAGGAGTAACCCCTGAGCAAAGCCGAGTGTGGCCCAAAAACCAAAAAAAAAAAAAAAAAAGAAAATACTTTAGAGCAAAGTAATTGTATGTAACACTTGGTTCACACATATTAATGAACATAATTTGGGGGGGCCAGAGACATAGTGCAAGGGTAAGGTGCTTGACTGACTCTCAAGGAGGGATCTCTGAACACAGATCCAGGAACAAGCTCTGAGTACCACCAGGTTAGTTCAGAAACCAAAATCAACTGTGAAGCCTAGAGCAGAATGGACTGCTTTAGCGATTCTTTTTTTTTTTTTAGATGATATGACCATTTTATTTCCTAAATGCACTTCTCTTTTCTCAAGACTTACATAACTGTCAGTGAAAGTTTAACAATAAGAACCAATCTAATACCTACACTATCATACTTTGGTGCTAGTAATGTAGATGGATCCTCAAACCTTTGATTTGGGAGAACTTATGTAAGACAACAAAACAATAATTTAGAAGTTCTGGGCCCGGAGAGGTAGCACAGCGGTGTTTGCCTTGCAAACAGCCGATCCAGGACCAAAGGTGGTTGGTTCGAATCCCAGTGTCCCATATGGTCCCCCCGTGCCTGCCAGGAGCTATTTCTGAGCAGACAGCCAGGAGTAACCCCTGAGCACCACCGGGTGTGGCCCCCCAAACCCCCCCCCCAAAAAAAAGAAAAAAAATGAAATTCTAAGTCTCCAAAGAAGATTTTAAATGTCTGAATAGAAATGTTTACAGGTTGGGGCTGGAGAGGTGGCGCTAGAGGTAAGGTATCTGCCTTGCAAGCGCTAGCGTAGGACGGACCGCGATTCGATCCCCTGGCGTCCCATAGGTCCCCCCATAGGTCCTGAGTGCTTAGCCAGGAGTAACCCCTGAGCGTCAAACGGGTGTGGCCCCAAAAACAAAACAAAAAAAAAAAAAGAAAAGAAAAGAAATGGTTACAGGCAGTGGGATTGTTAAGAAGCATCTTCCATGTCCATATCTGTAGAATATAAGTCCTTTGGATGGGCTTGGATGGTGGTGGATGGTGATGGAGGGATGAGAGGCCTTTCTCCTTCAGCCCAGGACCAAGTGTTTCCAACCCCCTCCAGCTGGCAGGTCTGCAGTTTCAGGTAGCAGGGAGGAAATGTAGCGGCGAGGAAATCATCCATAGACAGGTTCCAGGATATATCAGCTTTAATCATGCCCTAGCCACCACATGTGTGGCTTATAAACCTTTTAAGCTGGATCCCTCACCAGCCCTGCATTGTACCTTGTCCCTCAGCCATCTCCTCTCCAACCATCTTTCTTGCTTCTCTCCTTTCTCCTGGCCTCTGGCCAAACCTTTTGAGACCGCCCCATGACCCCTCCCAGAAATGTAGGTAAGGTTACACAGGAAGAATGGGGGGTGGGGATCAATTTCTCATTCTGGGAGCTCTTTGAGGATACACAAATAACCAACAAAGAAGTAAATGGGGGGCCGGGCGGTGGCGCTGGAGGTAAGGTGCCTGCCTTGCCTGCCTGCGCTAGTCTAGGACGGACCGTGGTTCGATCCCCCGGCGTCCCATATGGTCCCCCAAGAAGCCAGGAGCAACTTCTGAGCGCATAGCCAGGAGTAACCCCTGAGCGTCACAGGGTGTGGCCCAAAAACCAAAAAAAAAAAAAAAAAAAGTAGATGGGACAACACACATCCTGTTGCAATTCTGTAACATTTTTTCTTACATTTGCTTTCCTTTGCTTGCAACAGGGGCATGGATAAGATGGATATTTTGCTTTACTTCTTTGATGTCCTCAACTTTCTGTAGTTCTTTTTTTTTCTTCAATCTGTTCATTATAAATTTAGCTTACCGTTTCTGCTTGATCTCTTCTACTCTCTTCATTGCATCAATAGTTTCATTCCATAGCTCTCGCTGGTTTTTCTTCATTTTTCAAATTCAAATGAATTATCTACTGTAAGCTCTTTACCAGCTGCTTTCCGGAAGGCTTTCGTCCACCTCACTTTGCGAGGATTGCACTTTTTCTTAAAGTTTTTATGACCTTTGGATTTACGGAATCTGAACACCTTGCAATTGTTCAGGACGAACATCATGCGTTGGCCGGGGTAGATGGGCCCGGAACAAAAGTAACATTTTTCGATCCTCATCTTGTACTCGCATGGGATGGGGACAGCCTGGTGCCACGCTGAACACGAGCATTTAACGATTATTCTTATATAAAAGGAATTCTATATTTCCTTCAATACTGGTATTAGTCTCATTTTGTACAATCATAAAAAGATATCTAAACTTTGGGGCTTGAGCGTAGGGTAGCAAAGCGGTAGGGCATTTGCCTTGCATGTGGCCAACCCAAGATGGACCCCAGTTGGATTCCCAGCATCCCATATGGTCCCCTGAGCCTGAGCCTGCCAGGAACAACATCTGAGTGCAAGAACCAGGAGTAGCCCTTGGGCCCTGCCAGGTGTGAGCCCCCCCAAAATCTGAACTTTTACTTAAAATTATTTAGAACTATTTAAAAAAATACTTTGCAACACCCTTGGGCAGTCTTCAGTGCTTATTCTTTGCTCTGCACTCAGAAACCACTTCTTGCAGGGCATGGGGACCACATGGGATGTGAGGGATCAAACCCTGGTAAGCTGCATGCAAACACCCTACCCACTGTCTTTCTAGTTTCTAAAAAATTTATTTAGGCTGGAGAGATAGCATGGAAGTAGGGTGTTTGCCTTGTATGCAGAAGGACAGTGGTTCGAATCAGCATCCCAAAAACCAAAAAAAATTTTTCTTATTAAAAAAATCACTTTGGGGGGCTGGGCGGTGGCGCTAGAGGTAAGGTGTCTGCCTTGCCTGCGCTAGCCTTGGACGGACTGCGGTTTGATTCCACGGCGACCCATATGGTCCCCCAAGCCAGGAGCAACTTCTGAGCGCATAGCCAGGAGTAACCCCTGAGCGTTACCGGGTGTGGCCCAAAAAAACAAAAAAAAATCACTTTGGGGGCCAAAGAGATAACATGGAGGTAAGGCGTTTGCTTTTCATGCAGAAGGACGGTGGTTCGAATCCCAGCATCCCATATGATCCCCCGTGCCTGCTAAGAGCAATTTCTGAGCGTGGAGCCAGGAGTGACCCCTGAGCACTGCCGGGTGTGACCCAAAAAAAACAAAACAAAACAAAAAATCACTTTGATGGGGTCAAAGTGGTGGTGTAAGCGGTAGGACGTCTGCCTTGCAGGCTCTAATCTAAGACAAACTACGGTTCAATCCCCAGGCATCCCATATGGTCCCCCAAACCAGGAGCGATTTTTGTTTGTTTGTTTTTTGGGTCACATCCGGCAGCGCTCAGGGGTTACTCCTAGCTCTACGCTCAGAAATCGCTCCTGGCAGGCTCAGGAGACCATATGGGATGCCGGGATTCTTAGCACCATCCTTCTGCATGCAAGGCAAAATGCCCTACGTTCATGCTATCTCTCCGACCCCGCAGGAGCGATTTTTGAGAGCATAGCCAGGAGTAACCCCTAAGCATCACCAGGTGTGGCCAAAAAATAAAATAAAATAAAATAAAATAAAATAAAATAAAATAAAATAAACAAAACAAAAGGAAAAGAAAGAAAAAGGAAAAGAAAAATCACTTGGAAAAAAATGAAAACTTTTATTCCGAAAATCTTGTTTAAAATTCTCAGTGGGTTCTTAACATTTTATAATATCAACACATAACTGGCTTTTTTTTTTTATTCTGGAGAAGCTCATGTTTATCTTTTGAATATATATTTCTCTTTCTGTCCCCTCACTTATTTCTAAGTAAATCTCATTCAATACAACCTTTCGTCACTATTTACCTTCCTAAAATTCTTTTCTGTAAAAAAAGATGATGGACCCAGAATGCTTGTGTCTGGGTTAGGATTGACTTTCTTTTCTTGCAAAGAATAATTTCTCACTGTATGGCTCCACTAATAAATGAGGAATCAGGTGGCAGGGATCATCTCCCACACTATGCAGAGCAAGTGGACTTCAGGTGCAATTGACAGTTGCCTCCCAGGCTGGAGGGACATGAGTGTCCATGCTGTGTAGGTGCTCATAGCAGATTTTACCAGTCTATAATTTACCTGGGTGCCTGAATTGGAGATAAAGCACTTTCTGCCACTCTGTCTCCCTCACTTTACTGAGCCACCAGCAAGAAAAACAATGATGGCTGAAAGGGCTGGTGAGATAGTATGGTAGGTAAGAAATTGCCTTGCACACTGCAACCAGATTTCAATACCTGGCAACCCATGTGTTAGCTTGAGCCCTGCCAAAAGTGATCCCTAGCTCAGAGCAAAGAGTTACCCAGGAGAACAACTGGAATGCAGTCCCAAAGCAAAATAATAATAATAATAATAATAATAATAATATAAAAGATAAGATAAAAAACAAAAAATTATAGCATTATGTTTTCTGTAGCCTTTTAAAACCAGCACCACAAGAAATGCCAGAAAAAAATTTTTTTTCAAAACTTTATGGTCGCTTATCTGCATATCTTTTTTTTTTTTTTTGGTTTTTGGGCCACACCCGGTGACACTCAGGGGTTACTCCTGGCTATGCGCTCAGAAATCGCTTCTGGCTTGGGGGACCTTATGTGCGGGGTCCTGCAAGCCCCCCGGAGGGGCCCGGCCAGCAGGAATCAGTCGAGAGGCTTACGGACGACCGCACCTTTATTTAGCAGGGCTAGAAGCACGACCACACCTGTGAAAAATCTGAGAGAGGTTAGTAATAATGACCTTAGACGATCAAACCGTTCAAAGGCGATTTTATTGGGGTCCTGCACCTCTTATATAGGGAAGGTGAAGGGGGCAGGCAAAAGGCATGTCAATCATTCGTTTGGCGGGCAAATTGCTTCATTATTCCAAATAAGGTATAAGCCCAGTATAGGTAAGAAGAAACAAAGAGAGTAAATCATTTTCCAGAAGGGAGGGAGAAGCAGTGACAATCTTGCAAGCACTCCTAAATCAGCAGCTTTCAAGGAATTGCCCTATGACCCTAAAGTAGGGTTTGCAGACCACTTTCCGGAACTCTCAGCAGGTTTTATGGTGGGGCAAGCTCTGTTGCATAGGGCGATGAGGTTTAGCTATTAACTCAGGAATGTAAGTTATAGGGAGACTTGGCTCCATGGTATCAGGCAGTGTCTTCCTCCCCTAGGCTGAGAAGTTACTTATTACTTGATGGTTGCCTTTTTCCTGTTGGTATATGGGCTTATAGCAAACAGCACTTAGCACTGAAAAAATGGCAGGGAGTTTTGCAAAAGTAACCACTGAGTCAGTCACGGTAGCCAACACTTATGGGATGCTGGGGGATCATATTGTGGTCTGGTCCATCCTAGGCTGGCGCATGCAAGGCAAACGCCCTACCTACCGCTTGCGCCACCACTCCGGCCCCCTTATCTGCATATCTTTAGGTAAATGGAAGTTCTGCTGAATTCTCCTTCCTCTCCCACCAGTTTAGGTGCTCAGGGGACACTTCTGGTGGTTCTCAGGGGATCGTATGTAATGCTGGGATTTGAACACATTGTGAACACAGCTCATGGTAGTCAAGTGCCTTTACTCTTAACTTTTGTATTACATCTCTGTCCCTGTCTTCTCTTCAAATCAGCCTTTAGGTAAGAAGTGGAATGGAGGCTGCTGGGGAGAGAGTACATGGATTAGGGCACTTGCCTTTTTTAGGGCTTACCGTCATTCAATCCACACCATCATCTATGGTCATCACTGGTCACTGCCAGGAGAGAGTGATCTCTGAGCACAGAGCCAGGAATAAGCTCTGAGCACTAAAAAGTGTGTCCCAAAAACAAATGAATAAAGGAGGCAGGTAGAGCATTTCTAAGTATCAGATTAATATGCCATCAACAATTGCACGAGTTTGTTTTTTCCTTGTTTATTTGTTTGTTTTGTGGTGCTAGAGATGGAACCTAGGGACTTATATATATACAAGACATGCACTTTACCACTTTACCACTGTACTATATTCCTGGACCACCAGGAAATATTTCCACTACCAGTGTCCTAAAATATTCTAATGTGAAAAGAAAACTTCATAACTTAGAGCCCTTAAAAATATTATTAATGGTGGTTTAGAAATAGGAGTTAGAATAATTTCACATCAGGTGGGCCTAAAGAGATCTTTACTAGAGGGATCAAAGACATGTCCTCTGGAATATCTGCACATTTAACAGTGATATATATGGACTCCCTGCAAACTCAAATGACTATAGATAACAGGAAAAGTCAAGTATGGTACTCAATTGTTAATGGAAAAGGGAGGAACTGAAAAATCACTCTTTTTAGTCTTCTTGAAAATACTATGGCATTATTCTTTGAAAAACAACAATGAAAAAGCACCCCCAATACAAAAAAACTATAATTTACAAAGGACAGCCAAGTTTTCTTCATCTAACACAGATTTGTGAAAAAGCAATATTTCTAAATAAATGTATTATACATCTTTTTAAAATACCCAAAATCAACAAGGCTTGGTTAGGATATGATCACTGCTGATTCAATGTAAAATTGTGGTTTAGGAAAAATTTAATTATCTGCTCCAGGTTTTGTTTAATGCACTCAAGTTTCTCATACTATTGTTTTGAGCACAAACATACAATTTCAAATCTGAGTCATTCACTTAACATTATACCACAAGCTACATAACAGCTTTACTTTTGTGTGACCAAGTTACTAATGAATCTGAACTTGAACTATAAAGATAATATGTTTTATTTTTTCTAGTTTCTCTTCTTGCTATACTTTTACTATACTTCTACTATGGTATACTATACTATACTTCCTGACTTCCTAGTAGATTTCATAGTTTTCTGGTATTTGAAGTTTTTTAAACACTAATTTTTGGGGCCTGGCGGTGGCGCTAAAGGTAAGGTGCCTGCCTTGCCTGCGCTAGCCTTGGACGGACCGCGGTTCGATCCCCCGGTGTCCCATATGGTCCCCCAAGCCAGGAGCAACTTCTGAGCACATAGCCAGGAGTAACCCCTGAGCATTACCGGGTGTGACCCAAAAAAAAAAAAAAAAAAAACCAAAAACACTAATTTTGCCTGATTTTGATTTTTTTTTTTTTTTTTTTGTGGTTCTTTTGAGTCACACCCGGCAGCACTCAGGGATTACTCCTGGCTCTATGCTCAGAAAATCACTCCTGGTAGGCTCCGGGGACCATGTGGGATGCTGGGATTCGAACCACCAACCTTCTGAATTGTATTTTTTTTTTTTTTTGGTTTTTGGGTCACACCCGGCAGTGCTCAGGGGTTACTTCTGGCTTCACGCTCAGAAATCACTCCTGGCATGCTCAGGGGGCCATATGGGACGCCAGGATTCGAACCACCAACCATCTGCATGCGAGGCAGATGCCTTACCTCCAGGCTACCTCTCCTGGCCCCTGATTTAGATTTTCAACCTTTTTTTTTTCAATGCAGGGATTAACTTATTCAGCACAGTTGATCAAGCCATTTAAGCTCAAATTTCTTTTTTTTCTTTTTTTTTAATTTATTTAAACACCTTAATTACATACATGATTGTGTTTGGGTTTCAGTCATGTAAAGAACACCACCCATCACCAGTGCAACATTCCCATCACCAATGTCCCAAGTCTCCCTTCTCCCCACCCGACCCCCACCTGTACTCTAGACAGGCTCTCCATTTTCCTCATACATTCTCGTTATTAGGACAGTTCAAAATGTAGTTATTTCCCTAACTAAACTCATCACTCTTTGTGGTGAGCTTCCTGAGGTGAGCTGGAACTTCCAGCTCTTTTCTCTTTTGTGTCTGAAAATTATTATTACAAGCGTGACTTTCATTTTTTTTAAAACCCATAGATGAGTGAGACCATTCTGCGTTTTTCTCTCTCTCTCTGACTTATTTCACTCAGCATAATAGATTCCGTGTACATCCATATATAGGAAAATTTCATGACTTCATCTCTCCTGACAGCTGCATAATATTCCATTGTGTATATGTACCACAGTTTCTTTAGCCATTCGTCTGTTGAAGGGCATCTTGGTTGTTTCCAGAGTCTTGCTATGGTAAATAGTGCTGCAGTGAATATAGGTGTAAGGAAGGGGTTTTTGTATTGTATTTTTGTGTTCCTAGGGTATATTCCTAGGAGTGGTATAGCTGGATCGTATGGGAGCTCGATTTCCAGTTTTTGGAGGAATCTCCATATCGCTTTCCATAAAGGTTGAACTAGACAGCATTCCCACCAGCAGTGGATAAGAGTTCCTTTCTCTCCACATCTCCGCCAACACTGTTTATTCTCATTCTTTGTGATGTGTGCTATTCCCTGGCCCGGAGAGATAGCACAGCGGTGTTTGCCTTGCAAGCAGCCGATCCAGGACCAAAGGTGGTTGGTTGGAATCCCGGTGTTCCATATGGTCCCCGTGCCTGTCAGGAGCTATTTCTGAACAGGCAGCCAGGAGAAACCCCTGAGCACCGCCGGGTGTGGCCCAAAAACCAAAAAAAAAAAAAAATCTTTATGCTAGCCTTGTAGCCACAGGAATCTGAAATGAGGAAAGAGTATTCCACTTTTTTTTTTTTTTTTTTTTTTGGTTTTTAGTTCACACCCGGCAGTGCTCAGCGGTTACTCCTGGCTCTACACTGAGAAATCGCTTCTGGCAGGCTCACGGGACCAGATGGGATGCCGGGATTCGAACTTCCGACCTTTTGCATGGAAGGCAAATGCCTTACCTCCATGCTATCTCTCTGGCCCCCATATGTCCACCTTTTATATCTTCTTTATCTTTAAGTCTTTAAGGACAGCATTTTTGTCTTTCCTTTGATTTTGGTGTTAAAAGTAGAATAGCAGGATATACAACAGTTATCCTATTAAAAGTAGGATAAATGAATCTACTATTCTCACTGCTATTTCTCCTCTGATTTGACTGTCATTCGAATTCTTATCGTTTATTATATGGCATGCATTCTCAGTTTCTTTAGTGAGTTGAAAGAAGTCCCCATATGGGCCCAGAGAGATAGCACAGCGGCGTTTGCCTTGCAAGCAGCCAATGCAGGACCAAAGGTGGTTGGTTCGAATCCCGGTGTCCCATATGGTCCCCCGTGCCTGCCAGGAGCTATTTCTGAGCAGACAGCCAGGAGTAACCCCTGAGCATCGCCGGGTGTGACCCAAAAACCCAAAAAAAAAAAAAGAAAGAAGTCCCCATATTATATTAATTTCCTGTTAATAGAACTAAAGTCTTAGTTCTGTCATTTCTGCTTATTTGTTCTTTTGGGTAGAATACTGCGAAAGCAATTCAAACCCAATATCTTTCTAGGTATTATTTGACCTATAAAAAATTCATATACTGGGGCCGGCAAGGTGGCGCTAGAGGTAAGGTGTCTGCCTTGCAAGTGCTAGCCAAGGAAAGATCACAACCGCGGTTCGATCCCCCAGCGTCCCATATGGTCCCCCCCAAGCAAGGGCAATTTCTGAGTGCTTAGCCAGGAGTAACCCCTGAGCATCAAACGGGTGTGGCCCGGAAAAACAAAAAACAAAAAAAGAAATTTATATATCTTCTCTTATGTGGCTATCAATGTTCCAGCAGAATAAACACATAGTCTTATCAGCTATCATATCACAAGATGATGAAATGTAAAATGTTGTCCATTGCTAATGCTCTTCAAAAAGTTGAAGTTGAGAATAGAGACAGAATAATATCAAGCATAACTTGTATGATCTCTTTCTACTTATATATATGATTATTAGACCTAAGTTAATCTTCATAAATACTTTCAAATTGTTTATTACAGGGGCCAAAGAGATAGCATGGAGGTAGGGCATTTGCCTTGCATGCAGAAGGACTGTGGTTCGAATCCTGACATCCCATATGGTCCCCTGAGCCTGCCAGGAGCTATTTCTGAGCGTAGAGCCAGGAGTAACCCCTGAGTGCAGCTGGGTGTGCCCCACCCCAAAACATAAATTGTTTATTACTTTTTTCTTTATCACCCCAAGTACTGAGATGAGGTGTGCCCCACCCAAAAAATAAATTGTTTATTACTTTTTTCTTTATCACCCCAAGTACTGAGATGACATCTAATTATTTAGATCCATGCTTAAACCCAGATTTCTAAATGATATAAGTCCACTATGGACTTATCTTTGTTAGTTTGGTTGTCTTTATTTATTTATTTTGGTTTTTGGTTTTTGGGTCACACCTGGCAGCATACAGGGATTACTCCTGGCTCTACACTCAGAAATTGCTCCTGGCAGGCTAGGGGGACCATATGAGATGCTGGGATTCGAACCACCGTCCTTCTGTATATAAGGCAAATGCCCTACCTCCATGCCATCTCTCCAGCCCCAGTTTGGTTGTCTTTATTGAGTTACCTCAGTTGGGTTTCTGACAAGGTGGTCTTTTTCCATTATAAGTAGCAACCCAATTTCTCTTTTATGATCACTAATCACCATGTGGATTCCATGACTCTGTATGGCTTTAATTATATAGCTTCACTTACTAGAAAGAATAGTAAGTGCAGTTAGAAAAATAACTACACAATCAACTACCATGACAATGATAGAGAAAGAAATACAATGCCTGTCTGAAGACAGGCAGGGATGGAGAAGAGGGTAATGGGGACATTGTGTGTGACTTTGGTGTGATAGTGAGAGGTGGCATTTTTATTTTATGGATCTGTGTGTTCTGCCTATGAGAGATCTTCGTTTTGTGTTCAATGTTTTGATCTTTCATAATGTGACCTGGTATTGAACTTTTTTTGTTTGTTTGTTTTTGGGTCACACCCAGCAGCGCTCAGAGGTCACTCCTGGCTCCATGCTCAGAAATCACTCCTGGCAGGCACAGGGGACCATATGGGACGCCGGGATTCAAATCACCATCCTTCTGCATGAAAGGCAAACGCCTTACCTCCAGGCTATCTTGCCGGCCCCAATATTGAACTTTTTATTCCTTATTAGAAGTACACATATGATTTGAAAGTCCAAATTCATCCTTTTATATGGAAACTTGTATTTATTAATGCATAAGAAGTACTCCCAACAGAGGAATAACACAGAGATTCTAAAATCATTGTAATTAAAGAAAAAAACAACACGAGTAAGGTACAAGATGTAAGTAAAAAGAGCACTTTTTATCATATTAAGGAGTTTGAATTTTATATTAACTCAGTAGATAGCTTCTAAAAGATTGGCTAATGATAAAATTTAATTTACTTGGAAGTACTATGGAGAATGGTGTGAGGCAGAAAGTGGAGAACTAGAGGCTTCAATAGAGCAATTAGGTGACTATTATAATCGTAACAGGAGTTTGACAAATTAGTAAGGGGATGAAAAACATAATTTTATTTCAAGGGACAAAGAAAAGTGATACTCAGGTTTCTGACTTGAGCAAATGAGGCTCATCTTTCACTTAGGAGATAGAAGAGGACTAATGACTAGCTTATGGTAGAATGACAAATAAGGAACATTCAGAAAATATTTGATCAATACCTCATAGTAAGTCATTGAGGTAAGTGATGAGAATGTGAAAGGGGAGGAAGGATTTAGTGACAAGACATAGTTAGAAAGAACACAAAGGATTAATTCAAGGAGTGATGACTTATGGTTTCCATGAAATATATAATATCATTCCAATTGAATTTCTTTCTCCTAACCCTACATAATTTGTTTTGGCATCACATGTGGCATTGCTTGGGGGCTACATCTGGATATGGTGCTTAGGTATTTACTGTCAGTGGTACTCAGGGGACCACATTGTATCATGATGATCAAACCAGGGGCATCTCTATCCAAAATATTCTCCAATTCTCAAAGCTATCTCCCTGACTCCAGTGTTGCACAAATCTACTACACAGTAGTTCTGCAAGAGAAAACAGTATAAAGATGGTACGCAATTTGCTGGCTCCTTGTGTATGTACAATAAAATAATCAGTTTATAAAACTATAATCCCTGCTCTGAATGCAGGAGCTCCAGGTTCAATCCCCAGCACTACGTGATGCTCTAAACTAGAAGTAACCCCCAATCACCAAGCTTGGAGTAGCTCCTGAATACTGGTGTGGCGCCACCAAACCCCCAAATTATATATATATATATATATATATATATATGGGAGTAAGAGCGATCGCAAGCAGTAGGGTGTTTGCCTTACACTCAGCAGACCTGGGTTTGATTCCTGGCATCTCATATGGTCCCCTGAGCCTGCCAGGGGTGATTTCTGAGTGCAGAGCCAGGGTTAACCCCTGAGTGCCATGGGTGTGGCTCAAAAACAACAACAATAACAAAAAATATATATACATATATATCCACAATTCCTACATAAGACCTTATGGCTGGAGTAGCCATGTATCACAGGGTAAGGCAATAGGGAACATCAATAGGGTAGGAAAAACTAAGACTTTTACCTGATGTGTCACTAGACCTTGTTCTGATTTCTTTGAAAACTGAAGGACTCACATCCATATGGAAATAGCTGGTTCTTGTGTTCTACTTCAGGGAGTAGCTTTTTTCTATGTAGAAAAATAGAACTTTGAGGAGCAGAGAATCAATATTGTGTGCTGGGAGAGCTAATGGACAATGGCAAGGTTGACCCGCTAGAAAATGAGCAAGGTGCCTGAGCTGAAGGGTGAAATATCCTTGTTGTTGCAGTACTGTATGACATTTGGTGCAGGTGTTCATATTGGTGACCAAGGTGGTATGGTGACTTGTCCAAAGGGGTGACCAACAGGTTAAATATGTGATGGCCCAATTTTAGTCAGCTGGAATGTGAGCCTTTGATGGGAACTGAGTTCTCCCTGCGGGCATCTCATGAGAGGCTTTTTCTATGTTTCCTTTTGTACTCTGGGAAGCATCTGTTTTTATTATGTTTTTGGTTTATGGGCCACACTGGAAGTACTCAAGGGTTACTCCTGATTCAACTCAAGAATTACTCCTGGTAGTGTTCAGGGGAGCCATATGAAGTATAGGGAATTGACCATAGATCAGTCACATGCAAGACAAGAGCCTTAGGTGCTGGTCCCTCTGAGAAGCATCTGTTTGTAAAACAGCTGGGTATTTTGATGGGGATTCACCTACTGTCTTTTGCCTCTAGTTAGAGCCTAAAGTATTCAGGTCTTAACAGCAGTGACTTGTACTTCCAGTGGAAGTTCTACTCCTTCAGAGAAAGAACAGGGTTCTCCCTAGGAAAGTTAGTGGGGAGCAGGGAATGGAATGTAGGAGATAACTTAATGGACAAAATACTTAACTTGCAAACCTGAAGTCACAAATTCTATTCCACAATCTGCCTCGGTGCAGGCAATTTTTTCTTTATCTTTTTTTTTTTTTAGGCACCTGTTTTTGCAATCCTTTTCACATTACCTCTTTCTAGCACCCATTTCTCACCAGAGTGACCACTTCGCCTGTCATTGTCACAGTAGTTTCTTCCTTGCTCTAGTTCTCCTCCTTGCATTGTGGCAAGATTCCTACTAAGGATCAGTTCTCCTGTCCTTCATTTCAATGTCTTAATTTCATTCTCTTCAGTCTTTATTCTCCTTCTATGTTTCTCTATATCTTGCAAATAAGTGGGATCATTCCGTGTTTGTTCTTCTCCCTTTGACTCATTTCTGTTCTGAAGATCTGTTAATAGCATTGCTTTTTTTCCCTTTTTATTTTGAGATCAAAGATGCAAAGAGGGTCGGAGAGATAGCATGGAGGTAAGGCGTTTGCCTGTCATGCAGAAGGTTGGTGGTTCGAATCCCGGCATCTCATATGGTCCTCTGAGCCTGCCAGGAGCAATTTCTGATCATAGAGCCAGGAGTAAGTCTTGAGTGCTGCTGGGTGTGAACAACAACAACAAAAAAAAAACACAAACAAACAAAAACAAAAAACAAAAAAAAAAAGATGCAAAGAAAGAGGACAAGGTAAAATTACAGTGGGAAGACAATCACCCATAAACAGAATTCTTAGAAGAAATCCCCTTGCTGACACTTTAATTTTGAACTTTTCAGCCAAAGACCATTAACAAAAATAAAACAAAACCCATGCACAATTACTTTGTCCTTCAAGTCCCCAGATTGTAGTACATTATAATATTTCTTTTTGTTTTGGGGGGGGGGGTCACACCGGTAGTGCTCAGGGGTTACAAAGGCTCTATGCTCAGAAATCGCTCCTGGCAGGCTCAGGGAACAAGTTGGGGATGCCGGGATTCGGACCATTGGCCCATTGACATTCTGCATGCAAGACAAACAAACGCCTTACCTCCATGCTATCTCTCCGGCCCCATTATAACATTTCTTAGCAGTACACAAAGCAATCTAAAGCCACAAAATTTATGTAACTCCTTAAACATTGAAGGCATAGTATTTTTTAACAGTTCCAGGCACATGCATATTAGTTTAAGTTAAACTCATAGTTTAAGTGGTTTTCTAAGGATTAGAATCAAAGGAGCACAAATGGTAGTAGAGTGGCAATTGTTGTTTGCATAGGTCCAGCAAAATATGGGGGGCATGGAAAGGAAAAGCCTTGGCCTAAATACAAGGAGACCTTACCCCTGAAGTTTTCTGGCATAAGATCAACTCTAGGCTCCAGGCATACTAGGTTGTCCAGCCCAAGTCATTGTCGGTAGTGCCAATACACTTTCATTTTTCACACAGTAGCTGTTGTTGGTGTCAGGTTTCTGTAGTTAAAGATCCTGGAATCGGCCCGGAGAGATAGCACAGCAGCATTTGCCTTGCAAGCAGCCAATCCAGGACCAAAGGTTGCTGGTTCGAATCCTGGTGCCCCATATGGTCCCCCGTGCCTGCCAGGAGCTATTTCTGAGCAGACAGCCAGGAGTAACCCCTGAGCAACGCCGGGTGTGTCCCAAAAACCAAAAAACAAACAAACAAAAAGATCCTGGAATCTGTGCATATCCTACATCGAAGTCAGGATGTTGTGGAGTGTCCTCTAGCTTCACCTCACAACTAGAGAGCAATGCAAAGAGCCCTGTCCTGAAAGCAGGTCATTGTTGTTGTTAAGTCTTCTGGGTATTAAGGGCAGTCTCTTGAGTAGGTCAATGTGAGAGCAGTGATAGTGTCCTCCCTGGTAGAGGATTGCTCCCAGGTGATGTTATAGACAACCTTGGTTGTTTTGTAGATGTCATCCCTGGTTCAAGGGTGAATGGAGAATGCCCATTCTTCTGAGGCCTGAACCAGGTCATTATGATAATGTTCAGGGTGTAAGGTCCCATTGCATTACAAGATTTGTGTGTTCCTATCACTATTAGATAAGAACTTGTTTGTATGTATAGTATTTTCTCACTTTAATGTGCCTATGCAAAAGAGGAACAATGCCACATGGCGTTATTAGTGCATATCAGGGCTGCTAGAACAAGTCCAACACTCCCCGTGACTTGGTTCAAACATAAACTTTAAACTGAGAGACTCTTCTACCAGAATTCCTTATTGAACAGATCACAAAGAGAAGAACAGACAAATAGTGGGGAAAATAGTCACTGTATCAGAGAATATTTAGTAAGAATTATAGCTGGTAAGGAAATATATATAAAATTTTCAAAAGACATATGTGTCCCTTTTATGTCTTTTGAAATAGTTGGGGGTGTTAAATTGGTGTACCACTTTGTCAGTGATTTGGCCTGTGCAGTTGAAGGTAAAAAGCGTAAATGTGGGGTAATGAAGATAGGAGGTGAGGGAGTGAAGGGCTAGAAATGAACTTGTAGGGGTATGAGAAAGGGCAATATACAAGATGGACGTTCTGCATATTCAAACATACCTTAATCATAGGGCTTACTATTAATAAATACTGTAAGCGTGGGCACTAGCCCCCAGCCGGTTTTGAAAATGTAGACCAGTGAGGAAAAAAAAGTTGCCAGTGACTGCCTCAGTGTAGCCCAGAAACCCAGCTAGGCCTGCCTAGCCTCTCAGCACCCCCAAGCTAGGGAGAAAGCCTTGGGACTGGGATCTCTTCAAACCCCATGCCGGCAAAAGCTAGCCTCCAGATCAAGAAAGCGTTAATGGCATTCTTAAACCAGGAAAGGATAGAAGTAAAAAACACAGAAAGAAGTTGTCCAATAACAGCTAAAGACCTCAGTAAAAATTCAACTATGCATATTAAATATCCATCAGCCTTCACAATAGGATACTACCTAAGGTAATGACAATAAGAAAAATTTACATGAAAATAAATAGGAATTCAATTGAGTTCTAAGAGGTCTTTACTGTGATATAAAGTCTTTATATAGAGAAGATACTAACAGGGGTCTCAAATTCAATTTACCTGCGGGCCGCAGGAGGCAAAGTCGGGGTGATCCTTGAGTGCAAAGTCAGTAGTAAGACTTGAACATTGGGGGGGTGTGACCTGAACAACTAAAACAAAACAAAACAAAAAAAGATTCCTCTAGGGCAGGGCCACAAAATGTTGTACGGAGGGTCGTTTGTGGCCCACGGGCCACAAGTTTGAGACCCCTGTTTGAGACTGATAGTGTAAAACATAAAAAATAAACGTGTATCTAAAGAGATTAACTATAGCCTTACTTTTGATACTGTGTGCATGTGTTTGTGCATGAGCACTTGTGCTTGATTCTGTAATTAGTCTACATTTTTTAAAAAGCTTCAATATAATGCTGATCCATGACTGTGATCAAGTGAGATATAATATAAATAATGGAGTATATTTCAATTAATAATGGTCTATATAGTCATGTCTGCATTTATCTCTCAATTATCACAGCTTGGAAAGAAGACACAGAAATAATCATTGTTTGCTCATTCTGCCCATCTGTCATGTTTTATGGATTTACCTGGACTGTTCAGATGGGGATGAGAATGAAATAGGCATCTACAATTATACGTCCTTTAATTATCCCCAAGCCCTCATTAAAGCATTATATGTGGGCAAGTTTCATGTCAACTGTGGAAGAAAATCAAGGCATGTTAGTGGGAAATGCAGCCTTCTTCATATCATCACTTCACTAAGATTTAGTTGGCAGTAATAGCAATAGCATTTCACTAAAAACAATTAGTTTAGATATTTAGGTGGACTAAAGCATATTTAAATGAGATTAACCCAAAGGCATAAGTGAGTGATAATTATAGAAGCAACTTCTCAGTAACAGATGAGACAAATAGTCCTTTGGTTTTTTTTGGTTTTTGGGCCACACCCGGAGGTGCTCAGGGGTTACTCCTGGCTGTCTGCTCAGAAATAGCTCCTGGCAGGCACGGGGGACCACATGGGACACCAGGATTCGAACCAACCACCTTTGGTACTGGATCGGCTGCTTGCAAGGCAAACACCGCTGTGCTATTTCTCCGGGCCCCAAATAGTCCTTTGTTCAGGACACCAGTGTACCTAGAGAGATGATAGAGCACTTCATCATATAGAATGATAAAAGTTCTAATTATATACTATATCTCTTAGATGCAATATATATTTTATCACTGATATCCAGAAAGTGGGAAATCTGAAGGACATATAAATATCCCACTATAGGGCCCGGAGAGATAGCACAGCGGCGTTTGCCTTGCAAGCAGCCGATCCAGGACCAAAGGTGGTTGGTTGGAATCCCGGTGTCCCATATGGTCCCCCGTGCCTGCCAGGAGCTATTTCTGAGCAGACAGCCAGGAGTAACCCCTGAGCAACGCTGGGTGTGGCCCAAAAAATAAACCAAAAAAAAAAAAAATCCCACTATATAAATTCACACCCAGAAGTCCTCAGGAGCTATTCCTAGCTTTATGCTTGGAAGACCAGGTAGTGTTGACCATATACATTTTTTTTTAAATATGGAACGCTTCACGAATTTGCGTGTCATCCTTGCGCAAGGGCCATGCTAATCTTCTCTGTATCATTCCAATTTTAGTATATGTGCTGCCAAAGCGAGCACGACATTTTTGTTGTTGTTGTTGTTTTCAAACCACACACAGGGCTAACTCCTGAATCTGCAATCAGGGATCATTTGTTGCAGGGTTCTGGGGACCATATGAGTTGCTGGGAATTGAACCTGGTTTAGCCTCATGTAAGATAATCACCGCTGTGCTACTTTTTTAGCCCTGACAAGGCCACCCTCATAACCCTAGTTAAGGTCTCTAGACACAAGTGAGACCTTTACTTTAAGGTGTATTTGTTATTCAGTTATATGGCAAATGTCATCTAAAAAATGTTTTTTTTTTTTTTTAAGTAACATCAAACACTTTCCTTATAAGCACATCCACTCATTGGATTTTTTGTCCTACGTTCATCCCCTCTGGTAACTTCAATTGCTTCAATGTCCATTATTATTTTGTTTTGAATGTGCATTGATTTTATTTCTTTATGTTCTTTATACTCTAATAAGACATATAATCTAGTATTTGTCTTTATCCTTTCTGAGGATATTGGTGAATGTAAGGGGACACTGGAGAAGAGATTGGTGCTCATTGTATGCCTGAAATGCAATCTGAATAACTTTGTAACTTTGTAATTTATAGCAATTCAATTTATAAATCATAAATATTAGAGAGAGAGAGAGAGAGAGAGAGAGAGAGAGAGAGAGAGAAAATTCCATCAGCAGGGATCTTAGAGGCAGTATAATGGGTAAGGCCCTTGCCTAGCTTTGTTCAATCTGGGTTCAATCCCTCATGCCTGCCAGGAGTAATCCCTGATCTCAGACCACGAGTAAGCCCTGCGCACCACAGAGTATGGCCCCAAAACAAAAATAAAGACAATAAGAGAGTGCCATCAACAAAGGGACATTCTGATAAGGACTGTGTGTTGGAGCATTGTGTGCATAAAACCTTCTACGATCATATCCCCAGAGTGATGCAAATGATTCAAATCTTCTCCTTCCAGCAACCTGACTGATTTCACATTAGTTTTGTTCTATAAATTTGCAAAAATGTGTATAGTAGGAGCTGGAGAGATAGCATGGAGGTAGAGCATTTGCCTTGCACGCAGTAGGTTGGTGGTTTGAATCCCAGCATCCCATATGGGCCCCCGAGCCTGCCAGGAGCTATTTCGGAGCATAGAGCAGGAGTAAGACCTGAATGTTGCTGGGTGTGACCCAAAAACCAAAAAAAAAAAAAAATGTGTATCGGAGGACCATCTGGGATGCCGGGATTCAAGCCACCGTCCTTCTGCATGCAAGGCAAACACCCTACCTCCACGCTATCTCTCCAGCCCCAGTTGCCTTGCACGCTAGCCTAGGACGGACCTCGGTTGGATTCCCCAGCATCCCATATTGTCCCCCAAGCCACGAGCAATTTCTGAGCAATAGTATCTGATATTTTATCCCACTGAATTCTGTGTAAGCCTTTTTCAGTCAGCATGATCTTAACATTATTATTATTATTATCATCATTATTATTATTATTAAATTTCTGGGCTATACCTGATGATGCTCAGAGCTTACTCCTGGCTCTGTGCTCTAAATTCACTCCTGTCACTGTTTAAGAGCTTTTACTGCTCCACATCCTTGCTAGCGTCTTGTATTTTTTGTCCTATTTGTTTCGAGTTCACATCAAGCAGTGCAAGCTCTGCACTCAGGGATCACTTCTGTGGGCTCAGGGGACCATATGGAATGTTGAGGATCGAGCCCAGGTAAGCCACATGCAAGGTAAGCACCCGATCCACTGTATTATTACTCAGGCTTTATTTTTATTTTCTTAACTTAGCTATTCTAGAATGTGTGTAAATGCAGTCTTTTTTTTTTAAACACGGAATTTCAAAAAAAAAAAAAAAAAAAAAAAAAAAGGCCCGAAGAAATAGCACAGCCACGTTTGCCTAGCAAGCAGCCGATCCAGGACCAAAGGTTGGAATCCCGGTGTCCCATATGGTCCCCCCTGCCTGCCAGGAGCTAGTTCTGAGCAGACGGCCAGGAGTAACCCCTGAGCACCGCCGGGTGTGGCCCAAAAACCAAAACAAAAAACAAACAAACAAAAAAACCCACGGGATTTTCTTGGTTGGTAATGATATACTTTTTTTTTTTTTTTGGTTTTCTTTTGGGCCACACCCATTTGATGCTCAGGGGTTACTCCTGGCTAAGTGCTCAGAAATTGCCTCTGGCTTGGGGGGGATCATATGGGCCGCTGGGGAATCGAACCGTGGTCCTTCCTTGGCGCTTGCAAGGCTATTGGGGCCAGAGAGATAGCATGGAGGTAGGGCGTTTGCCTCGCATGCAGAAGGACGGTGGTTCGAATCCTGGCATCCCAGATGGTCCCCCGAGCCTGCCAGGAGCGATTTCTGAGCACAAAGCCAGGAGTAACCCCTGAGCACTGCTGGGTGTGATCCAAAAAACCAAAACCAAAACCAAAAAAAAAAAAAAAAAAACCACACAACCAAAAAACTCATTCAAACTTCATTTGATCATACGTTTTTCACTAAAACTTGCTTGTACATGACTAGTATAGTGAGTGGTGGGGCACTTACTATTTTAACTGCATAGCATCTAATTCCGTGAATTCCTTACAGATACTTTGAAAAGTATTACAGTACTCGTGAGGGAAGAGAGAAGACTATATTTCAGAAATAAGATCATTGTCATTCCTCTTGCATAATTTATCATACTTAAGAGTCAGACAGTGAGGAAGAGCAATATAGAAAGACATAATTTCGAGATCACTACTATTCCTTTAAAAAAAACTTTTTTTTTTTTTTTTTTGGTTTTTGGGTCACACCCGGCAATGCTTAGAAGTTCCTCCAGTCTCTATGCTCAGAAATTGCTCCTGGCAGGCTCAGGGGACTATATGGAATGCTGGGATTTGTACCACTGCCCTTCTGCATGCAAGGCAAACACCTTACCTTCATGCTATCTCTCCGGCCCCTCCTTTGAATTTTTGTACCTCACTAGTTTCTTTCCCCTAAGATGGGGATTTATTTCAATTAGAGCAATGTTCATGCAGGGATCACAGGACTTCAACTCTACAGAATAGCCCCCACAAAATGTGTTGTTCAGTGTTTATAAGTAACTTTAGTAGAAATAATTTCTGACTTAATGATTTCAAGATCATTTTACCAAGTAAAATACAATTTGCTCAAACTTGAACAAAACATTCTTATTTCTCACCAATTTACCTGTTTCAGTTTCCTAAGACACTCAGGAAGAAGTAACAAAGCATAATTTACATAGCAGAGACATAACTCAAAAGGCTGGAGCACTTACTGTAGGCCCAGAATTTATCCCTGACACAGCTGGGCTTTCTGAGTCCTAATGGGAGTCGTCCAATACTGCACCAGGAGAAGCCATGTGTTCTCTGGCTCTACATGGTCCCGAGATCATCATTTGGTATAGCCCCATGCACCACAGAGTTGTGAACTAATCCCCCTCCCCCAATAAAGTACAACAACAAAGGCAAGTAGTTCAAAGGGCTAAGGCATATGCTTTGCATGTAAGAGCTCTGGGCTAGGACTGACTCTTCAATTGGAGAGTGATGACTCAAACACTATGGAATTTCCTTCACAAACAACCTAACTTAAAAAAATGGATGGTTTGCATTATTTCAGTAACATATAAAGAATCATTTTATAATTCTAGGAATAAACCCCAAACAATATATAGTTAAAAATTTCATGTGTGTAAGCAAGTTTTTTGTGTATATGTTTGTGCATATCAAAATCAGATCATGCTGTTGAACTTCAAATGTTTAAAGTGAGTTTAATCTTAATGTAAACCTATAAAATCCAGGAAGTTCCTCTTCATAGTAATAGCATAAGTACTGTAACTGGGTATAAGTTTATATTCTGTAATGCTTCAGATTATTGGACTTACAAAATATTACTGTTTGCTTCCCCTTTATTTTATTTACTTATTTATTTATTTTGATCCTTGCTGCAATGCTTTTGCTTCTTTTTTTTTTTTAATGAAGGTTTATGGCAATTTTTATGTTCCCACGCTATCAACACTATTTCCCCAACAACACGTACTGACTTTGTGTGTGGCATTTGGTAATTTTCATAATATTTCAAAAATTTATTATTATTATTATATATGTTAGGACAATCTGTGATCATTGATCTTTGATATTATTGTAATAGTCTTGGGACACCAAGAACACTGCCTATATAATATCACAAAATTTTTTAAATATTAAATTTTTTTATTTAAACACTGTGGTGACAAGGTTATTCATACTACAGTTATTTTTTTTTTATAGATGAGATTGCTCATGATTGAGTTAGTCATTCAATGTACAACAAATGTCACCAGTGCACATTTCCTGTCACCAATGTCAACAGTTTCTTTCTCACCCTCCCTAATGCCCTCTTCCCTTCCACCCACCCTCCCCTGCCTGCTTCTGGGGCAGGCATTTTAATTCTCTCTCTCTCTCTCTCTCTCTCTCTCTCTCTCTCTCTCTCTCTCTCTCTCTCTCTCTCTCTCTCTCCTCTTCTCATCTCTTTTTTGATGTGTTTTGCTGACTGCTAATGAAGGGCTGCCATGAATGTCCCTTTCATATTAGACCCTTCTCTATCTGTACTCCCTGCTCTTCCTACCATGGACTGGTTCTCCTAATCCTCATCTCTATTGTCTCTGGTTATCATTCCCACCCTGTCTTTTATTTTCCTTATATCCCAAAATGAATGAGATTATTCTGTCTATCCCTCTCTCTCTGGCTCATTTTACTCAGCATAATACTCTTCATGTCCATCCATGTATAAGCTAAATTTCATGACTTCATTTTTTCTAATGGCTGCATAGTATTCAATTATGTAACTATACTACACTTTCTTTAACTACTCATCTGTTGTTGGGCACCTGGGTTGCTTCCAGATTCTGGCTATTGTAAATAGTGATTTGATTAATATAGGAGTACAGAGGACATTTTTGTGTTGTGTTTGTTTATTCATAGGGTATCCCTAGGAGTGGTATTGCTGGATCATAAGAAAGCTCAATTTTCAGTTTTCTCTCCCTCATTTCTGGTTTCTCTATGCCCTGAAACCCAACAATATAAAATTAAGACAATAAATAACCTTTCAAAGGCTTCTAAGTTTTCCAGTGGAAGGAAGAGTTATACATAACTCTTGAAATAAAATTCTGGAAATTAATTATAATTAGCATAATGAGGAAGACAGGTCAAAAACTAAGAAGTCTCAAAACTAGGCCTCTTGTGACAAATAATTAGTGAAGTTGTAAATGCAATTGAACTGAACATACTTAAAGGAAGAGAAAGTACTACCTGAGAAACACATGAATGATAAAAATATTTAAAAAAAGAGCCTGATTTCTAATATGGAGAAAGTTTTAACACTATGGATGAAACAGCTAAACAAAAATCACAATATTCCCTTCTTACTCCGAAGCATAATCCTAGTTCATGGTTTGAAGCTCTTTTCAGTTCTGTGAAAGTTGAGTTGGATCTCTGGCACTGCAAATACAAAAAAATAAAACTTGGGCCCGGAGAGATAACACACCAGCATTTGCCTTGCAAGCAGCCAATCCAGGACCAAAGGTTGCTGGTTCGAATCCCGGTGTCCCATATGGTTCCCCACCTACCCCGTGCCTGCCAGGAGCTATTTCTGACCAGACAGCCAGGAGTAACCCCTGAGCAACGCCGGGTGTGGCCCAAAAATAAACAAACAAACAAACAAACAAAAACCCCCAAAAAACAAAAACAAACAAACAAAAAAAAACTTGATTTTATGAAGATTGAGTGACTTTTTTTTTTTTTTTTTTTGGTTTTTGGGCCATACCCGGCAGTGCTCAGGGGTTACTCCTGGCTGTCTGCTCAGAAATAGCTCCTGGCAGGCACGGGGGACCATATGGGACACCGGGATTCGAACCAACCACCTTTGGTCATGGATCGGCTGCTTGCAAGGCAAACGCCACTGTGCTATTTCTCCGGGCCCTGAGTGACTTTTTAATTTGCATCAAAGTGCAAGTTAACCAGAAAATGCTGATGCACAAATTACAGCAAGTTTTGCAAAAGATGTAGCTAAAAGTTTTGATAAAGGTGTCTATGCTAAATATAGTTCTAATGTGGGACATATTTTTAATGCATATTTTAAATAGAGACAAAATGTTGTTTTATTGGAAGAAGATGCCCTCGGGAACATTACAGATATAGAGGAGAAGGTAATATCTCACTTCAAAGTTTTAAGGGATAGGATATATCTTAGTAGTAAGAAAACTACAATGAAAACAGATTGCCCTGACTTTTGTTAAGGGCTAACTCTAGCTGAAGACTTTAAATTGAATCTGAAACTCATTTACAATTCTGGAAATCCCGAGTCCTTCATAATTCAAGTAAAGCACTATTTATAGTAGCCAAGATCTGTAAAGTGCGCAATGACAGGGGCCGGTAAGGTGGTGCTAGAGGTAAGGTGTCTACCTTGCAAGTGCTAGCCAAGGAAGGACTGTGGTTTGATCCCCCAGCGTCCATATGGTCCCCCCAAGCCAGGGGCAATTTCTGAGCGCTTAGCCAGGAGTAACCCCTGAGCATCACACAGGTGTGGCCCGAAAAACAAAAACAAAACAAACAAACAAACAAAAAAAAGTGCGCAATGACAGATCAGTGGAAAAGATGTTATGTAGTCAAACCATGAAATACTGTTTATTGGGGCCGGGCGGTGGCGCTAAAGGTAAGGTGCCTGCCTTGCCTGCGCTAGCCTTGGACGGATCACGGTTCGATCCCCCGGTGTCCCATATGGTCCCCCAAGCCAGGAGCAACTTCTGAGCACATAGCCAGGAGTAACCCCTGAGCGTTACCGGTTGTGGCCCAAAAACCAAAAAAAAAAAAAAAGAAGAAATACTGTTTATCAGTTTAAAAAAAGATGAAACTTTGTCTTGTACTATAATACTGATGGGACTGGAGAAGGCCATTCAAAACAAAATACGTAAGTCATAAAAAAGTGCCAGTGCCAGATGATTCCTAGTGGCATATAAAAAAAAAAAAAAGGCAAAAAGAACAAAAAAAAAAATTCCACAGGAAAAAGCAATGAAGAAAGCAAAGCAATATATAGTGCCTAAAACATGTACTTATATTATAACTCAAACATTTACATTCTTGTGTAACCAATGTTACCTGAATAAGAAATAAATGTGGAAGCTAAAGAGATAGCTCTTGTAGAAGGTAAGGCATTTTCTGTTTGTTTGTTTGTTTTTGTTTTTGGGCCACACCCGGTGACGCTCAGGGGTTACTCCTGGCTATACGCTCAGAAGTTGCTCCTGGCTTGGGGGACCATATGGGATGCCAGGGGATCGAACCGCGGTCCATCCAAGGCTAGCGCAGGCAAGGCAGGCACCTTACCTCTAGCGCCACCGCCCAGCCCGAAGGTAAGGCATTTTCTTCACACATGGCTGATTGTGGTTTAATCCCTGACACTTCATATGTTCACCCATCTTCCATCTGGAATGATCTTGTCCCCGCCTCTCTCTACTGTGCCGAACTGGGAGTAGTCCCTGAGAACCACCAAGTGTGGCCCAAAATGTAATAAAAATATTCATTAAAAAGTGAATGCTCATAGGGCTGGAGAAATATAGTTACAGGGGTTAAGGTACCTATGTGCATGCAGGTAAATAATCATTGGTAGTTCATGAGTCAAGGAGATTTTCAAGTTTTACTAAATCTTTCAAGTTTTACAATTTAATAAACACATTTTGTAAGGCAATAATTGCAACAGATAGTGATTCATTTCTGGAAGACAGAAATCAATGGAAAAGTTTCTCAAAGGAGCTATTATTCTGGATGTCATTAAGAACATTATGGGTGGGGCAGGGCGGTGGCGCTGGAGGTAACGTGCCTGCCTTGCCTGCGCTAGCCTAGGACGGACCGCGGTTCGATCCCCTGGCGTCCCATATGGTCCCCCAAGAAGCCAGGAGCAACTTCTGAGCGCATAGCCAGGAGTAACCCCTGAGCCTCACAGGGTGTGGCCCAAAAAAACCCAAAAAAAAAAAAAACCAAAAACAAGAACATTATGGGTATAGTGGATAAAAACCTGATCAGATGTTACAAGGAAACCTTTTAATGATTCATGCTTTATTGTCTTATTGTTAAGAAATTTCCATAGTCACTCCAACCTGTAAGGCACCACCACTCTAATAGACAGCACTACAAAATTAGTCAACACTGATTTCATCAGATACCAGTAAAATGTTAGTGTAGCAAAGGAATTACAATGTGCTAAATCTTCAGATGATGATTATAGTTTTTAGTAATAAAGTTTTTGAGTTAAGGAATACATTGTGCTTTTGCTTTTGTTTAGTACACATAATATTATTTCACACTTAATATACTAGAATAAAGTATAGACAATTTTGTATGACTGGGATAAAATGTGATTCACTTTATTACAACATTTGCTTCATTCTGTGTTCTGGAGTCAAAGCTATAATATCTCTGAGGTGTACTTATAATCAGTCATTGATATCCCTCATTTTGTTTATTTTTCTTTGGGGACCACACCCATTGGTGCTCAGAAGATCATGTGGTTCAGGAAATTGAATCTAGCCTTCTTTTTTTTTTTTTTTTTTTTTTTTTTTTTGGTTTTTGGGCCACACCCGGCGGCACACATTCCTGGCTATCTGCTCAGAAATAGCTCCTGGCAGGCACAGGGGACCATATGGGACACCGGGATTCAAACCAAACACCTTTTGTCCTGGATTGGCTGCTTGCAAGGCAAACGCCACTCTGCTATCTCTCCGGGCCCTGAATCTAGCCTTCTACAAGCAAATCATGATCCCAGTCCTTTGAGCTATGTCTCTGGACCTAGTTATTGGTATTCTAATGCTCTGGTTAATATTTGGACACTTTACTGTTTACTTTACAGTTTACTTTAGTTTTACTACAGTTTCACTGTAGTTTTACCACAGTTTACAGTGTATTTTGAGCCACATTCACTGATTCTCAAAAGCAGCTCAAAAAAAAAAAAAAAAAAAAAAAGCAGCTCTTGACTCTGTGATCAGGGATAACTCTGGTGGGATTCATGGAGCCATACAGGGTCTGAGAGTTTGAACAGGGCCATGTGCAAGATAAACAGCCTACCATCAGTACTGTATCTGGAAATACAGTTAAAAAAAAAGAACCCTGACATACCTTTTTTTTTTGTTTGTTTTGGAAATACTCAGCAGTGCTTATTTGTATGAGGGGTTTACTCCTGTCTCTGTGCTCATGGATCACTCTTGGTAGGATTCAGGGAGGTTTTTGTTGTGCTGGAGCTCTACTATCTCTCTGTTTGTTGATTTACTTCTTATAGACTTTTTCCTTTCTTCCTTTCATCCTTCCTTCTTTTTTTTTTTTTTTTTCATTATTGTGGTGGCTGGGAACAGGGGAAAGATTGTTGGGGATCCAGACTATCATGTAGAGACAGAAGTTAAACTCAGGCTTTGGCACACATGCATACCTGAGAAAGTAATTCCTGAGCATATGCCATTTTCTCTCCTTTCAGCATCCAGTTTTTGTCCAGTGATTATTTCAACTACCATAGTCATAGTGGTCCCTTTTTTGCCCTAACTGCACTTTACTGTTATTTATGGCAACCTTTCTACTATTGGCCAGTCCTACTGGCCCTCATGCCTATTATCTTTGGGTATTACTATCATGCTATCTTTGGCAAAATTAAGTTTTACTTTAACTTCTGACAATGCCATAAAACAATAATTGTTATAGTATGAAAAGTCATCAGGGTAAGAAAGCTTACACAAAAATTCACATTGCTTTGTAGCCTTTTTTCATTATTCAACTTATTTTCTACAGTACATACTTCTAACATTTTTGCCCACAAGAAAAAAATTGAAGGTGTGAGCCAGGGTATTTAAATAAAGTAATTTTAAAAAGTCTGACAAAAAAGAAGGGGTTACATACTATGGTGTTTGGGGCCTGCTCCAAGCTCTGTGCTTTGAGCTCACTACCAAATGGTTCCAGGGACTGAGCATACAAAACACACTTTCAGCAATTAAGTTCTTTTCCTTATAGACTCCCCATTTGTCTATTTTATTGTTTATTATATTTTCTAGAAATAATTAGCAAAATATAACTTTATTTATGTTAGCTAAGCTCATTTAACTCCCTACCCCATTTTTTTTTTTTTGTTTTTGGGCCACACCCGGCAGTGCTCAGGGGTAACTCCTGGCTGTCTGCTCAGAAATAGCTCCTGGCAGGCACGGGGGACCATATGGGACACCGGGATTCCAACCAACCACCTTAGGTCCTGGATCGGCTGCTTGCAAGGCAAACGCCGCTGTGCTATCTCTCCGGGACCCCTACCCCATTCTTACTGAACTTTGAATTATACCATTTTCACTGCCTTAGTATTGATTCCAGTGAAGCCTTCAAACTTGCTAAAAAGTCACCTATTGGGCCTGGAGAGATAGCGCAGCGGCGTTTGCCTTGCAAGCCGCCGATCCAGAACCAAAGGTGGTTGGTTCGAATCCCGATGTCCCATATGGTCCCCCGTGCCTGCCAGGAGCTATTTCTGAGCAGTCAGCCAGGAATAACCCCTGAGCACCACCAGGTGTGACCCAAAAACCAAAAACCAAAAAAAAAAAAAAAAGGTCACCTGTTGTTTGTATATGTGTATGTGGCCAGAACTGGAACACCATGAGGCATATACTAGATTTCTGAGTCACATCCATGGGCAAATTTCACTTCTGGTATGGCCTTGTGCTAAAGAATTACGCCTGTTGGTGTGCAGGGTATCATATGGGTTTCTAGGGATTGAACTTGGTTCAGCTGTGTGCTAGGTAAGTGCTCTACCTACTGTAATATTTTTCCAACACCATTAATATAAACATTTAAAATAAATTTGTCCCCTCACTTTAAAAAAATGACTTTTCCTTCTAAGTAGTTTTATTCAAAAGGAGGGACTTTAAGATATCAAACATTCTACACTTGTAAAGTGACATGAAATAGATATCTTGACATTCTTGCTTCGAGAAATGTCATAAAATGAGAGAGAGAGAGAGAGAAAGAAAGAGAGAGAGAAAAAGAGAGAGAGAAGTTAAGGGAAGAGAGATAGAGCAGGGGAGAGATAGAAGAGTATCAGGGACATAAGTTTAGAAGATCAAAAAATTTGTAAAATTTTGTGTATGGTTATATTCTTAAAAGAATTGAATGGAAAAAAAAAGAATTGAATGGAGGGCCCGGAGAGATAGCACAGTGGTGTTTGCCTTTCAAGCAGCCAATCCTGGACCAAAGGTGGTTGGTTCGAATCCCGGTGTCCCATATGGTCCCCCGTGCCTGCCAGGAGCTATTTCTGAGCAGACAGCCAGGAGTAACCCCTGAGCACTGCCGGTGTGGCCCCAAAACAAAAACAAACAAAAAAGAATTGAATGGAGTGAAGCAAGTTTTTATGGTGGCAGAGAATTAAATGATGTACAGCAGGAAAGCACATTTTTTGGAGTACTAGCATTCATTACCAACGTTTTCTCTTTATCACTTCTCTTTTCTCATTTCTCTTAATACTGTAATTAGTGAGATGAGGGAAGAAATCTATGAGATTTGGGGCCGGTGAGGTGGCGCTAGAGGTAAGGTATCTGCCTTGCAAGCGCTAGCCAAAGAAGGACCGTGGTTTGATCCCCGGCAGTCCCCCCCAAGCCAGGGACAATTTCTGAACGCTTAGCCAGGAGTAACCCTTGAGCATCAAACGGGTGTGGCCCAAAAAAAGAAACAAAAAATCTATGAGATTCAACTTTGGAAATGTAAAATAGAGCAGAGAAGAACTAATTCTTTAAGTGAATGGAGACAAGTCTGAGGGTTCTTAGCCATTAAACTTAAAAATGAAAAGGTACCATACTTGGTTTAAAGACATTAAATGTAGCTAAGCTGTGGTTGTTGGGAAGCAACGACTATCTTTAAGAGCTTAGAAAGTTGTTGCTATATATACAGTCTTTGTGTTCTTTGCAAGCAGAATTGTATCTGGAACATATTATATGTACAGTAAATATTTGTTGAGTAAATCAACATGCAACTTAATGCAACCATAATGCCAAGACTCAGTTTTAGGGACTTTATTTTGGTTCCAGTAGAACAAGTACTTCTTAGGTATGGCTAGCAATTTTTTATAGCAGCAGATTGATCCAATGCCATTCTGCCCAAGACAAACGCATGCACTGGTGATCCATCTCATAGCGCAAAGGCTTGGGGAAAGATTTGGAACATGTTGAAATCTTCTAATAAAGCTTCATACATAGTGCAGGAAGCCAAAACATAGTAAGCATATTCAACCGCGCCAATTTAAAGAGGAGGATTTCTCAACTTGAGTTTACTTAGGTTTTCCCCCAGCGTGAGCGGGTTCCCGGGCCCTTTCCTCTGTCTAGCGTTTGCCATTCGTTGTCAGTAGATCGTTTGTTATTATTATTAATGGTTAGTGCTCTTTGATTCTTTCCAGTCTTGCTCGGGGTAGGCCCCAAGGGTTCCCTTAAGTCTCAGAGGGCTACGACTTTGGCAGCAGTCTTTGCCCAAAGCCACACCCACTGAGAGGCCTTAGGAAATCTTGCTCTCCTGGCGGCCACTGAGCTGATGTTCACGGTGCGTCGGGATCCCCGGCTGGCACTGCTGGTTGCACCTGGGAAGGTGCGGCCAGTCCTGGGCACGAAGGGCCGGCGGAGCCCGGGGCCAGCTTAGCCAGACCCGGGACGCCGAGCACAGCCCCGGGCCGGCCCGCCTCGGCCTCATTTGCATCGGGACGCGCGCGGCGCCGGCGAGCGGGAGGGCGGGTGCGGTCGGGGAGGCGGCGCGCGCGCGCACCCTGACAGCTCGGCCCCGCTCGCTCACTTGCTCGTCCCCGGCTTCCGAGCACAGCATGGCGGTCAAGGTGACTCCAACTCTCTGCTGCTGCTTTTTATTGCCTAGGAGACATTCCAGGGACCCTGCCCGCCAGCCCATTGCCTCTTCCCATTTCCTTCTTTGCCTGGTTCTTGGATCATGCGTCCTGGGGGCTCTAGCTCGCGGGTGGGAAGAAGCTGTGCGGGGCTTGGAATGGAGGAAGAGGATGCCGTGCTGGGGGAGGGGAAGAGGGACGGGATTGTGAGTTTGAGGGGTTTCCAAGGACCGTGGGTCACTAACGAAAGAGTTGTGCCTTGCTCTGGGGGCCTGAGATCGTGAGACTGGAGTTGGAAAGGCATCAGATAGCGCGTAGAGAAATAGCATGCCAAGCCGGGTACCTAAGGCATCTGTGTATTGCGGTGGGGGAGGGGATAAATATCTGGGCAATTTGGGGCCTCTCTGTAGGACGGGGGGACAATAGTTGGCATTGCGCTGCAGGTGGCAGTGTGTCGGAAGTGTTTGGAAATGTAGCTGCGTTCATATTCTAGGCTGGGTAGAGAAAGAGAGAAGGACGAGGAGGTAATTATATTCAGGATTGCCATTGCATGGGGAAGAAAGACTGCTAGGCCAGGCGATTCATTTGGATGTTTCAGTTGTCCTGTGCTCTCCTCTTGTGGGCCTCTGGAATTGATCTCGGGTGACTGCTGCTGTGTAGCTAGTATAGGTTGTAGAGAAACAGATTGATCTCCATCCACCGCCTTCCTTCCCTTTCTAGAGAAAATCGACCTGGTTGATTTGCCCTATCTCACTCACATTATTCACACCTGTCTTTCCAGCCTGTAAGTTTGACAGTTGTTATCAGTATAGTTGCTTATGGCTTGTTTTAAACTAAATGCCCTTATAAAATGATAAGAGAATTGATTGGTAGTGTCTGAGCTTTAATCTAAAGAGATTGTGTGATCTTTGGTGAAGTATTAACTGGCATTTTAATTTTTCCCCTTTACAGGTGCAGACAACCAAGCGAGGTGATCCTCATGAGTTAAGAAATATATTCCTACAGGTAAATTGATTTATGATATATGCTTTTATTGTGTGTAGAAAAAACACACAGGCGAAAGCCTAGTATTTATCAGATTATAACCATGATGGATGTTTTATTTTTATATATTTTCACAATCATGACTAGACGATAGTCTATAATTCTCTTACTAATGTTTGAAGAAAGTTTGCTTTTTTTTATTGGGTTTGATAAAAAATTACCTCAAATCTTTGTCTTTCAAACAATTTCAAAACATATTTTGAAAAAGTGAAATAGTAGGAAAAATTTCTAGCATCCCTTAAGTACCTGTAATCAAAATAAAATTTCAAAATATATTGACACTCTTCAGTAGTTGAAGTCTGTTGATTAAAATTTGTTTTTGGAAGTTGCAAGTTTGTAAACTTTCTACTTCTAAGTACTTATCTAATGTGTTATACAAATTATAATATTATGACTATCCTTAATTTATGGTTGTATTTTCTCTCTCTTCCGATATATATTATATCCATAGATTTATGGAGTTTTGTTACAAAGTGTTACTGTCTGTGGGGTTTGTGTGTGTGTGTGCAAAGTTCCCTCTTAACTTCTGCTACATTTTTAGGAACAGTGACTTAATGATAGATTAAAAAAGTTTTAGTTTAGTTTTTTTCTGTTTCCTTTCTGTAAGTTTCAGAAGTTCCTCATACAGAAAGTTGTACTTATGAAATAGAGAAAGACAAACTAAAGTGTTTCACTAAATACTATTGTTTTTTAAAAAAGATCTTTTGAAAACATTCTATTCTAGACCTGGGTTCTTATGTAGAACTATGACCTTGGGCAGATCCTGATGGGGATCAGTTTCTTCCGTAAAATGAGAAGTGATCTTCAAGGTTCCTTCCAACTCAAAGTCTGATTCTATATTAAGAACAGATTCTATCATATGTGGATGAGCCTAGAATAGATGACATTTTTATCTGAAATGTGAATTGCTTAAACTATTGTTGGGGATGTCGCTGCATAGATATGTGTATATGTGTAGTTCATTAAATAAATCAGTGAAAATGCGAATTTAAATTTTTTTTTTGGGTCACACCCGGCCGCGCTCAGGGGTTACTCCTGGCTCTATGCTCAGAAATCACTCCTGGCAGCCTCAGGGGACCATTTGGGAACCCAGGATTCGAACCACTGTCCTTCTGCATGCAAGGCAAACGCCTACCTCCATGCTCTCTCTCCAGCCACGTGAATTTTAAATTTTATAAAAATCAGATGAAGGAAGCCTTATTTCTAGAACAAAAGTAATTGTGTTAAGAAATGCTCTATAGGGGGCCGGGCGGTGGCGCTAAAGGTAAGGTGCCTGACTTGCCTGCGCTAGCCTTGGATGGACTGAGGTTCGATCCCCCAGTGTCCCATATGGTCCCCCAAGCCAGGAGCAACTTCTGAGCACATAGCCAGGAGTAACCCCTGAGCGTTACCGGGTGTGGCCCAAAAACCAAAAAAAAAAAAAAAATGCTCTATAAAAAAAAAAAAAGAAATGCTCTATAAAAAAAAAAAAAAAAAAAAAAAGAAAGAAATGCTCTATATCTGGCTTGAAACCTCTATTCCTCACAAATGTTCTTGGAAACAGCCAAAAATATGGCAGTGTTAACCACACCATGTGATTATACTCAATTGTTCTGTGAGGAGTTCATGTGATACTGTTGATTTTTCTTTGTAGTATAAGTAAGCATAGAAGAAGTCATTTGAGATGGTGCATGGTACAGTGAAAAGAGTTTTGACCTAGGTGTCAGGGACAAATTACTATGCAGGGGAAAGAAATCTGTGAAGATATTTGAATTTGTGGTTTTGGGGAGACTATAAAGAGAGAGCTGGGATTCTAGTCTAATTTTTGGTAATCTTTATTTACTTTGTTTTTTGGTTTTTTGGCAGTGCTCAGGGGTTACTCCTGATTCTACACTCGGAAATCGCCCCTGGCAACACAGGGGACCTTATGGGATGCTGGGATTAGAACCACCTTCCTTCTGCATAGAAGGCAGATGCCTTACCTCCAGGCTATCTCTCCGGCCCCTATTTATTTACTTTTGAGTTTGGGAACTACACCAAGTTGTGCTTAGTGTTTCCTCTTGTTTGGCAGGGCTCCGGGGATCATATGGTGCTACAGATTGAATAGGGGTCAACTGCATGCAAGGCACAAGCATCTTAACCACTGCTCTCTGGCCTTTTTATTTAATTTATTATTATTATTATTATTATTATTATTATTATTATTATTATTATTATTATTATATGTTTATTCCCTTATCTACTTTGGTGATGTGATGCCTGGGGCTTGTTCACATTCTTAGATGGATGTTAAGTGAAGTAATCTAGCACTTTAAGTTTTGGTGTTTGCATACTCTCTTGTATACACTGTGTTGTACTTTTAGCATCAGGGCTTTTTTTGTCTGTTTTGTTTTGTGCCACACACACTGGGTCTTGGGTTACTCCTGGCTCTTTGCTCAGAAATTACTCCTGGCAGGCTTGTAGGACCATATGGGATGCCAGGGTTTGAACACAGGTCTGCAGCACTCTACCCGATTTGCTATTGCTTCAGCCTCTCAGCATCAGTTTTAAATATTTTGAACAGAAATGAAAAATATAGTATGCAACTTGATAACTGACCTCAAATTGCAACTGTGCTCAAATCAAACACAATTTTTTTTTTGCGGTTTTGGGTCACCACCGCAGTGCTCAGGGGTTACTCCTGGCTCTACGCTTAGGAATCGCCCCTGGCAGGCATGGGGGACCAAATGGGATGCCAGGATTCAAACCACCATCCTTCTGCATGAAAGGCAAACTCACTATCTCTCCAGCCCCCAAACTCGATTTTTTAAAAGTTATTTCAGCTGCTTAAATTTTTCCAAAAGTATTTACTTTCTAGCTATCTATTGTCTATTTAGTTGTAGTTTGGGAACTACCACTTACATGTGGTTATTATAAACATAGTTATGAATTTCAGAGACTTTCAACATAAAAATAAGGACACTGGAGACAGAGCAGTAATACAGTGGGTAAGGTGCTGCCTTGCACCGAGCCATTCTAGATTGATCCTTTGCACCATATATGGCACCCAAAACCTGCCAGGAGTGATCTTTGAGTGCAGAGCCAAGAGTAATCCTTGAGTACACTGCCAGGTATATTCCCCCTTCCATTTCCTGTCCTGGAAAAAAAAATAGTGGAAGTAAATGCAATGTAATGCCTTTGGTAGAGCATTCAGACTAACTTGTCTAGATCAGAGTGACCTTGCTATAATATTCACAAGAGTTAACGTTTATTGATCATGTTATAATGTTCTGGACATTAGCTTGATAATTTAAGTGTATTTTATTAATTTTTGTAATAACCTTAGGAGGGTGTGGTTAGTGTCTATGTTAAGTAGATAGTTAAATGACTTGGTTAATATGATTTATTTCACAAGTGGTAGAAACTAGTTTCAAATCAAACTCTTTACATTTGGACTCAAATACTTATAGAGACTGGAACAGTAGTACAGCAGTTAGTTTGCTTGCCTTGGATGTGGCTGATCCTAAATCATTCCTTGACTGACACTCATATGGTTTTCAAGCCTCATGAGGAGTAGTCCCTGACTGCAGACCAGGAGGAGTTATACCTGAGCACTACTGGTATGACCTCCCCACCCTCAAAAAAAAAACAAACAAAGAAAAACAAAAAAAACCCCAACAAATATCCACAGCTCTTACAATCTGTCAATTGCAGGGTCATGAAACAGGGAATGAAATGTGAAAACTTAGAGGAATGTATGAGGAGCTAATAACTGCTGTGTTCAGTTAAAAAAAAAAGTGCCTTTGTTGTTGTTTTTTTTTTTTTAAAGTGCCATTACATTGTAACTAGCTAGAACAGTTGGCCCCAGGAGTTTGGATTTGAAACAGTAGGGAGGCACTGTGGGTTTCTGAGTTGACAAATTGAAATGTTGATTTTTGACAACTCAATTTACGTTGGATCAAATGTGGAGAGGTTGGAAGTAGGTAAAGTGACACAGCTATGAGGCTATAATAATATTTGTGGGAGATAATGAAACAGTAAGGAAATAGGAAGGAAGGACAATACTAGGGACTTTGTAAGGAATGAATCTATTGTGTTTGGTAATAAATATGAAAGTAAAGGAAGGAGCAGTGAATCTGGTAGTTTTAGGATAGAACTTAAGTGAAAGCCACCTTATTTGGGGGAAATTTTAATAGGGGTCATGTTTGGGTTTTTAATAAGTGTGTTGCACTAAGTTAAGTCAGATTTAGACAGAAGCAGATTTGTGCAGGTTGTAGATGAGTCCTTAAGGATTGGGTATTAAATATAGATGACACGGGCCAGAGGTAGGGTTTGCCTTGCACATGGCCATCCCAGGTTTGATCCTGGCATCCCATATGGTCCCCTGAACCTGCCAGGAGTAATTTTTGAGTGCAGAGCCAGGAGTGCACTCCTGCTGCCAGGTGTGCAATGCTGGGTAAAAAAAAAAAAAACACCCAAAAATAAAAACAAAAACAAAATATATATAGATGAAACAGCACAGAGACTAAGGGATTGATTTATAAATACTATCTGAAAATTAAAGTAAAAGAAAGAAGAGAATAGGAGTTTAGAGTGTGACAAAAAGAATATAATAAAGAGTAAAAATATATTATTATTATTATTATTATTATTATTATTTTTTTTTTTTTGGTTTTTGGGCCACACCCGGTAATGCTCAGGGGTTACTCCTGGCTATGTGTTCAGAAGTTGCTCCTGGCTTGGGGGACCATATGGGACACCGGGGGATCGAACTGCGGTCCGTCCAAGGCTAGCGCAGGCAAGGCAGGCACCTTACCTTTAGCGCCACCGCCCGGCCCCAAATAAACTTTCTTTTGCTAACAACTGTACCTCACCCTTTTCCTGACTACAAAGTCACTCTATTTTGTATTTTTTTTTTTTTTTAAATATGGAACGCTTCACGAATTTGCGTGTCATCCTTGCGCAGGGGCCATGCTAATCTTCTCTGTATCGTTCCAATTTTAGTATATGTGCTGCCGAAGCGAGCACGTATTTTTTTTTTTTTTTTTTTTGGGCCACAGCCGTTTGACGCTCAGGGGTTACTCCTGGCTATGTGCTCAGAAATCGCCCCTGGCTTGGGGGGGCGGGGACCATATGGGACGCCGGGGGATTGAATCGCGGTCCTTCCTTGGCTAGCGCTTGCAAGGCAGACACCTTACCTCCAGCGCCACCTACCCGGCAAAAATATATATTATTTTATTATGGTTTTGGAGGTAATTTGAAATCAGAGTTATTTTATCTCTTTAAAATAGATAAGAATGGGGTGCCAGAATGGTGGCACAGCAGTAAGGCATCTATCTTGTGCACACTAGCCTAGGACAGACCATGGTTCGATCCCCCTGCATCCTATATGATCTCTCAAGCCAGGAGTGATTTCTGAGCACATAGCCAGCCAGGAGTAATCCTTGAACATCATTGGGTGTGGACGAAAAACCAAAACAAACAAACAAAAAAACACCCACCCAATTAAAATAGATAAAAGTGGATACAGTGGTCAGGATGTAACTCAGTAGTTGAGCCTTACTTGTTGAAACTCTGGCACCATAATGAATAAAGCTCAGAAATCCTCTGAGATACATATGGAGAAGATTTAATTGTGAATTTTAGAATGTAACTTAAAACTTTTACTTGTGGGGTCAGAGAGATAGCATGGAGGTAAGGGGTTTGCCTTTCACGTAGGAGGTCATCGGTTCGAATCCCGGCGTCCCATTTGGTCCCCGGTGCCTGCCAGGAGCAATTTCTGAGCCTGGAGCCAGGAATAACCCCTGAGCACTGCCAGGTGTGATCCAAAAACCACACACACACAAAAAAAAACAACTTTTACTTGCTATAATTTCCATCTGTGGCATTATTTTACTATCAAACTCACAAATGGTATGACTCAAGAACCATTTTTTAAAGCTGGAGAAAAAACTCAAGTGGTAGAACATACTAGCATGTGTGGTCTCCTAAATTTGATCCCAGTACTACATGGCTACTGGATGCCTCTGGATGTGGCTTCTCTTTTAAAAAATTAAAAACAAAAAAACAACAAAAAACCTCATATTGGAACTGGGGAGTTTTAAAAGGACAAAAATTGCATGCCTTGCATGCAGTTGATCCTGGTTGGATCCCTGGGATCATGTGATCCTCCTGAGTCACTGACTGCCACCCTCGAGACCAGGATGACCCAGATAAGCCCAAATACTAACGTGTCTGAGCAGTATGTCCTTGGGCTCTGATGTTGAAGCCTTGATCCACTTAGCCAAGAATCTTTAGGAGAGGCCCCTTGGATCTTCTGAGTAGTGCTTGGGAGAACCCCTTCCTTAAAAAACACTCATTTGTATAAAATTTCTACTGAGAAAATACTGATCTATCTGTGCTTATTGGTATGTGTGTGCATTTTCACAAAACCTTTATAAGAATAAAACATTTTGGGTATAGAGAAGTAATTTATTTTTTTATGTTTCTTTATATATTTCGTTTAGTTTTACTCTCTTTTAGTTGAAAAATAATAAATAAATATTTATTGTGGTTCTGGTTTTACTCCACAATCATAAAATTGGAACATACCAAATGAATTTTTTTTTTTTTTTTGGTTTTTGGGCCACACCGAGCATTGCTCAGGGGTTACTCCTGGCTATACATTCAGAAATCGAGCCTGGCTTGGGGGACCATATGGGACACCGGGGATTGAACCGAGATCCATCCTAGATCAGGCACTTGAAAGGCAAATGCCCTACTGCTGTAGCTCCGACCCAACATACCAAATGAATTCTTTTTTTTTTTTTTGTTTTTTTTTGTTTTTGTTTTTGTTTTTGTCTTTGGGTCACACCCGGTGGTGCTCAGGGGTTACTCCTGGCTGTCTGCTCAGAAATAGCTCCTGGCAGGCACGGGGGACCATATGGGACACCGGGATTCCAACCAACCACCTTTGGTCCTGGATCGGCTGCTTGCAAGGCAAACGCTGCTGTGCTATCTCTCCGGGCCCAGAACTGTCATTTCTTGATTTATTCTTTTCCCTCTCTCCCATACACTGTTCTTGACCCAATGTGTTTTGTCATAAGAATACAGTAGCCTGGTGAAGGGGGGGGGGTGTTCTTTACATGACTGAAACCCAACTATAATCATGTTTGTAATAAAGGTGTTTAAATAAATATATTAATAAAAGAAGAATACAGTAGCAAAAGGAGACAATAGACGCAAGGAAGAGAGGGTGAGGATATAGAATGTTAATTATTAGCTTGATGAATTTCAGAATGAAGAGTTAATCTGGTTTATATATTGTGTCAAAGTAGAGGTATCAAAAACGTTTTTGTCGGGCCTGGAGAGATAGCACAGCAGCGTTTGCCTTGCAAGCAGCCGATCCAGGACCAAAGGTGGTTGGTTCGAATCCCGGTGTCCCATATGGTCCCCCGTGCCTGCCAGGAGCTATTTCTGAGCAGACAGCCAGGAGTAACCCCTGAGCACCGCCGGGTGTGGCCCCCAAACCAAAAAAAAAAAACAAAAACAAAAACACAAAACTTTTTTGTTGTTTTTGGTTCACTTCCAGCAATGCTCAAGGGTTACCTGGCTCTGCACTTAGGAATCATTCTTGGCAGCCTTGTGGGACCCAGGTATTGAATACCTGGGATCAAACCAGGATTAGCCATGTGCAAGGCAAGCGCTCTACCCACTGTAATATTGCTCCATTGTATAAAAAACTTTTAAGGGGCCAGAGAGATAGCATGGAGGTAGGGCATTTGCCTTGCATGCAAAAGGACGGTGGTCCAAATCCCAGCATTCTATATGGTCCCTCGAGCCTGCCAGGAGCAATTTCTGAGCATAGAACCAGGAGTAACCCCTGTGCGCTGCCAGGTGTGGCCCAAAAACCAAAAAGACAAAACAAAACAAATCTTTCAAGTGAAAGCTTTTTTTTGCTTTTTAATTTGATTATTTTCTTTTTTTAAAAAATTATTTATTTTGGTTTTTGGTCGCTCAGAGGCTACTCCTGACTCTACCCTCAGAAATCACTACTGGCAGACCTGGGGGATGACATGAAATGCTGAGGATCAAACCTGGGTCTGTCCTAGGTCAGCTGAGAACTCTCTACTGCTGTGATATCGCTCCAGGCCCCAAATTTGACTTTTATTTTTGTTCCTCTATTTAAATCTATTGTCTGAGAAAACAGCATTTGTTAAAGCTGTACTACTGTATATGCTAAGCAAAAAATGTACTGCAAGATAGAACAAATATTATTTTAATTATCTTTTTATTTGTCATCATCGTTGTGAAGATCATCTACCTTATAAACTTATAAATGTATTTTTGTCTTATTTAGATGAGATAATTGGAAGAAGATACTACTAGTATAAAACAAAGAAGTTCTTTACAGTTTTATGATAGTATATTAATTTCTAGTTAAAATGGGTAAAATTGGAGCAGTGACACAAGTGGTAGGGCATTTGCTTTGCATGTGCTAACCTAGGACTGACTGAGGTTCGATCCTTTGGCGTCCCATATGGTCCCCCAAGTCAGGAGCGATTTCTGAGAGCATAGCGTCACTGGGTGTGACCCCAAAACTCAAAATAAGTAAATAAATAGAATGGGTAAAAATTTTTAATGGGTAAAATTTAGGTAATGGGTATTTTTATGTTATGGATTTATTTACTTTTGTTTTGTTTTGGATTTTGGTTTTTGGGTCACATCTGGCAGCACTCAAGGGTTACTCCTGGATCTATTTATGCTCAGAAATAGCTCCTGGCAGGCTCGGGGGACCATCGGGGGTGCCAGGATTCAAACTACCATCCTTCTGCAAGCAAGGCAAAAGCCCTACCTCCTTGCTATCTCTCTGGCCATGGATTTATTTACTTTTGATAGTATTTTGGAACTGAGAAGGGAATTAAATGGGTTGTTTAGCAGAAGAACCTTTCATTTGGTATAGGTGGTAAGGCTAAGTTTTTAAAAGCTTGGGATGTGTATACAGTTACAACAACATTATCAAGTATAAAAAGTAATACTATCTATTGAGGCCATTTATGGAGGGAAAGGTATCTCTTCTTTGGTATTTGTGGAAATAAAGACTCTTTGGAAAACAATCTGGCAGTGGTTTGAAATTAAAAAGTATTGTTGAATAATCAACTGCATTTTTGGTATTTAACCCGGGGAAATAAAAAAATCATAGGAATAAATATGTGTAAGATTGTAAATTGAATTCTTCACTTATTCCTCAGAAGAAAGAAAAAGAGAATCAAAATAATTGCTATCAAAAGAAGAATAGTAGGATAATTATAAAATAGTCTTACTATTAAAAAATTAGATCAGGGCCAGAGCATTAGCACAGTGGTAGGGTGTTTGCCTTGCACATAGCTGACACAGAGGGACTGACCAGATTAGGTCCCTGACATCCCATATGTTCCCCTGATCCTTCCAGGAGTGATTTATGAGCACAAAGCCAGGAGTAACCCCCAAACGCTGCTGGGTATGACCCAAAAGCCCGCCCTCCAAAAAAAAAAAATCAGACCAAAGTATTATGAAAGTAAAAAAAAACAAAGATGCAAAAGAGCTAAGTAATGCAGGACCAAAGAGAGAGTACAATGGATAGGGTGCTTGCCTTACAAGAGACCCACCCAAAACAAAACAAAACAAAACAAAACAAAACAAAAAACAAGAGGCCCATCCGGGTCTAATCCCCAGCATCCTATGTGTCACACACACACACACACACACACACACACACACACACACACACACACACACACACACACACACACACACACACCCCGAACTTCCAGGAACTGTGCAGAGCCACAGTAACACCTGAATATCACCGAGTGGCTCAATCACTTAAAAAAAAAAAAAGTGAATAAAACATGAGTCAAGTTGTTTAGATCACTTTATATGCATTCTTGTATGCATCTTTACATATATATGTATTTGTCTGATGTCATTTTGAGAAAAGTATAGAAGGATAAATGCTAGATTGGTTGAGGGAGAATTAGTAGAAAATAAAAGCAAAAGTTCAATCTTTTAGTATTTTGAGAAAGTAAATAGAAATTTAGCAATTTAGAACCTGAAGTGGAGGACTTCACTGAATAAATTGGAGTGAAAAAGCCCAGTATGGGACACACAGAAGAGAATTTATGGTTTTTTTTTTCTGTTTTGTTTGTTTTGTTTTTGGGTCCTACCCAGTGATACTCAGGGCTTACACTCTTGGCTCTGGGCTCAGAGATCACTCCTAACAGGGCTTGGGAATTATATGCAGTGTTGGAGATTGAATCTGGGTCAGCCACATGCAAGGTAAGAACCTACCCACCTGTACTATTTCTCCAGTCCACTCCCCAACCAATTAATTTTTAAATGTTTAATAGTACACTATGTGTGATTCTAAGCTTTGTGCTAGATTTTACCATTAGAGAGACAAAGGAGCTTAGTGAGGGTAGGGCCTCACATTCTAGCAAGGGTAGGACATAAAAAATAAATCCACATATTCAAAACAAAACAAATCAACTCCTCTATAGATGATGGCCAACCTATAAGAAAATAAATGAAATGATAGGAAAAGTCATCATTTTTAATAGAGTGGTCAACTAAAGGCCCCTGACAAAGCTATTTTGAGAGAGGGAAAGTGAAAAGAAATAGAATTCCCAACAGCTCAAATGTGCAAAGGCCTACAAGCAAGAGCTTGATATATATGTTTGGCAGACAGAAAGGTGGCCAGAGTATCTGAAGTACCAGCATGTGAGTGTTTGAATGAGCTGGAAGGGACGAGGTGAAAGAAAGCACTGCCTTATTTGTAAGCAATGGCAGGGAAGAATAAGCAGTTTTTTGCTTTTTCTCTTTTGGATATTATTTTGGAAACTACTGAATGTCTTTCACTTTGGAAGTAGTAAAATGGTTTAATATGTAGTTCATGCAAATTTTACTTGAAAAGGTCACTTGAAATAAGTGTAAATTTTTTGCACATGTCATTGTTTTTTTGGGCATGAGAGCTTTTTTTTTTTGATTTTTGGGCCACACCCGGCGGTGCTCAGGGGTTACTCCTGGCTGTCTGCTCAGAAATAGCTCCTGGCAGGCACGGGGGACCATATGGGACACCGGGATTCGAACCAACCACCTTTGGTCCTGAATCGGCTGCCTACAAGGCGAATGCAGCTGTGCTATCTCTCCGGGCCCGCATGAGAGCTTTGAGTGGACTAATTCTTCCAATTAATTTTCTCCTACCCATAATTTCTTAGAACCTCTTGAGCTGGATCTCAATTCACTCATTTATTCAGGAGACTGCAGAGAATAGCAGGAGCCTGCAGGAACTTTGTAATCTAGCCTAGACTTGAATCCCTATTCGATCCCTTTGCTGTGTAACCTTAAATGTTTACGTTACTAATGAGCCTTCATCCTCATGTGTCTAAGATCTAGCAGATAAAAGATATATAGATTAAATTACGTAATGAGTCAGTGGTACTTGATATATGTAGAACAAAACAAATCTTGGTTTCTTGTCCTATTTTCTGAGATGAGGGCTTTTTCTTTCACAATAGGTTCTAATTTTCTTGTTTTTCCCCAGGTTACTGTGCTGGATCTATAAAGTGATTGAGAGGTTAATGTGTTTTATGATTATGTGCATATCATATGACCAATAATTACCCACATCTTGACACATATCTCTGAAGATCTTTCTATGTTCTGATGTTCTTATATTCAGAAATATTACCCTAAGGGATCATTTCTCTCATGTGTGTTGGTTCTGAGACAGGAGTATAGCTGTGTTTTAATACAGAAATGTGGGGGTCAAAGCAGTAGTACAGCGGGCAGGGCATTTGCCTTGCATGTGGCTGTCCCAAGCTTGATCCTCAGTACCCCATATAAAACCCTAAGAACTGCCACAGTAATTCATGAGTGTAGATCTGAGAGAGAGAGAGAAAGAGAGGATGAAAGATACTGACTGATTTTTTTTAGATAAATTTTTGTATGCAGAACACCTCCACAAAGGTTTTACCTTTACTTAGTACTGCTGAAATTTTTGAAATACCATTCACTGAAATCAGTACCATTGCCAGTGCTAGGCTTCTAGAACTGTAATAATGCTTATTTACTGGGTCACTTTTATGTATTAGGCACTAACTTAAGTGCAAATATGCATATAATGCAAATAATTATATTTTTTCCTTAGGACTACACTTTAAGAATGAAACTGTTGAGGACCGGAGAGATAGCATAGTGGTAAGGCATTTGCCTTACGTGCAGAAGGATGGTGGTTCGAATCCCGGCATCCCATATGGTCCCCCGAGCTTGCTGGGGGCGATTTCTGAGTGTAGAGCCAAGGGTAACCCCTGAGCACAGCCGGGTGTGACCCCCCAAAAAAAAGAATGAAACTGTTAGTATTTTCATTTTTATTTAATTTGGTTTGGGGGTCACACCTGACAGTACTAAAGGATCACTCCTGGTGGTGCTTGGAAGACCATCTGGGGTGCCAGAGATCAATTGAACCTGGCTTGGCCACAGGCTGGGCAATTAGATCTGCCCTCTGTACTGTCTTTCTGATTCTAGTATTTCTGTCTTAAAGATGAGGACCCTGAGTTCAAGAAAGATTAGATTACCTGCTTGAGGGTATATGACAAATGGAAATATTTTATTCTAATATCTGGCCTTTTTTTGTTGTTATTTTTGTTTGTTTTGGGGACACACCTAGTGATTCTCAGGGGTTACTCCTTCTTAGTTTAGGAATCACTCCTGGTGGGGTGTGGGAAACCATGTGCAATGTCTGGGAATTGCCCAGATTGGCCACATACAAGGCAAGCTTGTACACGTACAAGATTAGCCACATACAAGACCAACCTGCTGTACTATCACTATACTATCACTCTAGTCCTACCTCCCTTATTTTTTTTTTTACTTAATATTATTTGGGTATTAGTATATTAGTATATCTAGAGTCATCTAGCTTTTCTCTAGCCTTTAAAAAGCATCTTTTTTTTTTTTTTGTTTTTGTTTTTGGGCCACACCCGGCGGTGCTCAGGGCTTTCTCCTGGCTGTCTGCTCAGAAATAGCTCCCGGCAGGCACGGGGGACCATATGGGACACCGGGATTCGAACCAACCACCTTTGGTCCTGGATCGGCTGCTTGCAAGGCAAACGCCGCTATGCTATCTCTCCGGGCCCTAAAAAGCATCTTTTTAATAAGGAAAATTTAAATATACATCTAAAACATATTAGTGTTTGTAATTATTCTGTACTATCAGCTTCATCATCTATTCTGGCTAATTTTTTTTTTATGGTTTTTGGGCCACACCTGGCTGTGCTCAGGGTTACTCCTGGCTGTCTGCTCAGAAATAGCTCCTGGCAGGCACGGGGGACCATATGGGACACCGGGATTCCAACCAACCACCTTTTGGTCCTGGATCGGCTGCTTGCAAGGCAAACGCCGCTGTGCTCTCTCTCCGGGCCCTATTCTGGCTAATTTTGCATTATTATTGCAACAGCATTAGTTTATTTTGAAGCAATTATAGACATATTTATCATTATATGCACAAAGACTTTAATATGAAGACTTTGATGAATCAAATAAAACCCAGTAAGATTATCATACGTGGACCCATAACCATAGTATGTCAGGTACCTGGACCTATAACCTTAGTAGAGTTTACCTTGCAGAGCCAAACTCAGTTTCTATTCATGATATCTCTTCTGGTCCCCCGAACACCACTGGGTGTAATTCCTGATTCATACCTACAGTATTCTTGATTTAAGTTGCTTTCTTAAAATAAAATTAAACCAGTTCATACATTGCATTTTATTGACCTCTATCACTTAAATCTTTTTCTTCCTGCTTCCTATCACAATAAAGGTATTTATGGCAAAATATCTTGTTTTGTAATCAGAGCTTATTAGCCTAACAACATTTTCTCTCTCTAAGAGCTGCATCTTGAATGTCTAAGACATGATTTGCTTAGGCTTATAAATATATATGTTCCTTGGATGTTCCCATGGTTACTTTGGTCATGAGATTGAAGTATTTATTTTGAGAACAACACAAATTAATTATCCAACTTAATCTGCTGTGAGAAGCATCTCATTTATAGTTATTGAATTCTCTGGGGTCATTATTTTACTTTCAAAGGCTTTTGGTCATTATGGGCACAGTGTTTTTTTTTTTTTTTTGTAGATTTAGTTTATTTTAGTAACTTCAATTGATTCTAGTGGTCAACAAGGATGCTATACCTCCTTGCTTTGTTAGGTATTGAATTGCTTTATATTTTGTTTTTGGGTCACACTTGGCAGTGCTTAGGGCTTGCTCCTGGTTCTGTGAGGTAACTAGATGGGTGCCAGGGATTGAACCCCAGTGGGCCACATGCAAAACAAATGCCGTACTTGACAGGATTTTTTTTTAATTGATAGTAAAAATAAAAATACTAAAGCAGGGGCTGGAGTGGTGCCTTGCATGCAGCTAAACTAGTATGAACCGAGGTTCAATCCCTGGGGTCCCATATGGTCCCCAAGCCAGGAGCAATTTCTGAGCACATAGCCAGGAGTAACCCCTGAGTGTCACCGGGTGTGGCCCCAAAAGCCAAAACAAACAAACAAACAAAAAACTAAAGCAAAAAAGAAAAATAAACACTATTTATAGAAGCAGTTAGAAAACATGTTTCCAGACAATTTTCTTTGCATAATCAAATAGAATCTTTTTTTCCTAGTATATGAGAAAGATGAAACAGAAAGTGTTAAAGTTAATGTATACAGACTGAAGAGACAGTATAGGGTTAAGGTGTTTGCTCTGCATGTGGCCAACATTGGTTGATCCCATGAGTAAGTAATCCCCGAGTTTTCAACCCTAATATTCATTCCCTAGCACTGCTGGGTGTGGCTCGAAACCTCAAAAATAAAATTAGATGTATAAAATAGACTTTTTATTGTGTATATATAATTTATTTTAATATTAGAAAATTTTGAGTCACTAATTAAAATTTTGTTTAAAAATTAATGTGACTGTAGTTGTTAGAATTAATGTGATCACATGTTAAAACTATGAATTCCACATTGTATTATTATAAAAATTAGTATGCCAGATCTGTGTGATCTTTGCTTGTTATACAGGCACTTGTATAGTGAAAGGGCTTGCATTCCTGACTAAATTGATTTTCTATAAGGAGTAAGAGCTGTAACATTGAAGGCTAGCAAGAAGATTAATTTCTTGTGCTCAGCTGTGGCCTTCATAGATGTTCTTTTCCCCATGATTCATAGAATTTATTTTTCTGTATGGGAAATGCTCTCTGTGGTACAGTCATCAAATTTTGTGATTTTTAAATTTTGTTATTTGAATTTCTGGAACTGAAAGAATGTTAAGGTCTAAAAATGTCAGTTCATCTCAGTTGGAAAGGAGTCATGGATGAATAGTTTGTTTTGACTCAGATTACAGTCACATGTTGGATAAGTGAAAAGGAAGCTGCTTAGACCAGTCGGATGAGTCTCCTGGTAAAATCAGGAAAAGTGGAAGCCAACCTCAAGGAAATATTGGTTTGGAGTAAAGAGAGGATTTAGAACAATTACTTTGAGCTAAAGCAGGAATATTCAGCAAGCAAGGGAGAAATTGATTTTCTATGCTTTTTTAATTCTGGACAATTTATAGTAACATTTTCGGTATATAATTTGAAATTATAACAAATTCAATATAAATACTTTGGTATTCAAATCCCACAATAGGGCTGGAGCGGTGGCTCAAGCAGTGGGACATCTGCCTTGCACATGCTAACCTAGGACAGACGGTGGTTTGATCCCTGGTGTCTCATATCGTCCCCCAAACCAGGATTGATTTCTGAGTGCGTAGCCAGGAATAACCCCTGAACGTCACCGGGTATGGCCCCAAAAACAAACAAACAAAAAAAAAAAACAAAAAAAAAAGAACCAAAAGCAAATCCCACCTTAATGAGATTGTGATCTCTTTGTAACACATGTTAGAAATAAAGGTAAGATAAATTTTTTTTTTAATTTCAACTAGCTAATTAGACCCTATTTTTCTGATCCTGGTTTCCATATCCATTCCCTCTGAGCCATCCTGAGGGCAGCAAAAATGCTTTATCAATCATTATAAACCTTTTTACCATATTGCTTCAGATAGTTGGTATGTAGTAATGGTTTATTGATGAGTGTAGATCACTCTTGCTTGTACTCATGGTAACTTGTGGTAAGAGCAATTGAATTTGAACTTATTACATGTAAAATATGTACACCAGCTCTTTATGTCAACCTCTGGCCCATGGTAAATGTTTTTTAAAAGTGCAAAATTGGGGGCTGGAGAGATAGCATGGAGGTAAGGCATTTGCCTTTTATGTAGAAGGACGGTGGTTTGAATCCCGGTATCCCATATGGTCCCCCGTGCCTGCCAGGGGCGATTTTCTGAGCATGGAGCCAGGAATAACCCCTGAGCACTGCTGGGTGAGACACACACACACACAAAAAAAGTGCAAAATTGGGGGATTGGAGCGATAGTACAGTGGATAGGGCATTTGCTTTGCATGCAGCGGACCTGGGTTTGATCTATTTTTTGTTTGTTTTTTTTTTTTTTGCCTTTGGGTCACACCCGGCAGCACTCAGGGGTTCCTCCTGGCTCTACGCTCAGAAATAGCTCTAGGCAGGCTCGGAAGACCATATGGGATGCTGGGACTCGAACCACTGTCCTTCTGCATGCAAGGCAAATGCCCTACCTCCATGCTATCTCTCTGGCCCCAGGACTCTACTTTAAACTTAAACCATTTCAGGGGCCTGAGTGATAGCCCAGTGGTAGGGTGTTTGCCTTGCACATAGCTGACCTGGGATGGACCTTGAATGGATCTGGGTTTGATCCTTAGCATCCCATATTGTCCCCCAAGCCTGCCAGGAGAGATTTCTGAACCCTGATCACGGCCAGGTGTGGCCCCCAAACAAAAACAAAAAACACTTAAACCATTTAAACAGGTCTGTATTATTTAGATGGTTTGAATATTTTACTTGTTCATCTCATTAAATTTTAAGGTGTCCTTTCCCCCCTTACTTATGGTTAGGGTTGTGCATAAACTCTTCGTAAATTCACTTTTTAGTAAGCATGTACTGAGGGTTGCATACATAATAAAGTTCACTTGAGGTTAAAGGTGGCTACTTGCAAAGCAATTGCTACTATCCAATTTATTCCAGTCAAGTAAGCTCTTGATGTTTGGATCTGTTGGCTAGATAGGCAAAGCATTGCTGATAACATGATCCGCTCTTTTGGAAGTTGAGGGAGTTCAATGAAAAGAGAACTTAATTTTGTATATGAAATTCTGCTTTTCTTTTATTAACAATAATTTGGACTAAATGTATAAAGCTACAATTTCTCATAAGATCCCATAAGTTCCCAGAATCTAATAAGATTTTCTTTCTTTTTCTTTTTGGCCATATTTGGCAGTGCTTACAGCTTATTTTTGGCTCTGTGCTCAGGGATCACTCCTGATATGGCTCAGGGGACCATATTTGGTGCCAGGGATTGAGCATGGGTTGGCTACATGAAGGGTCAACAATACCTGCTGCACAATCTCTCTGGCCCCTATTTTATTCCTGAAGTTTCAAAATGTTTAAGGTATTTTGAAACTCTACTAAATTTACATTAATATTTCTGGAAAGGTTTTAAAAGTCTTGGGAGACTGTGTTTTTATTTGAAACCACTTGAGTTGAGCTTAGAAAAAGTTAAATCAAGAAAATAGACCAGCTATTTTTGTACACATACTGTCAGCTACTTCTTGTCTAAGTCTTTCATGTGTCCTTGACTTCTTGCCCAAGAAGGATTACAACTGCTTAAGAGACAACTTTGAAATGGCGAGCATTTGACTCTAAAGTTATTTGGAGGCTAGATGTAATGTTTGGCTAATTTCATTTAAATTCATTCAGTTTACTTTGAAATAATAGATATAAAACAGCAATGACATGAAACTACTGGATATATTAAAGTTACTTGATGTATTAGGTTTTTAACACAAATACTAGTCTGGGAGGCCTCCAAATTGGTTTTATACTATTTTCTATCATGTTAGTATAAGCTGTCAAGAAATTTGGGTTAGAAAGAGGTGTTTTCAGGAAGACAACGGAACATTTGTTATATTTTAGCTATTTATAGACCATATTTACTTTTTTTTTTCTCCTCTTAGTTTTTGGGTCACACCCAGCAGTGCTCAGCGGTGCTCAGAGTCAGGTATCCTGACTCTGCTCTCAGAAATTACTCCTGTCAGGCTCAGGAGTACATATGGGATACCAGGAATCAAACCTGGGTTGGTCATATGCAAAGCAAATGTCCTACCCGCTGTGTATCCCTTTGGTCCCAGGCCATGCTTACTTTTTGTACCTGTTTAGAATATTATTTACTTGACTAAAAGAATAATATTAAAAGTAATTGTTTAAAATAGATTTTCTTATTTTATATTTATTTATTTTGTTTTGGGGCCACATCTTGCTATGCTGAACACTTACCCTTTTTTTTTTTTTTTTTTGGTTTTTGGGTCACACCCGGCAGCGATCAGGGGTTCCTCCTGGCTCTACACTCAGAAATTGCTCCTGGCAGGCTCAGGGGACCATATGGGATGCTGGGATTCGAACCACTATCCTTCTGCATCTAAGGCAAATGCTTTACCTCTGTGTTATCTTTTTGGCCCCCTGAAGGCTTATTCTTGACTCTGGCTCAGAAATCACTGTGCTAGCAGACCTAATAGAGAGAGGGTGGTTGGGATAAAACTCGGTTGGCCTTGTATAAGCATTTTGCCTCATGTTTTATCTCAATGCCCCCTAACCCTTATTTAATAATATTTTATAAATACTTTGGTTGCTCTGGGAGATAGTACAATAGTTAGGGTGCATGCCTTCGATGTGCCTGCACTATATAGTCCCCCAAGTGCTGAAAATGCATCTCATAGTTGATCATGACACATTTGTGCAATTAAAACATTTTTAAAGGGGGAGAAAAAAATTAAAAAACTGCATCTTTCCATTTTTTTGGTCTAAAATTTTTAAAAGGTATTAATTCTATGCTAGTATACTTAAAATTTATATGAACTAGACAAATCCTACATATTAATAAAAATACTAATAAATAATTTTTTAATATATCAGGAGTGCTTGAGATACCTCCTTCTGTCTGTGAACATAATAAACTGTTTTAGCATCTTAACTGGGTCAATTCTTGTTTTCTTTCTAAACTCTACTTTTCTGTCTGTTTAGTTAACAGGCCCACTGATATTGCCAAGTAATTGTCTCTAATGAGTTAATTAGTTAACTGTCTCTTGCAGAAGTCAGGTACTGATTTCTGTGGATTCTGAGAAGACTGTTTTTCCCTCTGAGCTATTTACACTTTATCTTTTGGTTAAAATCAAGTTAAAACCGACTAGGGAGAGTCAGAGAGAGCACTAGTAAAATACCTTCGGGTAAGTGATTCCTTGGCATCATTTATAAAAGCCAAGATACTGGCAAAGCCTGTTTCTAGTACTTGTCAACAAAAGCATTTGTTTCCTTGTTGGCTGCTGTGGCCTTGATTTGTACTAAGGCTGCTTTATTTTTTGATAACTGTTAAGCCATGAATGTTTTGAAATCTTGGTGATTCATTAAGTGCAGTAAACTTTCACTACTTCTTGCTTGTGCATGCACCCACGTGCTTTAAGCGTGGTAGTAGCCGTCCTGGCAGTTAAATTCTGTATTACATATCAGATAGCTCTGTGGCAAAATAGGATGGATAAATTAGTTGCCAAATTTTGTTATATTAACTTTGACATATTTTCATATTGCTTGCCCTCTTTTGGAAATTGTCATCTGCTAATTAAAAATAGTACAGCTCAAAAACATCTATGACTAGACAACAAACATACTATAATCTATCTCATATTTTCTTATTTAGTTTTTGTGTTTAGTTCTTTATTAATGCTTTTTGTGTTTAGTTTTTGTTTTGGGGTTGTACCTAGTGGTGTTCAAGGCTTATTCCTAGGTCTGTACTCATGGATTACTTTTGGTGGGGATCGAGGGCCCATATGAGGTGCTGGGGAGCAAGCCCAGGTTAGCCACATATAAGACAAGCGTCCTACCCACTGTTCTCTGTGTCTAGTCTTTATCATGATTACTTTATTTTAAAATTATTTACAGAAAGGTAGAATGTGTATCTTTATATGTATATGCTTTTTATTCATGTTCATGTATATTTTAATATTGTACTAGTGTTCTTAGATTAACCTTTTTTCATCCATTGTATTGAGAATAATTGTGTATTTATTATCATCTTGATTTTTAAATAATACTTAAAGCATTGTGATTTACAAAGTTATTAATAGTTAAGTTTTAGACATACAATGTTTCAGCACCAATCCCATCACTGTGTCAATCTCCCACTACCAGTATTTCTAGAGTCCATCCTGTGCCTCTCTCCCTCAACTGCCATCATATCAGGGACCATTTTTTTGGGGGGGGGCGGTTTTGGGTTACACTCAGCTGTGCTCAGGGATTATTCCTGGCTCCACACTCAGAAATCGCCCCTGGCAGGCACGGGGACTATATGGGACCCCGTCCTTCTGCATGGAAGGCAGACGCCTTACCTCCAGGCTATCTCTCTGGCCCTTCAGGGACCATTTTAAGTTTGGTGTTCATCTTGATTTTTCTAACAGTCTTTAATTCTTTGCATAAAACACTTGTTGATTAACAAAGTTTAATTTTTAAATATGCTTTCTTTGTTTTTCAGTATGCTAGTACTGAAGTTGATGGAGAACATTTCATGACCCCAGAGGATTTTGTCCAACGTTACCTTGGACTGTATAATGACCCAAATAGCAACCCAAAGATTGTGCAGCTCTTGGCGGGAGTAGCAGATCAAACCAAGGATGGGTAAGATTATACACATTTTTAAAAATAATACTCTGGTATACCTTATTTAAAATTAGAAAAGGTCCTGGGGCTGGAGTGATGACACAGCAGTTGGGCATTTGCCTTGTATGCGGCTGACCCAGGACAGACCTCTGTTCGATTCCTGGCATCCCATATGTTGCCCAAGTGATTTCTGAGCACATAGCCAGGAGTAATCCCTGAGTGTGGCCCAAAAATCAAAAAAATACCCCCCCCCAAATTAGAAAAGGTCCAGAGAGGAGCCAGAGTGATAGCACAGTGGTAGGTGTTTGCCTTGCACTTGTCTAACCTGGGACCGACCCTGGGCCCCAAGTTCAATCTCTAATATCCCATATGGTTCCCCAAGCTTGCCAGAAGTGATTTCTTTTTTTTTTTTTTTTTTTTTTTTTTGGTTTTTGGACCACACCCGGCAGTGCTCAGGGGTTCCTCTTGGCTATCTGCTCAGAAATCGCTCCTGGCAGGCATGGGGGACCATATGGGACGACGGAATTCACACCAACCACCTTAGGTCCTGGATCTGCTGCTTGCAAGGCAAATGCTATCTCTTCGACCCCGCCAGAAGTGATTTCTGAGTGCAGAGCCAGGAGTAACCCCTAAATGCTGCTGGGTGTGGCCCACAAATAAAAAAAAAAAACAAAAGGGCAAGAGAGATAACTCAACAGATTGGGTACATACTTTGCACACGACAGGTTTGATCTCTGGCACTGCATGATCTTCTGTAGAGATTTAGGAGTAATCAGGTATAGCTGGGTATGGACCAAGACAATGAAAACAAAACAAGATTAGAAAAACCAATGAACATCCACAGTTTTTATTTGAATAGATTGTATCTTTTCATTATCAAAGAGACTAGCATATATTTTTGTAATTGCACTTGAGGAGTTATCTTGGGTAATAACTGTCTAATTTGTTTTTTGTTTTTTTTTGGGCCACACCCGGTGACGCTCAAGGAGTCACTGCTGCTATGCGCTCAGAAATTGCTCTGGGCTTGGGGTACCATATGGGACTCAATGCGGTCCGTCTTAGGTTAGTGCGTGCAAGGCAAGCACCCTACCGCTTGCGCCACTGCTCTGGCCCCAGCTGTCTAATATTTTAAATTATACTGCATCTTTATTCAGTTACCAGTTGATGGACATTAAGTTGTTTCCAACTCATTTTATTATAGAGTCATATCCAGCTGTGCATGAGGCTTATTGTTGGCTCTATAACTCAGGGATCATGCTTGGTAGTACTCAGGAGGTTGTATGCATGCTGAGGGTATATAAAGCATGTGCTTTAACCTTTGCACTATCACTCCAGTCTTGAAAAGTTTTTTTTTTTATTTTGTTTTGGGGCCATATCTGGTCTTACTCCTGGCTATATGATCAAGGATCATATGTGGTGGGGATTGGGGGGCCATATAAGGTACTGGGAATTGAACCAGGGTCAGTGTACAAAGCAAGTACCCTACCCACTGTACTATTGCTTTGTTTCCCAACCTGGAAATTTTTTGTTTGTTTGTTTGTTTTGGGGTCACACCCAGCAATGCTCAAGGATTACTCCTGACTGTATACTCATGAATCACTACTGATGGTGCTTGAGGGACCTTATGGAATAGCAGGGATTGAACCTGGGTTGGGTACATGGCAAGGCAAGTGTCCTTCCCATTGTACTGGATTTCCTTTACCATTCTGATTTTTTTTTTTTTTTTTTTTTGGTTTTTGGGCCACACCCGGCGGTGCTCAGGGGTCACTCCTGGCTGTCTGCTCAGAAATAGCTCCTGGCAGGCATGGGGGACCATATGGGACACCGGGATTCGAACCAACCACCTTTGGTCCTAGATCGGCTGCTTGCAAGGCAAACGCCACTGTGCTATCTCTCCGGGCCCGAGAATACGAATTTTTTTTTTTTTTTTTTTTTTTTTTTTTGTGGTTTTTGGGTCACACCCGGCAGTGCTCAGGGGTTATTTCTGGCTCCACGCTCAGAAATTGCTCCTGGCAGGCACAGAGGACCATATGGGGCGCCGGGATTCGAACTGATGACCTCCTGCATGAAAGGCAAACGCCTTACCTCCATGCTATCTCTCCGGCCCCGAGAATACGAATTTTTAACCTACTTTTTAGCCTCCTATTTGTGAATGATTTTAGATTTTTTTTTTTTTTTTGGGTGGAGGGAACCTCCCCAGCAGTGCTCAGGGGCAAATAGAACTGGGGCCATCAGTAGTTAGGTAGTATTTTGGGTCTCGTATTTTGGTCTCTGTAGGCCTGGTACCCACAGTCATAGGCTCCACTTTCTTGAGCTTTCCCTGGTCCTCAGAAGTTCCTGAACTTGCTGAAATATAGAACAAAATTACTGTTTCTGGTTGAAATGTCAGGCTTTTAAATAACTCTTTGACTTCAAAAGGATTAGGTAACATTTTTAAAGTTTTAATACTTTTTTCTTTTTTTTTTTTTTGGTTTTTGGGTCACACCTGGCAGGGGTTACTCCTGGCTCTGTGCTCAGAAATTGCTCCTGGCAAGCGTGGGGGACCATATGGGATGCTGGGATTCGAACCACTATCCTTCTGCATGCAAGACAAATGTCTTACCTCCATGTTATCTCGCCAGCCCATTAATACATTTTTATTGCAAGAGAGCCAAAGGCTTTGAAAATATTTATTCAGAGTAGACAGTTCTTCCTTGTTTAATATATTTTTTCTTTTTGGGAGCTGCAGCTGGCTGTGCTCAGAGCTTACTCCTGGCTCTGCCTTATTTAACATTTAAGAAAAATAAGGCCTAGACAGGTTGATTGATTTGCCCAGTATTTCACTTTGTTTCAGTCTTAGCTTATGTTTCTTCTTTTAATCATTAAGATAAAAATATTCTCTCTGTATTCTCTCCCATTTTTCCCACTCTTTTACCCAGAGAAGAGATGAAAAATTAGATTAATTTAGTTAGTACTAAACTATTAGTATGTGGTACTGGAAAGAGAAACAGTTTCTAGTAAAAAAAAAAAAAGCAAGAGGAAGTGTTTTAATACAAATGTTTACTGTGGAGAGCAATAGAAGCAGCGTTTTTGGCATGATATAAATAGCATGATGGACCATCTAAAAAGAAAAGCCATTAACTAAGTATTATTTGTGAGATTGTGGCTTCAACTCTGAAATTCTAGTTGTTTAATGAAAAGCAAAGTGATTATATGTATTGAAGGCAGGTCTTAGGGATGATTATTTAGTGATGTGATCTGAAATATATAGACAGTTGCTTGTTTGAAATGAACTTCTAGAATTGTGATTTTTATTGTCAGAATTTAGAAAATAATATGTTCCCCTTGCTTTAAATTTTTTTTATTTTTCTGAATCACAGTGAGATGATTGATCATAAAGTTATTGATTTTTTTTTCCAGTCATACAATGTCCCAATTCCCATCCCTTCACCAGTGTAAATTTCCTGACACATTTCTGGTTCTTCTCCTGTCCCTTCTGCTGCCTTTATGGCAGATGATTTTCTTCTCTCTCTCTTTTCCTTTTTTCTTTTTTTTCCTTTTAGGCCACTGTGGTTTGCAATACTGTTACTGAAATGACATTATGCACATCACTTTGCCTCCTTTCTTACCTAGTTCTTGTCCAAAGTGTTCATTTCCAACAGTCATTGTCATAGTGGTTATGCCCTTACTGCACTTCTTCTCTCTATATGACAAGTTTCCTACTTTGGACCATTCTTTCTGGCCCTATTTCTATTATCTTTGAGGTTATTTTCATGATGTGTTTTTTTTTTTAATCTCCCATGAGTGTGATCATTCTATTTCTGCCCCTCTCCTGCTTACTCATTTCACTCCACATGATGCTTCCCATTCTATCCATGTATAAGCAAAGTTCATGACTTCATTTTTTCCTAGTGGCTGTGTAGTATTCCATTGTGTACCATAGTTTCTTTTTCCATTCCTTCTTCCGTTGGGCACTTGGATTGTTTCCAGATTCTGGCTATTGTGAATAGTGTTGCAATGAACACAGAAGTGCAGATGCTTTCTGCATTGTGTTTTTGGTCCCCTTGGGTATATTTCCAGAATGGTATTACGGGTTTATATGGAAGCTCAACTTCTAGTTTTTTGAGGAATGTGCATATTTTTCAAAAAGGTTGGACTATTCTATATTCCTTGTAGTGGTGATTGAGAATCCCTTTTTTCTCGCATTCACATCAGCACTAGTTGTTCTTTTCTTTTTCCTAATTTTTTTTTTTTTTTTTTTTGGTTTTTGGGCCACACCTGGCGATGCTCAGGGGTTACTCCTGGCTGTCTGCTCAGAAATAGCTCCTGGCAGGCATGGGGGACCCTATGGGACACCGGGATTCAAACCAACCACCTTTGGTGCTGGATCGGCTGCTTGCAAGGCAAACGCCGCTGTGCTATCTCTCCGGGCCCCTCTTTTTCCTAATTTTTTATTATAACACTATTATAGCCAAGTTTTTCATAATACAGTCATTAAGGCATTAAATGTTCATTGTGAGTAGGATGTGTGTTGGGGTGCTTTTCCTTGTGTCTCTTTTAGCTGTTACTCTTCAGGCGTGCAGGATTTGTTTGCATGTAGTCCTTAGCTCTGGTAGTTTCTCTGTAATGATGTCTTTGACTGTTGATTTTTCCTGGGGATTTTCTTCCTGTGTCTCAGGGACTCCAATGATTCTTATGTTGTTTCTGTTGATCTTATCAAAGACTTCTATTTTCTTTTCTTTTTTTTTTTTTTTTTTTTTGAATTTGGGCCACACCTGGTGATGCTCAGGGTCCACTCCTGGCTATGTGCTCAGAAATTGCTCCTGGCTTGGGGGATTATATGGGACACTGGGGGATCGAACCACAGTCTGTCCTAGGCTAGCACTCGCAAGGCAGACACCTTTCACCCTGTGCCACCACTCTGGCTCCAAAAACTTCTGTTTTCATCTGTTCACATACTTTGAGTAATTTTTCCATTGTCTGATCATTTGCTTTAAGGCTTTTTTCCAATCTCTTCTGCTGTATGGAGTTGTTATGCATCTCATCTTCCAGGTGTCCTTAGCTGCTGTTACCCTGTTGGAGAGGCTTTCCATTGAGGTTTTCAATTCGTCTACTGAGCTTTTCAGATCTGTTATTTCAGTTTGGAGTTTTCTGATTTCTATTATCATAGCCTCTTTTTTCTTATTAGTGTTCTATTCAACTTGATCTATGCTTTCTTTTTCTTTTTCTTTTTTCTTTTTTTGTTTGTTTTTGGGTCACACCCAGCAGTGCTCAGGGGTTACTCCTGGCTCTATGCTTAGAAATTGCTCCTGGCAGACTTGGGGTACCATATGGGATGCCGAGATTTGAACCACTATCCTTCTGCGTCTAAAGCAAACATACTACCGACGTGCTATCTCTCTGGCCCTATGCTTTCTTTGAGTTCTGTGAACGTCCTCCATATTTTTTCTCTGAACTCCATATCTGAGAGACTAAATAGGTGATTGGCCATTTTTGGGTCATCAGAGTTGGCATCTTCATTCTCTATGCCTGGTGTTGGCCTATGTTGTTTTTTTCCATTGTCATGCTTGTATTGTGTATTTTTCTACGTGTTATGGTGGTATTCATTGGCTAGAAGGTACTCATTGGCTAGAAGATGCATGTGGCCTCAAAATGAAGCAGCAGCACTCCTCTGGCTCTACCCTTTGTGGGCGGGCTGCTCACCTCTGAAGAAGATGAGCCCTCAGGGAAGAATGCTGAAGAGATCAAGTTCTCAGGCCCCAGGAAAGCAGAAAAGGCCCAAGATGTCTGCCGTGCTCCTGACACACAGCAGAAATTAGCTAGTTCAACTGTCTGTGGGTGGGACAACTCCGCATTAAATGTTCAAACATCACCAGTGTGACCTTCACTTCACCAGTGTTCCCAATCTCCCTTCCACTATCGTAGCCTGCTTCCATGCAAGCACAAACCAATTTACTTTATATTGCTTGTTACAAAAGATGGACAAACAGAATTCTCAGAACTTAGATCTACCAGGTCAATTTGAAGTGATCGTTATATCTCTCCATGATATTACTGAAGTCAGGACTTACTGGGATGTGATTGGTGCTAGGTGAGCCTTCTGTGTTATTGTTTAACATGATCTGTGATACTACTGAGAGACACCACTATAAAATATTGGAGTTTCATCACACAAATGCATAGTTCAGGATTTATAGACCTAAAAGAAATTTGGGTGCTTAAAAGTTTGATAAGGTTAGGTCGTGGAGCTGGGCCATTTCTGTTGGGGGTGTATGGAGGGATGTTGGGCTGCAGTTGTTCATGCAGAAAGAAGAATCTGCCTCTCTTCTGTTTCTTTTCTTTTTCTTTTTTTTTGGTGAGGATGTTGGGCCATACCAGGCAGTGCTCAGGGGTTACTACTGGCTTTGTACTCAGAAGTCACTCCTGGCAGGGACCATATGGGATGCCGGGGATTGAACCTGGGTTGGTCCCAGGTTAGCCGCATACAGGACAAATACCCTACTGCTGTGGTATCACTCCTGCCTATCATTTCTGTGGAAAAAAAACTTTTTTTTTTTTGTTTTTGGGTCACACCCAGCAGTGCTCAGGGATTACTCCTGGCTCTGTGCTCCTAAGTTGCTCCTGGCAGGCACGGGGGACCATCTGGGATGCCAGGATTTGAACTACTGTTTGTTCAAATCAGCTGCATGCAAGGCAAATGCACTACTGCCATGCTCTTTCTCCGGCCCCCACATTCCAGTGAATTTGACAGAGTTATCAGACTACTTGGGAAGTTGTTTCTTTTGTAGCTTGGTGGAGGACTTGAGCCATTGTTCTTCAGGAAGATGGCACAGAGGGCAATGGCTGCTGGGGTTTCCTGGTGGCAGGATGGGTGAGGCGGTGACGCTCTTACCTGATCCACTTCAAAAAGGAAAGACCCAGAGTTTTCTGCCCTGTAGTTCTATCTCACCTTAGAGGATTTAGGATTTAGCTGCTCATGTTATTTGATTTCAGTTGTGAAACTGGGATGTTTATGACATAGAGTGTAGGGGGTGTTGTTTGACTGCTGTAGTTTATTCTGAAAGGGGAATCTGCCTCCCCTCCCATTCTGAGAATACCACTGAGGGATCAGCCAGGACTGGACTTTCTGGGAAGCATCAGCGGACATTCTTTTCTTTTCTTTTTTTTCTTCTTTTTGATGTGTGCCAGTCTGTAATGTAAGATGATATCTTAAAGTTGTTTTGATTTGTATCTCCCTGATGATTAGTGACATGGAGCATTTTTTTCATGTGCCATTTTCCTTGCTTTTTCGTAAGTGTTTTCCTTTATTTTATTTTATTTTATTTTTGGTTTTTGGGCCACACCCAGCAGCACTCAGGGATTACATTTGGCTCTGTGCTTAGAAATCACTCCTGGCAGGCACGGTGAACCATATGGGATGCCAGGATTCGAACCAAAGTCAGTCCTGGGTCATCTGCTTGCAAGGCAAATGCCCTACCTCTGTGCTGTCTCTCTGGCCCCTCCTTTAATATTTTACGTATATAGAAGTACTTTTTTTTTCTAGGGGGAGAGGGGGCACTCAGCAACGTTTGGTGTTTCTTCCTTGCTGAGGTTCATCCTGTACTGGGGTTCACTCTTGGTGGGGCGGTGGGACCACAGGTGGTGCTTGGAATCAATCCCTGGCAGCTTTGTGCAAGGTAAGTGCCTTAGTCCCTGTATAATCTTCCCAGTTCTCTTTTCTTTTTTTTTTCTTTTTCTTTTTCTTTTTTTTTTTTTTTTTGGTTTTTGGGCCACACCCGGTGGTACTCAGGGGTTACTCCTAGCTATCTGCTCAGAAATAGCTCCTGGCAGGCAGAGGGGACCAAATGGGATGCTGAGATTCAAACCAACCACCTTAGGTCCTGGATTGGCTGCCTGCAAGGCAAACACACCGTACTATTTCTTTGGACCCCCAGTTCTCTTTTCTTTTGGGGGCGGGCATACCCTGTGATGCTCAAGGGTTACTCCTGGCTTGGGGGAACCATATGGGATGCTGAGGGATTGAACAAGGTTCGTCCTGGCGTTTGCATGCAAGGCAAACGCCCTACCACTGTGCTATTGCTTCAGCCCCTCTCTTGAACTTTTTATGCATAGTTTTAAAAGTTATGAAGTTAGCTTATTAGCATTTTGGAACTTCTATTTAGTGAATTAAAAATGAACTAAATTGGGGGCTGGAGAGATAGCACAGCGGTAGGATGTTTGCCGTACAAGCAGCCGACCCAGGACCAACGGTGGTTCGAATCCCGGCATCCCATATGGTCCCTTGTGCCTGCCAGGAGTGATTTCTGAGCACAGAGCTAGGAGTAACCCCTGAGCGCCATCAGGTGTGGCCCAAAAACCAAAAAAAAAAAAAAAAAAACAACAAAAACAAAACAAAAAATAACCTCCCAAAAAAACCAAAGAACTAAATTGAAAAACTTAAAAGAAATTATTAATGTAACATTAATAATACAGCCCCAGACAAACAGAAACAAGAGTATAGGCCAATACTTGTTCTCCATAGGAAGTCAAGCAGTAATGATGATTAAAAAATAAAAAAGGTTCGGGGCCGGGCGGTGGCGCTAAAGGTAAGGTGCCTGCCTTGCCTGCGCTAGCCTTGGACGGACTGCGGTTCGATCCCCCGGTGTCCCATATGGCCCCCCAAGCCAGGAGCAACTTCTGAGTGCATAGCCAGGAGTAACCCCTGAGCGTTACTGGGTGTGGCCCAAAAATCAAAAAAATAAAAAAAATAAAAAAGGTTCTTCTCATCCTCATTAAAAGAAAACACGGGGAGGGAGGGAGGGACACACAAAAAAAAAAAAAGAAAGAAAAGAAAACACAAATTAATTGAAGTGTGATCTAAGCAGTGATTTCTTTTTGGGGGAGGTGTTTGGTTCACAGTGATAGCGCTCTGGAGTTGCTTTTGGCTCTGTGCTCAGGGGTTGCTCCTGGTAGTGTTTGGGGAACCTAGTAGTGCCAGAAAGTGAACTGGGGTCAACTACATGCAAAGCAAGTACCTTGCCCAGTACTCTCTCCACTCCCAGCAGATGTTTCTCTTCCACACTTAATGGCCTCAGGGGGCTGATACTATATGGGCCCAAAAAACTTAGCTTTCCCTAGTTCTCAAGTTATCAAGGAAGTGATTTTTATATTTATGACAAATCTTATGATTTCACATAAATATCTAAATGTGTTTGACAAATTATTGCCAAATTGATGGGCAGCTAATGCCAATCAGCATTAAAAATAAAAATAATACTTAGCATGCCAAAAAAACTTACCATTGAGTCAAATATATTCTGCCAACCAACTTAACGATGTTTGATAGTTAGGGAATATGTCTGACTTCTCATAAACACAGAAAATGTACTACTGAACTTGAAACCTGAAACTTAAAGTTACATTTTTCTTGTTATTTTTTTGAGGGGAGGAGTCATATCTGATGGTGTTTAGGGGTTACTCCTGGCTCCTCACTCAGAAATCACTGCTGGCAGTGCTCTTGGGACCTTATGAAATGCTGGGTGTCCAAACTGGGTTGGCTGTGTGCAAGGCAAGCACCTTACCCACTGTATATTTCTCTGTTTCAGAGAATTGGTAATTGCATCTTTTGTGTCTTTCATTTTTTGGAACTTGTCTCAGAAAAAAAATATAATGTGACTTTAGGGGCTTATCCTAAGGTTCTGGGGACCACTCCCAAAAATATTTGGTTTGCTTGTTTAGCCTGATGGTTTATACTTGGGGCCAGTGCTGTAGTTTTGGTCAGGTGCAGCCATCTTGGCAGGGGGACAAAATTTGGAGATTTGTGCATGCAAGGTTCCAACCCTTTGACCTATCTTCCTAGTCCTATTATTTTTTACAATAAACAAACAAAACCAAAAGCAGGTAAACCATAATTAAACTAGTTAATAATTTTTTTATATTTTTATTATATTTTGGTTTTGGGTCACACCTCATGATTACCATTAAATCTACGTAAGGTTTTTTTTTTTATGTGCGGATATTAGTTCGTTTCCTTTTTATTTTTATTAGTTACGTATTTATTTTTTACCACATACCAGTGATGTCAAGAGCTAGTCTTTTCTTTCTTTGCTCAGGGATCATGCACTGAAATTGAAAAGCAAAGCAGCCCTCAATTCATTGTCTTTAATTTAAAATTGTCCTAGTCTTCCTTTCCTTTGTTGTTATCAGATTTTATTTTTACTGATTTTTTGTTTTTATTTTATTTTATTTTATTTGTTTCTGGGCTCCACCCGGTGATACTCAGGGATTACTCCTGGCTCAGAAATTGTTCCTGATGAGGGGGACCATGTGGGACGCCAGAGGGATCAAACCACGGTCTGTCCTAGGCTAGCATAGCCAAGGCAGATGCCTTACCTTTTGCACCACCGCTCTGATTGATGTTTTTGATTATTTTCTTAACTGTTTATTACCATGTCCAGGTACCACAGTTCGATCCCCTGACATCCCATATGGTTCCCCCAAGCCAGGGGCAATTTCTGAGCGCTTAGCCCGGAGTAACCCCCGAGCATCAAATGGGTGTGGCCCGAACAAAAACAAAAACAAAAAAAATTAGTTATAAAAATCATAACACAATTTAAGATCTAAAAATATATTTTATGAAGTACAGAACAATAAACTGAGTCGGAAAAATAATTCCTTAAAATGGGACTAGAGGGGCCGGAGAGATAGCATGGAGGTAAGGCGTTTACCTTTCATGCAGGAGGTCATCGGTTCGAATCCCGGCGTCCCATATGGTCCCTCGTGCCTGCCAGGAGCAATTTCTGAGCCTGGAGCCAGAAATAACCCCTGAGCGCTGCCAGGTGTGACCCAAAAACCACACACACACACAAAAAAATGGGACTAGAGAACAGTGCAGAAGGTTGGGCATGGCTAATGTGGTTTGGACCCCCAGTATCCCATTTGGTCTGCCAAACACCACTAGGGGTAATTTCTGAATGCAGAGCCAGGAGCAACCCCTGAGTATAATTGGTATGGCCCAAACACCCCCCAATAAATGAATGAATTAAGCAACTACAAACCAACTGTTTTTCATGCAACACACATCAGCTTAAAACTAGAGCATTGGGTCAATCCAAACAACTACAGTTTTTGTTTTCTTATTACTGTTGTTGAGGGGAGAGGGGTTTTGTCAGTACCCACTGGAGGCCACCAGGCCATACATGGCAGAGCCAAGGAAAAACACAGTCCTTGTGCATGCCACACATGGACTCCAGCCTTTAAACTCCTTCCCTAGTCCGAAACACCTACATTTTTAAAAATTGTATTTGTTTAGAAGGCACATTTGGTGATTCTTGGGGCCTACTTCTTGCTCTGTGCTTTAGTGTCACTCCTAGTAGTGTTCAGACAACCATGCAGTGCTAGGGACTGAAACCAGGGCGCCAATATGCAATGCAACACATTTTACTCAGCCCATTGAGCTATGTCTCCAGCCCATCATCTACATTTTTTTTTTTTTTTTTTTTTGGTTTTTATGGGAGTACTCTTAGCAGTACTCAGTGCTTACTCCTGGCTTTGCACTCCTGACAAGCTACCAGGAATACCAGGGATCAAACCCGGGTCCTTCCTTGGCTAGCGCTTGCAAGGCAGACACCTTACCTCTAGTGCCACCTCACCGGCCCCAGATTTCTATAACTTATTTTACCATAAATTTTAGTAGTAAACAGTGCAGAGGTTTACCACCATGTTGAAGTCTGATAAGCAGTTATAATTTGGTCAGTTCTCTCATGTATTAGGCACTCCAGGACCAAGTGTCATTAAGGATTCTTCAGCATGGGCACATTGATTTTTTTTTTGCTTGGTTTTTTTTTTTTTTTTTTTTTTTGGTTTTTGGATCACACCTGGCAGTGCCCAGGGGTTACTCATGGCTCTATGCTCAGAAATCGCTCCTGGCAGGCTTAGGGGGACCATATGGAATGCCAGGATTCGAACCACCAACCTTCTGCTCGCAGGCAAACACCTTACCTCTATGCTATCTCTCCAGCCCCCATCATGGGCACATTGAGATCACAGGTATCAGTGCCTTGAATGCAGCTACCACAAAACCTTTACCTTAGTAAAGGTCAAAGGCTTAGTATACATCATTGCTTTGTATATAATGTAACTTGTGAATTTCAATATTTCACACAAATGTTTTAAGTATTAAGAATTATAACTTTATTATAAAATATCTTAGATGAATGGGGGTATAGCAGGGACATAAAATGAGGAGTAAAACTTAGTCATTTTCCTAACACTGTGTTGGCAAACTCTAGAAAGCCTTATATTCTCAATTGGGTTTATTCAAGAATATGCATGAGTTTCTGTTCTGAATCAGTCATGTACTTGATGACAAGTCAATCTGATGAAGAATTAGACTTTAAACAATGAATGACATTGTGTGTGTGTGTCTGTTTGGTGTGCCAGGGATGAAATGCAGCCTTTTTTTTTTTGGTTCTTCGGGCCACACCGGTTTGATGTTCAGGGGTTACTCCTGGCTAAGCGCTCAGAAATTGCCCCTGGCTTGGGGGGACCATATGGGACACCGGGGGATTGAACCGCGGTCCTTCCTTGGCTAGCACTTGCAAGGCAGACACCTTACCTCTAGCGCCACCTCGCTGGCCCCGAAACGCAGCCTTATATACATGCATGGCAAGCACTCTCCTGCTGATTTATATCCTCAGCTCTGTGTTACATAATTATTTTATTTATTATTTTTATTTATTTATTTTTGGTTTTTGGTTTTTCAGGCCACACCCATTTGATGCTCAGGGGTTACTCCTGGCTAAGCGCTCAGAAATTGCCCCTGGCTTGGGGGGACCATATGGAACGCCAGGGGATCGAACCGCGATCCTTGGCTAACGCTTGCAAGGCAGACATCTTACCTCTAGCGCTACCTCCCCAGCCCCTACATAATTATTTTAATCAATACTTTTTAAAAATATGCACACTTGTAGTATGGGTGTAAAGGGACTACAAAGTCACCTGGTATTTCTGAGAATGAAGAAATAGTTGAGATGAGCTATGCAAATGGGGCAAATTAATAGGCAAAATTTTTAGAGATGGTAGGGTCATTCTGAGGAGAATGGGTTGCCAAGTGGTAGGAAGAACATATATTGTTTATGTTTGTTTGTTTGTTTTTGAGTGATACCCGGCAACATTTAGGAGTTACTCCTGGCTCTACACTCAGAAATCACTCCTGGCAGTCTCAGGGGACCTTATGGAATGCCGAAGATCGAACCCAGTTTTGTCCTGAGTCAGCTGTGTGCATGGCAAACACCCTACCACTGTGCTATCATTCTGGCCTGGAACATACATTGTTGAGTTGGGCTCAAGGGCAGAAAGCAGTGAAGACATACGCACAGATCAGATTGTCTTGACCTAGAAGCTATATTAAGGATGAGTTAGGTTTATTCTTTTTGATGTAATGACTATTTTGTGTATTGTCCAATCAGGCCATGGAAGGAAGTGCTAACTACTAACATATATAGTAATGCAGTGCTGTTATTTGGACATTCATCACCAATAGTATCAACCTGTATAAAATATTTATAGCAAGATTGCTATGGAAAATGGCTTTATGGCTTTGAAATGGACTGGAGAGGTAGCACAGGGGCTAAGTACTTGCCTTGAATTTAACCAAGCTCAGTCCAAATTCCTGGTGTTGCCTATGGTCCCCTGAATATCACTAGGAGTGATTGCTGAACAGAAGAGAACCAGGAATAAGCTTCAAGCACCAACAAGCATGGTACCCAAAACAAAAGAAAAACAAATTCTATTTTTGTTTTTGGGCCACACTTGGCGGTGCTCAGGGGTTACTCCTGGTGCTGCACTCAGAAATCACGCCTGGCAGGCTAGGGGGACCAGTGGATTGAACATAGATTGAACAAACACCCTACCTGCTGTGCTATCATTCCGGCCCAAGAAAAAAATTTTAAATTAAAAAAAAAACAAAATAGGGGCCGGAGAGATAGCATGGAGATAAGGCATTTGCCTTGCATGCATAAAGACGGTGGTTCAAATCCCGGCATCCCATATGGTCCCCCAAGCCTGCCAGGAGTGATTTCTGAGTTCATAGCTAGGAGTAACCCCTGAGCGCTGCTGGGTGTGACCCAAAAACCAAAACCAAAACCAAACCAAAAAAAACAAAAAAGAAAAAACAAAACAAAAAAATAGCGTATGTCAACGTATGAAGTTAAAAGCAATTTTATTATAGTTTTTTGCAATAGTTTAATTTAGAAATCCTGAGTATTAGAGAACTCATTAAACTTTAGTTTTGTCTTTGTTTTGAACTTTCTTTAAATAATTTTTGTTATTGAGGCTGGGGATATAACTCAGTGGTAGAGTACATGTTTCATATATATGAGACCCTAAGTTTGTTCCATGGCACCTGAAAACAAAACAAAAACAAATTACTGATATTTAAAACACATAAGACAAAGTACTGTAGTCACCATACTCATTGCCCACCTATTTAATAAATTTTGGGAGATTCCAGTAATGCTAACTGGATCCTCTCCCAGCAATATTCAGTCTGTTGGTTCATGCTCAGACCCTGCTATACTGTGCTGATCCAGTTCCATGACAACACACTTAGAGGTGTTTTTGGGGCCACCTTGGCTATGCCTGATGGTACTCAGAGGAACTGTGAGGCATCAAGGATCAAACTCAGGGGATCTGCCTGTAAAGCATGTGCTCCAGCCCTTTAAGCTATCTTCCTGGCCCCAGTCATTGTAATTATTGTTTTATTCATACCTCTTTTTTTTTCTTCATCCCCTAGATTATCTTGAAACAAATTCCAGATTTACAAAAATGGCTCTTTTTATACCTCTAAAAATGAAAGAAAAGCTACCAAAATCCAAACAATACCATATCTCCTAGAAATACTAACATCTATTTCAACATTGATTGTGTGTGTGTGCGTGTGCATGTGTATGTGTTTGTATGTGTGACATACTTGGTGTACTTAGAGGTTACTTCTGGCTCTTTACTCAGGAATTATTCCTATCAAGCCCAGGGACCAAAGAGGATGTTGGAGATTGAATCTAGGTTGTCTTCATGCAAGCAAGCACCCTACCCATTGTACTATCTTGCTGGTTCCATAACATTGATTTTTAAATATTATTTTTCAATTTCTTTTTTTTGGGGGGGGTTACACTTGGTGGTGCTCAGGGGGTTACAACTCACTCTGTACTCAGAAATCGCTCCTGTCAGGCACGGGGGTTGGGGGAGGGGGGAGGGAAACATATGGGATGCAGGGATTTGAACCACAGTCATTCCTGAATTGGCTGTGTGCAAGGCAAACACCCTACAACTGTGCTATATCTCTCTGGCACCTATTTTTCTATTTCTTTTTTTCTTTCCACCCCTCACCTCTGCCTATTTTTCTATTTCTTTTTTTTTTTTTTTTTTTTTTGGTTTTTGGGCCACACCCAGTAACGCTCAGGGGTTACTCCTGGCTATGTGCTCAGAAGTTGCTCCTGGCTTGGGGGACCATATGGGACACCGGGGGTTCGAACCACGGTCCGTCCAAGGCTAGCGCAGGCAAGGCAGGCACCTTACCTTTAGCGCCACCACCCGGCCCCTATTTTTCTATTTCTTAATATTCTCTCCCCCCCCCAAATTCGGGGTTGGCTGCGTATTGCTCCGGCCCCATATTTCTTAATTTTCTTATAATTATTTTGTATGCTTTGCTTGATCAGATATATTGTAATGAATAATCAACAATTATTCTTAGGTCTGTAATGAGATCTTCTTTCATATTGTCTTAATATATTTTTATATCTATGAAATAATGACACTATAGTTTCCTATAGCCTGCATATTTGCTGACCATGTTTTTTTTTTTTTTTTTTTTTTGGTTTTTGGGCCACACCCAGCGGTGCTCAGGGGTTACTCCTGGCTGTCTGCTCAGAAATAGCTCCTGGCAGGCATGGGGGACCATATGGGACACCGGATTCGAACCAACAACCTTAGGTCCTGGATAGGCTGCTTGCAAGCCAAACACCGCTGTGCTATCTCTCCGGGTCCAGCTGACCATGTTTAAGTGATAATTTTTAACATGTCCTTTCATTTTTTATGTTTTCTATAAATATAGTTATATTAGGTTGGATAATTTTTCGTTTTGTTTTAGGGACACAACTGGCAGTGCAGAAGGTTTACTCTTGGCTCATTCCTGGCTCATTCCTGACTCATTCTTGGCTTATTACATCTTGGTCATTCCTGGCAAGGCTCAGGGGATCATATTTGGTACCAGGAATTGAATTCCGCTGTTCTTACTGTCTCTCTGGTGGCCCTTAGTTAGACTTTGAGCTGTGGTTCTTAGGGTCTTTGTGTGATGTTGACCTCTTTTTTTTTTTTTGGTTTTTGGGCCACACCCGTTTGACGCTCAGGGGTTACTCCTGGCTATGTGTTCAGAAATCGCCCCTGGCTTGGGGGGACCATATGGGACACCGGGTGATCGAACCGCGGTCCTTCCTTGGCTAGCGCTTGCAAGGCAGACACCTTACCTCCAGCGCCACCTACCCGGCCCCTGATGTTGACCTCTTGACCTCTTTAGATTTGCCTCTTTAGAGGCAAAGTGATGCCTCTAGACACACAGGAGTCTCCACAACAAAGAATTATCTAATACAACTATTAGAGTTGAGAAGCTATAATCTACTGACTTGATTAAAGTTTAATTATTTTGGGTTCTGTTTTCCTCTTGTGATGTTTTGGCTATTGATTATTGCTCAAAGCTATTAGTTGTTATGTCCCAACAAAAGGGTTATATTCTTGTTCTATCATTTTTTTTCTTTATTATTTGGAATGCCTCTTTTTTTTTTTTTTTTGGTTTTTGGGCCACACCCAGCGGTGCTCAGGGGTTACTCCTGGCTGTCTGCTCAGAAATAGCTCCTGGGGGCCGGGTGGTGGCGCTAAAGGTAAGGTGCTTGCCTTGCCTGCGCTAGCCTTGGACAGACGGCGGTTCGATTCCCCGGTGTCCCATATGGTCCCCCAAGCCAGGAGCAACTTCTGAGCACATAGCCAGGAGTAACCCCTGAGCATTACCGGGTGTGGCCCAAAAATCAAAAAAAAAAAAAAAAAAAAAAAAAAAAAAGAAATAGCTCCTGGCAGGCATGGGGGACCATATGAGACACCGGGATTCGAACCAACCACCTTAGGTCCTGGATCGGCTGCTTGCAAGGCAAACATCGCTGTGCTATCTCTCGGGGAAATGCCTCTTAAAGAGAAACCTTCCTTTCTCAATTGTTTGTTTACTTTGAACTATAATGATACAATAAAGGCAGGATAAATACCTGATATTTTCCCTTTCCTAAGCAGGCAATCACATATTATATTTTATTCCAGGTTGATCTCCTATCAAGAGTTTTTGGCATTTGAATCTGTTCTGTGTGCTCCAGATTCCATGTTCATAGTGGCTTTCCAATTGTTTGACAACAGCGGAAATGGAGAGGTGACATTTGGTAAGGAAAATAAAAGATTTTAAGTGATAAGTGAAGTTAATAAGGTTGGTCCAGTTTGTAAGAGCTCAATATAGTAAGCAAATATGTTAGGATCTAGGTCAATCAGTGTAGTATTACTTTTCTAAGTGAAATTTATTTATACATATAAGTGCTATTTTATTGTTAAAAATGAAGGGATACAGGAGTGTTTTTGTTTCAGCTCATTGAATCACTGATACTTTCACATTCCTGAATGAGGTAGTATACAATTTTCTTGTTCTGGGCCAGCCTGGATAAAACTTTTTTTTATGAAACAGACCATGAACAACATAGTATTATCATCTCATTCTTTAAGGGATTTTGGGTAGAGAGCTCAGAACTTCTCTTCAACAGCTTTGGAAAATTGCTACCATGTTATTTTAATATTGAGAATAGGACTAAAGGAGCTAGAGTAGTTAGTCTTCTCTGAACCTCCAGGTTAGATTTTTGGCTGTATGAATCACAACCAGAGTTCAGAATTGTTGAATGTAGAAATTGAGTTTATTTTTTTTGTCAGTAACATAATTTATCATACTGTTAATGTCTCATATGCATATAAACTAGGAAGCTTGCTTTTAGAAATGAATTTGTGTTTAAAGTGTCCGCTAATTTTTCCTGCAGCAACTTTTTCAATGAAAACAATGTAGTGTTTTTCGAGATGAGTCTTCTCCATTTAAAAAAATACTTGAGTTTTTTTCATTGTGCTAAAAATAGGTAAAACCAAACATGCCATTTTAACTATCTTTAAATGCACAATTCAGTAGTGTTAAGTATATTCACACATTATTTTAAGACAAAGTTATTTTGTACATTTTTACCTTTTAGAGATGAATGAACTTGAGGCTCTGTTATAGTATGAATTTACTATCTGTGGTAGAGAATTCTTGAAAATCAAGTTTTCCTTGAGCCACATACTAATACTTATTCACTGTAATACAAGTTATAGACTAAATGCCTTTAGCTAAATCCAAAGGAAGAAGATTCATTGCTATGGGAAGAATTGTGAAAAAGTACAAGATACTCAGAAAAATTACAGGTGGCTTCTCTGTGATTCCTTGCTGTCACATTTCCTAAATTGGTACTGATTATCTCCTTCCTTCTGCCCACTGACCATTGTTATATGATAAGATCCATCCAAATAAATACAGATATAGAGGTCTATAGGTTTCTGTGTTTGTTTTGGCATTCCCCTACTTTGGAGCAAGCTCTAGCTTTTATGTCTCCTAAAGAAATGCCTTGGTTCTATAGTTTCAAGCTTATAAACTCTGTTATCCAGCATTAATCCTGTACTACTGATGATGCTGCATTTTCTCTTTGCAGCAAGTGTCACACACTTCACATGTGCCATGTCCAAATACATAGGAACATTTGGAAAATAGCTTGATAGAAATATTTGAGTTAGTGACAACATGATTTGTGCTTCTAGCATATGCTCATTATTTAATAATTTTATTTCCTAAAACCAGCTTGTTAATTTTCCCACCTACTGTGATCTCATGGTTTGTTTTCTCCATTTGATGACCTGAAAACTTGTATCTTAAAAAATTAATCATTCAAATTACTTCATCAAACTCCCAAGAGAGACCAAGTGCCTTTGTTGAATACTTTTTGTAAAATTAGTGTATGGCCCTAAAGTATTACCAGGTATGGCCGCAAATTACCCCCTATACCCAAGATTAAAATAAGAGTAGTTGGGGCCAGAGAGATAGCATAGAGGTAGGGCCTTTGCCTTGCGTACAGAAGAATGGTGGTTCAAATCCTGACATCCCATATGGTCCCCCGAGCCTGCCAGGAGCGATTTCTCTGCCAGGAGTAGCCCCTGTGAGCTGCCGGGTGTGACCCAAAAACCAAAATAAATAAATAAGAGTAGTTGAGAGGCTTATATATACCTTATACTTTCATGCAGCTGAATGAATGTGTTATTAGATCTCAGCATTCCCACTTTATAGATCTTTTGTTTTCCCTTCAGAGTACAATTTATGAGTTAGGATTTTAAGAAAATAAAACTGAGATTAAAAGCAAAACAAATCATTTTTATTTTTGGTTTGTTTTTGAGCCACACCTAGCGGTACTCAAGGGTTACTCCTGGCTCTGTACTCAGGAATTACTCCTCTAGTTGCTTGGGGGCCATATGGGATACCAGGGACTGAATCTGGGCCTGCAATGTGCAAGACAAATGCCCTACCCACTGTACTATTGCCCTGGCTCACCAAATCACTCTTCATTTTAATTGTGCCTATCTGAACTAAAGCATATAGAAAGCCTCCAGAATCCAGCTTACATTTCTGCTTCACAATTTAGAGATAGTAAGATTCTTGTGAATTAAGAAAAAGTTCCTTTCACTTTTAACATTTTTCGGGGTTCCCTGGTGAAATGGGTAATTATTTTAATTATTTTGGGACCATTCTAGGGGCTTTGGCACTTTCTCCTTTCTGCCTTGCCTCTCTAGTTGACATTCCATTTTTAAGGCAAAGTGTTAAAACTAAAATGAAAAGAATCATCATGAAGAATAAGACATTTGATTATATTCTTTTAAAAATTTATTTCTTTTGCTTTTTTGGACTACACCAGTCTTGCTTAGAGATTACTACTGGCCCTGCACTCAGGAAGTACTTCTAGGAGTGCTCGGAGGACCATAAGGGATGTTGGAGATTGAACTTGGGTCAGCCACATGTAAGGCAAACTCCCTACTCACTGTACTATGGCTCTGACCTAATTAAATTTTTTTTAATTTTTATTTTTTATTACTGGGCCACACCTGGTGACACTCGGGGGTTACTCCTGGCTATGTGTTCTGAAATTGCTCCTGGCTTGGGGGACTAAATGGGACGCCGGGGGGATTGAACTGTGGTCCCTCCTGGGTCAGCCACATTCAAGGCAAACGGCCTATCGCTCCGGCCCCTCAATTATATATTCTTAAGAGCAAAGTCATCAAAATTAACAGATGTCTCTTGGTATAATTTCTAAAGCCCACTTAGTTCAGCCTGCATTCAAGACTATAGAATTTCAGCATATGAAAATAATAAACTTGGAGTTTATTTTTTATAGGATTTTGAATCTATAATAAAGGTCAGTTTTTATATCTATATTTAATGAAAGGAATTAAGCTGTTGTGTTTATAGACACATTTAGATAAAAGAAAAATTTAAGACATTCTAATTATAAAACATTTTCACCAAAAAGCCTTTATGTTTTCTAGTTTGCATCTTATTTAATATTTTTCTCTTTTCTACATTCTGAGAGGAAGGTAGGGAAACATGCTTGATACAGTGAAGCAGAGAAAGACTGTTAGGTCATTTCTACCTCATGTGAATTATGATGATGATGGTTCTATATTTTTAATATGTATATATTGTCCTCACCTATTCTTTTTAAGAGATGTCTTACTTGCAACAAATACTTAAATTGTTTATATTTGCAAAGTTTTATATATAACAGTTATTGGGTAACATTTTCTTAAGTGCTGGAGATTTTTGTTTGTTTTGTTTTTAAGTGTTAGAGTTGAAATCTGCTCTGTGTTGGATGACTCACTGAGACCTGGGGAATCTGTTACAGAATGTGCAAGTTCAGGAGCGGGTTCTGGCATTTTAAAAGAGTGAATACGACCTTTGGATAATTGTTTTCTTTTTGATATTTCTTTAATAAAACTTCTAATGCATGCTGTGGATTTAGTGGCTTGTATATCTGGTGATTTGAGCCTTGCAAAAACTATTGCATGACTGGTGTATGTTAGATATAGTATTAACTTGCCTTGATCTCCCTATTACCCCATAGTGTACTACTGTTCTACTCCACAGAATTGGGGTGAGGATAGCTATTACAGTTTTATACTATACTATGTTACCAGTAACTGCTCTGCATCTGTCCTCAAACTTAATAAACAAAAAAGGCCTGTTGCTTTAACAAAGATTTATTTTTTCTAAAAACCCACCAAAGTCTTATCTGTTAACTGATAAATGATTATAAAATATATCTGCATTCTACGTTTTCTATTAAAATTGCATCAACATTGTATTCCAAAATGTTTGCCTAGGAATGAAAACTATCCTGTGTCACAGGGACATGTTTTTTTCTACTCCTTATTTTGTACTGTTTGACCATCAATATTTCCAGCTTCAATATGTACAGGAAATCACAAGTCTATTTCATTTGTGCCTCTAAAATGAACCCTTTTCCCTTTAAGAGAAGAACAGAGTGGTTCAGGCATAACCAATACTACTGCTATTAAAAAGGTTGAGGAAAGGGAAATCTAGCTATAAAAACTGTAGCCTCTTTCCGGCAAAACAGAAATATAGGTATGCAGTGGTACAAAATTCTAAGTGTAAAAAATAACTTAGTTTAATCTTAAAAGAAGTGTCCACATGGTTACACTTAATTCAAAGAGAAATTTTGAAACCCTTTTCAGATGATTGTAGAGAAAGTTAATACTCAGTGCTACTAGAGTAGCTTATAGTTTGAAGTCAGAAAAGAGCATGGTGTTATTTGTTGTTAGACCATTTAGTTGTTGACTGTTAAAGCATCCAAGTTCCACAGAAATAAATGGATGCCCATTAAATGTAAACTCATAGATGTTTACATACATTTGGCAACTGATTGATTGTGCAATAGTTCCTTCTGGAGGTAGGTAAAGATTTAATAGAAATACTTTCCCCCAGAAAAAAAAAACAAACCAGGAAATATAGACCCTCCCAGAAGTAGAACTGGAAGTTTGGGATTGAGTCTACATACCATGGACTTTCTCTGCCAGTTCCTGTTGTTGATCTTTTTATTGTTGTCATTTGTTTTTCTTCTTTTCCTTTTTCTTTTGGTCTCCTAGTTGTTTTTCTTTTCCCCCCTCCCCCCAAGTTTTCCTTCACTGAAAAATTCTACTTCCACAAGTCTTGCTATTGTTTTGTTCAGTTCTATTCAAGGATATGTGTTATTCGTGGTGGGAGTTCTTCTAAAAGCCTCTCTGACTTCACTTTAAGAATCATACAGGTGAAAAATCAGCTATTGAGGACTTTTTTGCCCCCTGACAATAAAAATGTTTGGTCTCAAGCCTGTAAGTTGGAAGCAGTGGCTCCTGCTGGGCTGGAATCCTTGGAATCATTGGGCTGATGGTAGGTGGGCTGTGTCACAGGGCTGATGGCTTGTATACCTACAGGAGGAGTTCTCTGGCCACACCGTTGGTACAGCAGCTCCTTCCAGGCTCATTCATGGAACAGGCATGGCGGCAGTCTTGGAGAAGAGTGCCAGCCCCGGTCAGAGGTAATTTTGTACTGCAGAAAGGTGAACAAGACCAGTAGGAAGCTCCCATAAGGACCAGGGGAGGGATGTGGGTGGATATGAGGGGGAAATAGTGTGGGTCGCTGGGGAAATGAAAACCTCTGTTAAGACATATTTACATAATATATATGCTTCGATGTATATTTCATCTAATCCAATCATCATAAGTGACTGATACAGCTAAACATTTTAACTTAATCACAGTTACCACCATTACCTGATTTCACAAATCATTGTGTTCTTCTCCTTTGAGCAAAGAGAACATATGATAGGCTACTTTTGTATCTGGCCCCAATTCCCATCTCAAAAGATTCATCTCTTTTATAAGCCCATGCTTTGCAGGAAGTAAAAGTGTTGTCTCTTGTTTTCTATATGTCAGAAAACAAATGGATTCCTCAGTCTCATAGGATTGCCTATCTAGTATAAACTACTAGATTGTATCTATGGTCAGTAAGGTGACTATAGTCTCCCTTTCAAGTCCAGTCAGTGCTATGACTACTTAAATAGCACTCTCAGGAGTGCTGTTTAGAACTAAACACCCTGGTTTGCCACTGGAAAGATGGGATTCTCTCTGAGGGAAAACTTGCTATTAAGTTGCAATTTTGGAAGTTGAGGGCATAGTTGAAATTCCCTTTCATGCCAAACCTTATGAAACCAAATAGATTAAGGATATCAGCAATTTCCTCACAGAAGTTCCTCAAATAAGCTCTCCAAGTTTCAGAGTTTTCTTTTTGTTTTTGTTTCAATAAACACATTCTGATAAAAAATAAAGTAGTAATTTTGAATTGGATTTCAAAACAATAGTTGAGCTAATTATTTCTGTAACTTCCTGAATTAACCTCAGGCAGTTGATAACAATACTAACTGAAGGGAAGCGGATCAAGAGATGTCCTAGTAGTTTTGAAAGTTTGTCTATCCTAATATGACTAGTTGTAGTTGTAACATGCTGAAATTATGAAAGGAGTTAATAATGGTCATCATAACATCATAGTCAAAGCTGTTGATGACCACTTTGGGAGATACCAGCAATGTCTAAATAAATACTCTTAGATAATGACAGTTCAGTAGCTGAGGAAATTAGTGTGAGTAATTTAGACTATTATTGTAATTGTTTCAAAGATAATCTACAGTTTTACTCAGGTCGCTGAAAGTTTACAAAATTAGATGATTAAGTTTTTGTTGTACAGATATATATATATAGATAGATAGATAGATGATTAAGTTTTTGTTGTACAGATATATATATATAGATAGATAGATAGATAAATAGATAGATAGATAGATAGATAGATAGATAGATATAGGTTTTTGGGCCACACCTGGCAATGCTCAGGGGTTACTCCTGGCTGTCTGCTCAGAAATAGCTCCTGGCAGGCACGGGGGGGGGGGGGGGGGGCGACCATATGGGACACCGGGATTCGAACCAACCACCTTTGGTCCTGGATTGGCTGCTTGCAAGGCAAATGCTGCTCTGCTATCTCTCTGGGCCCGTTGTACAGATATTTTAAGAACACATATACGTTAAAATTTAATTTATAAACATCCTTTTTGTGATATGGAAAGCAGTTTTATTAAGTTTAAAAGTCTCTTACTTTCTTTGATATGGTTTTTAGATACTTCTTTTTCTGATTATATAACGGGAATTAAATGATTGCACCATTATATCAAGCAAATATTTAGCAATATGTTCATTTCTTACCAAATAATTGAGTTTGGGAGTTATTACCTTTTTTTTTTTTTTTTTTTTTTGGTTTTTGGGCCACACCCGGCAGTGCTCAAGGATTACTCCTGGCTGTCTGCTCAGATATAGCTCCTGGCAGGCACGGGGGACCATATGGGACACCGGGATTCGAACCAACCACCTTAGGTCCTGGATTGGCTGCTTGCAAGGCAAACACTGCTGTGCTATCTCTCCGGGCCCGAGAGTTATTACCTTTAAAACAAAGGTTACTATAAAATATATTCTCCCCTCAGTATTCTTAATATTTAAATATATGTAGTAATCTAAGTTTCCCTGTTTTGCTTTCCATTAAGTTTGTCCATATTTTCTTAAGTTTAAAACTTTGACAGGCCTTTAAAAAAAGAAATCAATTAATTTTGGAATAAAACAGCTAATGAACCTTGAAGGGTCTTATAAGACATTTGCTGATGTACCTTATGTTTTTAACTTTGACATTTTTGCAAATTCTTATTAATGTCTTTTATATATCCAGATTTTGCATAGACTTACAGATATATTTTGTGTGGGTGAGAAGCCAGGCTTCCATGAATTGCTAGTGTTAATTATTTTTTTATAAATAAAAATTAAAAAAAAATTTTTTTTTGAGGGCCACACATTGTTGTGTAAAGGGGCTTATTTTCGGCTTTGTACTAAGGGATTACACCTGGCTGGCTCTGGGAACCAAATGGGATGCCAGGGATCAAACCTGGGTTGGCTGTGTATAAGGCTAATACCCTACCTGCTATAATATTGCTCCAGTCCCAAAACCAATATTTTAAATTTATGGTTATAATAGATGAAATTAATTTGACACGATTTGAAAATTTTTAAATGCTGTCACTTCTTAGGCCAGAAATAAGTTCTGCATTCCATTTGATAGAAAAGATGAGAATCCCTTCTCCCCAGTGACATCCATTGCCTTCTTTCTACTTACTTCATTATTGTGACCTATTCAGGGCTGTTAGAATGAGTCCAGACTGGTAGGATTTTTAGTTCAAGATTCTCCCTTCTCAGTCCCCTTTCCCCTTTAGCAATGCTTTTAGAAAGGGGGAAAAATATATATATATAAAAATCTAAAGGGAATCCATTAAGCCATTTAAAACACTAGATATATATTCAATGAAATTGCTGAAATTAGAAAAAATACCAGGGTTGGAGGATAATATAAAACATTAAACTTGTGTTTGCTAATTTTCTAGCATAATTGATAACTAGTTAATGGTAAAACCCTTTCACTAATATAATTGGCTTAAATTTGAAAATAATTTTGTTCTAAGACAGGCTTCCTGCTTCTTTAACTTTCTTAATGATTTTTTTTTTGGCATGAGCTTCTAAATTAGTCTATTCAGTCTATGCTTGTTAAAGTACCAGTCATTTGTGAATTGACTTTCATAGTAAGTGTACAACTGTGTAAGATAGTGAATGACATTGTTAGTGCATGAAGGCAAACTGGCAAGAATTTTGGTTGTATATTATACTGTGTGACTGGTTCCTACTAAAAGTTAGTTTACTGTGTTTATGCCTTTATTTAAAAGTAAATCACTAATTTCATTTATCCTAAAATATTTTAATAGTTGAGACTAATATTCATGTTTTTATGGGGATTTTGAAGCTTTGTGTCGAGACCATATTTTTGACAAATCAGAAGCTTTTAATAAGGTGCTTGCTGCTGAGCTAATGATATGCTTTTGGTAGTATTTCTTATACCTATCTTCAATAGACAAATTCATGCTAGTGTGAATGTAATAATCAAGCCTCAATCAAACCATACTTAGTATGACAAATATTGCATTATACTATAATTTAGGTATTCATGCTTCTGATAAAGGGCTTAATTCAACTCCTTGAGGAACCAGCAAAACACTATTGATTTTATACTGGAATGCAAAGTAGCAGCCATTTATAGTGCAAGATAAAAATCACTTTCTAATTAAAATTAAATAAAGAGAAATTAAGAATCTTATGGCTTTACATGTAATGGTACACAATCTTAAATGTAAAATTATATTTTGTATCAATTGTGTTCCTGTGCATGGGTTTCTGGGCACAAAAAAAATTTCCAGTTAATTTTAATAGAAGCAGATAATCTTGACTTTTAAAACTTTTCTTAATTTCTTTCTGTAGGAACATTGCAGTGAACTAAGCAACTTATTCCAGACATAATTTATTTGTTTATTTTATTCCCTTTTAAGAAAATGTCAAAGAGATATTTGGACAGACTATCATTCATCATCATATCCCTTTTAACTGGGACTGTGAATTTATCCGACTGCATTTTGGGCATAATCGAAAGAAGCATCTTAACTACACGGAGTTCACACAGTTTCTCCAGGTGAGCTTATTTTTGTGGTTGATACAAATACATACCATTTCTGCCCCTCCTCATTTTGTTGAATTAAATTCTTTATTATAGGGGTTGTAGTGATAGCACAGTGGTAGGGCATCTGCCTTGCATGTAGCCAACCCAGGATGGACTTGGGTTCGAATTCCGGCATCCCATATGGTCCCCTGAGCCTGCCAGGAGAGACTTCTGAGCACAGAGCCAGGAGTAACCCCTGAGCTCTGCTGGGTGTGGCCCCAAAACAAAACAAAAAAAATTTTTTTTTTTTGTTTTTGGGCCACACCCAGTGTTGCTCAGGGGTTACTCCTTGCTGTCTGCTCAGAAATAGCTCCTGGCAGGCACGGGGGACCATATGGGACACCGGGATTCGAACCAACCACCTTTGGTCCTGGATCGGCTGTTTGCAAGGCAAATGCTGCTGTGCTATCTCTCCGGGCCCAACAAAATTCTTTATAATAAAAAAAATATGGAGTCGGAGTGATAGCACAGCGGCAGGGCGTTTGCCTTGCATGCGGCTGACCCAAGATGACCTTGGTTCGATCCCCGGTGTCGGTCCCCCAAGCCAGGAGCGATTTCTGAGTGCATAGTCAGGAGTAACTCCTGAGCGTCACTGGGTGTGGCCCAAAACTAAAGAAAAACAACAACAACAACAACAACAACAAATCTCCTGCAATCTGCGGTGGCTGTTTATCCTTTCATTTTTCTTCTTTGAAGACCCATACCCAGCAGTGCTTAAGTCTTAGTCTTTTGGCTTTGTGCTCATTCCTGACAGGCTTGGGGGATTTTATAGGGTGTCAAGGATCAAACCCTGGTTGACCTCCACAAGGCAAGCTCCCCATCTACTGTACTATTGCTCTGGCCCCACTTTTATTCCTTTCTTAATTTCTCTTTTCTACACTATTTTCACCTCAGCTCTTTGAATTTTTCTTTAAGTATTAGGAAGTAGAAAGTATAGAACTTTTATAAGATGAAATAATTAGGGTCCGGTGAGGTGGCGCTCGAGGTAAGGTGTCTGCCTTGCAAGCGCTAGCCAAGGAAGGACCACAGTTCGATCCTCCGGCATCCCATATGGTCCCCCAAGCCAGGGGCAGTTTCTGAGCACTTAGCCAGGAGTAACCCCTGAGCATCAAATGGGTGTGGCTGAAAAAAAAACAAAAAAACAAAAACAAAACAAAAAATAAGATGAAATAATTAGAATAAGCACTATTATAAGGAAAACATCTAGCTTTTTATGTAGCAAATTAACTACCCATAGATCTAAGATTTACTTTTGTACTGAATTCTATTTCATTGGTCTGAGAGGTTGATTTTTGTTTGTTTGTTTGTTTATTTATTTGTTTTGGTAGTATATCTTTCTGATTACTGTAGCTGTTTCATTTAGTTTAATATGTGATGCCAGTGCCTACCACAGTGGCTCACATTTGAATGTGGTTTAATTAACACATTGCAATGCTAGTGTCAAGATGTTAAAGTCTGGGGCCAGAGAGATAGCATGGGGATAAGGTGTTTGCCTTGCATGTAGAAAGTCGGTGGTTAGAATCCCAGCATCCCATATCCCATATGGTCCCCCGAGCCTGCCAGGAGCGATTTCTGAGCGTGGAGCCAGGAGTAACCCCTGAGCGTTGCCGGGTGTGACAAGAAAGAAAGAAAGAAAGAGAGAAAGAAAGAAAGAAAGAAAGAAAGAAAGAAAGAAAGAAAGAAAGAGAGAAAGAGAGAAAGAGAGAAAGATAGAAAGAGAGAAAGAGAGAAAGAGAGAAAGAGAGAAAGAGAGAAAGAGAGAGAGAGAGAGAGAGAGAAAGAGAGAAAGAGAGAAAGAAAGAAAGAGAGAAAGAAAGAAAGGGAGAAAGAAAGAAAGAAAGGGAGAAAGGGAGAAAGGGAGGAAGGAAGGGAGAAAGAGAAAGAAGAGAGAAAGAGAGAGAGAAAGAAAAGAGAAAGAGAAAAAGAAAGAGAAAGAAAAAGAAAGAAGAGAGAGAGAAAGAAAGAAAGAAAGAAAGAAAGAAAGAAAAAGAGAAGAAAGAAAAGAAGGAAGAAGGAAGAAAGAAAGAAGGGAGGGAGGGAGGAAGGAAGGAAGGAAGGGGAGAGAGAAAGAAAGAAAGAAAGAAGAAAGAGAAAGAAAGAAAGAAAGAAAGAAAGAAAAAGAAAGAAAGAAAGAAAGAAAGAAAGAGAGAGAGAGAGAGAGAAAGAAAGAAAGAAAGAAAGAAAGAAAGAAAGAAAGAAAGAAAGAAAGAAAGAAAGAAGAAAGAAGAAATAAAGAAAGGAGAGAAGGAGGGCCCAGAGAGATAGCACAGTGGTGTTTGCCTTGCAAGCAGCCGATCCTGGACCTAAGGTGGTTGGTTTGAATCCTGGTATCCCATATGGTCCCCCGTGCCTGCCAGGAGCTATTTCTGAGCAGACAGCCAGGAGTAACCGCTGAGCACTGCCGGGTGTGGCCCAAAAACCAAAAAAAAAAAAAAAAAAAAAAAAAGGAGGGAAGGAAAAGAGAGAGAGAATTTGAATCTTCTGATATTACAGGCACTTTGGGGGCTTTGTTTGTTTGGGATACACTTGATAGTGTTCAGGGGTCTCTCTCAATGTGGTACTTAGGAGATCACTCCTATCAGATGATTGTAGGATCAGGGATCTGGGCCTCCAGCCTGAAAAGCATGCACCGCAGCATTCTAAGCTATTTCTCCAACCTTTTTTGTTCGAACTGATATGATTTAATTACAGAATTTAATTTCTCAATGTTTCAAAAGTTTAAAGATATTCTGAACAAGAGTAATTGTGCCCAAGCCAGGCAAACAGATAACTAAAAAGTAGTTATTTCATCATTTCATGTTAAAGTTACTAAATACTGTAATTCTGAATTAGTAGTTTCTCACTGGGTTCTTTTAAGAAAATGTTTGGATTATGGTTCCTAATTGAGAACAAGAAAGATAGACTTTGACAATATTTTTTTAACTTAAAATGAACACAACATTTTAGTAGAATACTGTTGGTTGACCAGGAGAGAATAAATTAGTATTTATGGACTGATTAAAGCACTGAAAACTTGCCATTTTCAGTGATGAAAAATTTTCAGTGAAAATATGAAGCACCTTCTGCTTTTTCTTTATTGCTATGGTGTGATTCCTTCTTTCTGAAAAGTAATATGTTGCACCTTTTTTGGGGGGGTCACACCCAGAGGTGCTAATGGGTTACTCTTGGCTCTACACTCAGAAATCGCTCCTGGCAGGCTTCGGGAACCATATGGGATGTCGGGATTTGAACCACCATACTTCTGCATGCAAGACTAACGCCCTACCTCCATGCTATCTCTCAGGCCCCTGGAAATGTGCTTTTTATTTTATTATTTTATTTTTATTTTTATTTATTTTGGTTTTGGGTAATATCCGGCAGTGCTCAGGGGTTACTCCTGGATCTGTGATCAGAAATCGCTCCTAGCAGGCTCAGGGGATCATATGGGATGCTGGGATTTGAACCACCGACCTTCTGATTGCAAGGCCACGCTATGTCTCAAGCTCCAGAAATGTGCTTTTTAAAAGAAATTTTAATCATTGTAAATTCAGAGGTATACATTATTTATTTAACTGCACTTAGAAAAAGGATGTCTGGGGGAAAAAAATGGATGTTTGTCATTTCCAGAACATGCATGTTGGCTATGCTTTCACCAAACTACTGCCCTATTTCTGACTTTTCCTCCAGGAACTACAACTGGAACATGCAAGACAAGCCTTTGCATTGAAAGACAAAAGCAAAAGTGGCATGATTTCTGGTCTGGATTTCAGTGACATCATGGTTACTATTCGTTCTCATATGCTTACCCCTTTTGTGGAGGAGAACTTAGTTTCGGTAAGTAAAAAGAAAATATTTAGCTTTCTATTTCCTTTAAACCTTTTCAACCATTGGTCCTAACTTGCTTCCCTGGATCCACTTGACTCAAATATTCTTCAGGCTTTGTTGGTTGAAGGTGAAAGAGTGTGTGTAATTTTTCCCCCTTATTATGGTTTCTTTCAGTGCCACCATCTTGCTCCCATATATACCTGGCTTATTTCCGAGTGCTATTAAAGGAAATAAGGCTGTTTGTAGACAAGGGTGTACACTAACTCATTCACTGGGAAGTAACTCCCAGATACTACTGTCCTCATTTTGGCTGCTTTCCACTCTCTCCAGCTCCAGAGTCTTACTGGAAGGATTGCTCCTTCCTTTGCTGCCTACATAGGACATGGTATTTGCTAGAGGAATCTCCAAGGGCCTCTTCTCTGTTCAGATAACCACAGTCATAGAAAAGTGTGGAGGAACTAGGTGGGCACCATTCTGGCTTGCTTTTTTGCCTTTGCATTCAGTCTTCATAAACCAACAATTTTTGTGTGCTGTTAAGTTGTTGATATCTATTAAGTAATCATTTGGATCAATGGCAACATGATGTCCTACACTTCCTCACATAGAATGAAGAAGCTTTCCTCACTTACTAGTTTTCTTGTTTATGTGTTGTACTTATGTATAAGTTGGGGGATTGCTGCTTGTTTAAAATGGAGGGAAGCCAATGAATGCATTTGTTGTTTCAGCTGAAGATCATTATCCCTGATTTAGACAGGGGTAGAAAGATCAACCTCTGTTCTTTTTCTTCACTGAATTTGAACATGGAACATGTCACTTTCTCCTACACAGTTCATTTCCTTGACACCCAATTCCCACTTTTCTACCCTCACATCAGGTCTCTGCAAAATAATGAAAGAAGGGAGGAAAGAGAAAGGGAGAGAGGGAGGGCAAGAGGAAAGACAATCCTAGGGAGATTCATGTAATGCCTTGGGGTAAGAAAATTATTTAATTCTTTTCAACTGGGCCAGACAGACCTTAAGCCTCAATTTACCAAATGCCATTTCATTCCTGAGAAGAATTATTAACTACTTTGAGACCTACTTTTGGGTTACTGGTATTCAAATTCACGGTAATACAAATATCTGTATTTGGCTTAAATCATATGTTTGAGGCGTAAGAACATTTGCCCATCATAAATAACACTGTTGTTTTAGGGGTGATCTCCCAGTAGTGCTCAGGGATCTGGAGGAACACTCCCAGTGGAGCTTAGCCAATTAGTCTGGATTCTGATTCAGAGCTCAAATTAATGCTGGAGTCATCAGTTTACACCTGTTGGATGGTGCTTGGATGCAGGCACTAATAATAGACTTTTTTTTTTTTTTGCTATTGGGGCTATTTCTAGCAATGCTCAGGGGTTATTCCTGGCTATGCACTCAGGAATTACTCTTGGCAACTAGGTGCTTGCTTTGTAAGCAGCTGACATGGGTTTGATCAGCAACACGACATAGTCCTCTAAACACCAGGATTGATCCCTGAGCACAGAACTAACTAGTTGTTGCCCAAAAGGCAAAGAATAGTTACATTGGTATTCCCATAAACATTTCCATAAACCTATAATTATATGGGTTCCTCTGACTCCTGACTTGAATATTTGGCTCTTTAATATATTTTTTTGGACCACATCTGCTATACTCAAGGCTTCCTCATGACTTTGCACTCACTCCTGCCAGCCTCAGTGGGCCATATGCAAGGTCCACCAAGAATTAAATCTGGGTCAGCAGTTTGCAAGGCATGTCACTACCTGCTGTACTATCACTCTGGTCCAAAATTCTACTTTTTTAAACTTATGAAAAATATTCTTTGAATTTAAATTTAAGTGGTAAACAGGAAGTATTTTTTAATACCCTGCAGAAATATTAAAATTCACATTACCCATATTCTTTCCCAGGCAGGAGTTTATTTGGTGGTATTCCACTGATGACAGATTCATGGTAAATAATTTCCTCCTAGATTTTCTTTTTAAGTTTTGGTGGATGTAACATTTCAGATACAAATTTAAAGCCCAGCATATATTTAAAAAAATCTTTTAACAAAGAAACATTGACCTACAAAACCTCAGTAGATTAACAAAGCTAATTTTGTGAAACTAGTCCTAAATTTTAAGGAGACTACTGTTTTTTATATGAAAAGGATGAATAAAGTAGGTTTGAAAATTCACTTTTTATTATACATTGATGTTTGGCTTATTCAGAACTAACAGGAGTTTTATAATTAGGGTCTTGCAAATCCTGTTTAAGTAACCATTGTTTTTGATCTATGATAATTATATTTGTTGTTTCTGACCTTATAGGTAGATGAACCATGAAGTCCAACTTCCAGATGTTACTTTCTTCCTTAAAACCTAAATAGTGTAGACTTCCCAGAGGGTTTGAAATGCACTGAGCACTTTTAGTACCATATTTTCCTGTGTTTATGGGCTGGTGCCTAATCATCTTAATACTAAAGGCTCTTCAGATCTTCTCTAAGATAAATAAAGTGTTCCTAAATGTGTGCATGTGTGTTGTGTTTTTGTTTTCATATTTTCTATGTTGTCATTTTCTAGGCAGCTGGAGGAAGTATATCACACCAGGTTAGCTTCTCCTACTTCAATGCATTTAACTCCTTACTGAATAACATGGAGCTTGTTCGTAAGATATACAGCACACTAGCTGGCACACGGAAAGATGTGGAAGTCACAAAGGGTAAGGTGGAATTATAGAAATATATAGTTCTTCAGAGTTCTTCATATACAGAGATAATATTAAAAGCCAGCATTTATACGTAGGTTAAAAATGGATGAGGTTGAGCTAAACCAGCATCTTTAAAACCAGTTTTGGGTCTGGAGTGATAGCACTTGCCTTGCATGTGGTCGATTCAGGATGGACCTGGGTTTTGATTTCCAGATCCCACATGGTCCCCTGAGCCTGCCAGAAGTGATTTCTGAGTGCAGAGCCCTGAGTGCCGCGGGTGTGGCCCAAGCCCCCCAAGTAATAAATAAACAAATAGATAAATAAATAAATAAATAAAACCAGCTTAGAAAGCATGCTGCCATCTCTCTGTGTATTTCATTTGGGAAGCATGGCCTCAAAAATCCAGGTGGATTTAATGGAATTCTGAAGTCAAATAGAAAAGTGGCTTTGACAGTTTTGAAAAGAACATTGGCCCCATCTGTCAAACAGGTCAGAGGCTTGGTGGCAGTAGCTTGTTTGTACTAAGAGAAGTAGTCACCACAAAAATAGATGGGCAAGTCTGCTCCTTTAGATAGCTATAAAAAGGCGTTTCTTTTATCTTGTAACTCTGGAGACCAGAGCCCGGGAACAGGAGAGGCGGTTTCATCTTTGAAGTTACTTTTTCTTATTTTTGTTGTTGATGTTTTATCATCTTAGTATTTTATCTTTTGCCAGTGTTCACAAATTCAGCTATTCTTTTATTAGGTATTTAGATTTAGTTTTTGTTTGTTTCTTTTGGGGAGTCACACCCAGTGACGCTCAAGGATTACATCTGGCTATGCACTCAGAAATCGCTTCTGGCTTGGGGACCATACAAAACACTGGGGGCTGGGGGATCGAACCACGGTCTGTCCTGGGTCAGCTGCATGAAAGGAAAACACCCTACTGCTGCGCCATCTATCCAGCTCCTAGATTTAGTTTTATATGAAAAAATATTGAAATGCTTTTAGTTTTAAAAATAAGAGACTAAGATATAAGATGTTACAGAAAAAAAATCTATTAAGATTTTAAAATATTTTCTCTCTTACAGAGGAATTTGCCCAGAGTGCCATCCGCTATGGACAAGTCACCCCATTAGAAATTGATATCCTTTATCAACTTGCAGACTTATATAATGCTACAGGGTAACTATTCTTATAATACTTTATTATTTGTTTTAGGACAGGTCTTTTTTTTTTGGTTTTTGGTTTTTGGGCCATACCCGGCGTTGCTCAGGGGTTACTCCTGGCTGTCTGCTCAGAAATAGCTCCTGGCAGGCACGGGGGACCATATGGGACACCGGGATTCGAACCAACCACCTTTGGTCCTGGATCGGCTGCTTGCAAGGCAAACGCCACTGTGCTATCTCTCCGGGCCCCAGGCCAGGTCTTTTAACATGTGAAGTAGAGGTATCCTTTCAGTACTTTTTAACAATAATCTATTTGGTATGTAAATTTTTAGAACAAGGAACAGGCAGATATGAGAAATAGGGGAGCTCGAGAGGGGGAAGACTAAAGGAGAGAAGAGAGAAGAAAAAAGGAATTAAGGGAAGGAGACATCTATGAGTTTTAAGAAAAATTAAGGACATTATTGCAATAATGCCCCCAAAAAATAGAGATGAGGACCAGAAGGACTGGCTCACAATATGAAGCTCACCACAAAGAGTGGTGAGTGCAGTTAGGTAAATAACTACACTAACAATGACAATGCTAATGAGTGAGAGGAGTAGAATGTCTGTCTTGAATATAGGCAGGGGTTGGGAAGGAGGGAGGGGGCATTGGTGGTGAGAATGTTGCACTGGTAAAGAGGTGTGTTCTGTTTATGACTGAAACCCAACTACAATCATGCTTGTAACCATGGTGCTTAAAGATTTTATATATTTATTTTTTAAAAAAAGTGGGGGAGGGGCCCGAGAGATAGCACAGCAGCAAGCAGCCGATCCAGGACCGAAGGTGGTTGGTTCAAATCCCGGTGTCCCATATGGTCCCCCGTGCCTGCCAAGAGCTATTTCTGAGCAGGCAGCCAGGAGTAACCCCTGAGCAACAATGGGTGTGGTCCAAAAACCAAAAAAAAAAAAAAAAAAGTGGTGGAGGAGAGTGATGACAGAAGAGAGGTAGACTAAGGGAGTAGAGGCTGGAGGACCATGAGAAGGAAATGGAGGAAGAGAGAAAAATGAGAGGAAGGAAAGGAAGTGAGAAGAGAGGTAAAAGCAAAGCTATAACCTGGGTTCTTTGAAAGGGTGTTATGATTTTGAAATATTTGTGGAAATTTGCCTGAATTTGTAAAATTAACTGAGGCTTCATGTTCAAGAGTCCTAGAATCTTTTTTTTTTTTTTCAGTTCATTGTGAATGACCACTTGATTGGATAGTACATACAATATTTTGTGCTGGAGAATAGTATTCTCATGAGCTATGCCCATGATATTATCACCATATCATAGAAAAACTCAAATGTTTTATGTCTTTAGACTTAGAAAACCAAAGCATATGGAAGATATAGAATATAGCCAAATCCAAAAGTAAAACCATTCTTTATGGGCATTCAATAGTATGTGGAATAGTAGTCTGATTAACTAAAAGTTAAAACTTTTTACTTTATATTTTAGTTGTTCTTAGTAGTTTTTTAATTGCAGTAATATCTGAAATTAAAACTGTTTTATCCCTACAACTGAGAACTAATATAAAAGTTGAAGTTATATGAGTAATTTACTGTTTTCTTGATATATGATGAGTTGTTGAACTTGAGGTAATTACTAAATATACTATCCATTCTTTGGTGATTGACCTGAAATATTAGGCCATATCTCATATAACCAGATTTTACATTTAGCTAAGGTTTTGATACCCCTTCATAAAAATAAGTGCTTTCAAATAGTTTTTTTTAAAATAGATCTAAAGTCACCTTCTGAAAGCTTGATTCATGGGGTTCATTTACTTTTAAGTAAGATTTTTTTAAAGATTAGTACATCTACATGGTTCAGAACTCAACATTTAAAAGAGTATCATAAGGAAATCTCCCTGGTCTCCATATGCCTTTCTCAGGAATTATTAGTTTTCTACTTATCCTTCTCGAGATATTTAGCATCTATTCACTTAAATATGGATGCTAGGGGAATACATCTTGTAAGTGTGAAATGTCAGAACTTTGCTCTGGCAAGAGTAATTTCTTCACTTTTAATCCCTTACTGAGTCTTATTAAATTTATATACTACACTTTATTTTTCTGAATCTTTGTGTGTATGTTATGTCAAGTAAAGTCTAAGATTTTTTTCCTCATGTGTGAATAGGAAAATAAAAAGTTTAAATCATAATTCTCTCTGCTTTTTTTCTGAAGAAAGATTATCTCACTCTGGTGGTTGGTGTCTAACAGTTCTTTTCTTCCCTTATTTTTGTGTAAAGTCGCTTAACACTGGCGGATATTGAGAGAATAGCTCCATTGGCTGAGGGGGCCTTACCTTACAACCTGGCAGAACTTCAGAGACAGGTAAGAATCTCATAAATAGAATCACCTTCAGAAATGTTGAAATAGTAATAAGTACAACATTCAATAGCCTAGAGCTTCTGAATTTTGTGAACATTTAAAACTGCTTTCCCTAAAAAAGACTTTAGTTAGCTCAAAGATTATCTTTATGGAACTGTTCTCATCCTTCTCATTAGAATATTTTTATTGGATATAACTAGATATATGTTTGTGTTATTTCCTTATATTTGAGTAGAAATATATACGAGTTCACCCTAGAACTGGTAGTCTTTTCATTTGTCTAGTCATGTTTAGAAATTATTATTATTATTTTTGTTTATTTCTTTGTTTTTGTTTTGTTTTTTGGGGGCCACACCTGGTGATGCTCAGGGGTTACTCCTGGCTATGAGCTCAAAAATCGCTCCTGGCTTGGGGGATCATATGGGACTTAAGGGATCAAACTGAGGTTTGTCCTAGATCAGCCGCATATAAGGCAAACACCCTACCACTGCACTATTGCTCCGCCCGTTGAAATTATTGTTAAGCTAATTTTGTAACATCAAGCCTATTCATATGGTTTCTAAGATAAATTCTAAAATAGCTTTTCCGCCCAAATTATACCTGATAGATTATAGCTCAATTCACTCTAAATGGTCCCTGGATCAGTGTTAGGAGTAATTCCTGAGGGGAGAAGAGGAGAAGGAAGAAGGGGAGGTAAGCAGAGGGAGAGAGGAGAGAAGAGGAAGGGGAAGGGAGGGAGGAGGGAGGGAGAGAAAATTGTCAAAATTGTTTCTTTGATGGGATAAGGTCTCAAACATTATTCAGGGCAGATGGGTTAGGTCTCAAACATTACTCAGGGAACAAGAAAGAGGGGGAGAAAACTGACTTCCTACCAAAAAAAGTGATTGATTTACATGTTTGATCTCTGGCGCCTATCGTCAAAAATCATCCAAAAATTTAAGGACCAATTTCAACCCAATATGAGAATGGGTAACTATCACTTATTATTATTGTTATAATTATTATTGTTTTCAGTTTTTGGCCTATATCCCAAGGTGCTCAGGGGTTACCCCATCTCTACTTTCAGGATCTCACCTGACGGGACTCATGGAGTCCTGGAATTGGCTATGTGCAAGGCAGTAAACAATCTTTAAAACATAATCATTACTGGGGCCGCAGAGATAGCATGGAGGTAAGGCATTTGCCTTGCATGCAGAAGGTCGGTGATTTGAATCCCGGCATCCCATATGGTCCCCCAGCCTGCCAGGAGCGATTTCTGAGTGTAGAGCCAGGAGTAACCCCTGAGTGCTGCCGGGTGTGAACCAAAAAAACAAAACATAATCATTACTGTATTCATATTATTTTCAACTGTGTGGAATAAATTATATGTGGTGGACAATCTGAATACTGATATACTTAAAATTGGTGCCCTGGAAACCACTAGGAATGATCTCAAACCAAAACATTAAAAAAAAATCCCAGAAGCTAAAACAAAATTTATTTCTGTTAGGAATTATATCCAAACTATTGGCCATTCACATAGAAAAATATTAGAAAGCAAGCTGGTTCTCCCAAAATATTATTAGAACTAATCTATGATTTCACATATCCAGCTCCTTAGATATAGAACTTTGTTTTGTATAGTTTGCATTCATTCCCTTGGTTTATATTGGGTTTCATGAATAAGTAGCAGTACAATCCATTCACTACTATCACCTTTTGGGAGGAAATGTTTACTTCTGTAATTCTGTCATAGTTTTTTCATAAATGGGAATCTATCTCAAAAAGGAGGAAATTGGATTGATGTAGGTATATAACATATGTATATATGAGTTTCCTCACATGCCATTTCTTCAGTTAAATTATTAGATTAACATTTTTGTGTGTGTGTGTGGTTTTTGGGTCACACCCGGCGGGGGTTATTCCTGGCTTCACGCTCAGAAATTGCTCCTGGCAGGCACAGGGGACCATATGGGACGCCGGGATTCGAACTGATGACCTCCTGAATGAAAGGCAAACGCCTTACCTCCATGCTATCTCTCCGGCCCCAGATTAACATTTTTTTTTTATAGTTTTAAACAACATAATAACCTCTTTTCGGAGAGAAAAGTGTACATTGTTTAACATTAGGGAGAAATAGACGTATTTTTTTTCTTTATCTCAGCTTCCTTTTTTTTTTTTCTTTACCCAACTTCTATACTTTCACAAAAGCTTGGAGCTTCAGTCTTGTTTTACAAGGTTCAGAATATTGAATTTTAATTCTCTCATTAAAATCAGAAGTGTGAATTGTACATAAGAGAATTTTATTTTTCACAGCCTTATTTTTTCACTCACTCATAATTTTATTTAGTATAGCATCTAACCTTCTTTACCTATTATGATCAGTATAAAAAATTTTAGCTTCTTTTTTTTTATTTTTGCTTTTGGGCCATACCCGGTGACGCTCAGGGCTTACTCGTGGCTATGCAGTTAGAAATCACCCCTGGCTTAGAGAACCATATGGGACACTGGGGGACTGAAACTTGGTTCATCCTAGGCTAATTCTGGCAAGGCAGACGTCTTACCGCTCCACGCCACCACTTCACCTCCCATCCACCCCCCAATTCAGCTATTCTTTCTCTTTTCTCTATGACTAGTGGCCAGTGGCCATTTGGAATAGCTAGTTTTCTTTTTTTTTTTTTTCTTTTGTTTTTGTTTTTGTTTTTGGGTCACACCCAGCGGTGCTCAGGGGATACTCCTGGCTGTCTGCTCAGAAATAGCTCCTGGCAGGCACTGGGGACCATATTGGACACCGGGATTCGAACCAACCACCTTTGGTCCTGGATCGGCTGCTTGCAAGGCAAACACTGCTGTGCTATCTCTCTGGGCCCGCTAATTTTCTTTATTAACTTAACATTCTACATGAGGCAGCCTGGTCTGGACAGGTTGCTTGACTTAACTGACATGATCTCATCTTTTCAATTAATTCTTATTCATAAGACAAGGTACATTTAACAACAAAAATCGGTGAACTTCTTCAGGTGAAATCTCAAGTCGTGTCCAGTCATATACATGTGGTTGGGGAATAGGTTAAAAATCATTTGACTCTCAATTCTTGTTTTGCTTTGAAAAACACTTAATTAATCTCGTTAAATATCACCTTCATGATCATAATCATAACCTTAGGGGAAAGCATGCCTTTTCCTTTGGCCCATTTGCTCACAGCAGGCGATCTTCTTAGTGCTGAGTATTTTCTTCCAGCCTAAATGCTAAAAATTCAGTACGTAGTCATTAATAAGGATGACAGCAACAGTAGCATTCAACTTATGAATATTCATGAAGTGAAATCCATAGCATTAATTACATTAATTTACATACCTGAATACAAGTGAACCATAAGTAATAGTGATAGCTAAGCCTAAAAAAAACTCTTCTGTAACCATATATTGTGTTTTTTTTTTTAAATAAATGCTATTTAATAAGGGTGGAGGTGACGTTTCTTTCAAAAGGTATTTAAGATATTTTAAGGATATTTTTAACTAAGAATTAAAGCATACTATAATCCTTTATAGCTTTCAAAGGATTTTGTAGAACTTATAAACATTATTTAAAGGAAGAGAGTATAAAGAAAATATATGTGGTTGAACACAAATGAGACCTTTTATGAATAGGGGAATTAGTGCTTACATGATTCTTAGTTGGGATTGTAGCCCTTTTATACTGTGAGGTTTAATTTGACATGTTCTTTTGTAAGACATCATGATTGAGAATAATTCATACTCAATGAGAGTAATGAATCACCTGGATATATGGTTGAAAATTTCAATCTATGTATATTTTTAGAAGTTAAAAATGTTACATTTAATAGCATAGCAGCATATTAATCTTTTTTTTTGTTTGTTTGTTTTTGGGCCACACCTGTTGACACTCAGGGGTTACTCCTGGCTATGCACTCAGAAATTGCTCCTGGCTTGGGGGACCATATAGGACGCTGGGGGATCGAACTGTGGTCTGTCCTAGGCTAGCACTTATAAGGCAGATTACATCTAGCACCACTGCTCTGGCCCTGCAGCATATTAATCTTAAAAGATTAAAACATTTAGGGGTCAGAGTGATAGCCCAGTGGGTAGGGCATTTGCCTTGCATGTGGCTGGCCCGAGTTCAATCCCTGGCATCCCAAATGGTCCCCTGAGCCTGCCAGAAGTGATTTCTTTTTTTTTTTCCCTCTTTTTTCTTCTTTATTGTCCGCGGATAGAGGACATATCAGATATTAAACTGATAAGAACAGATACTACACTTGATTTTAGTCAAAAGACCGAGAAGCGATCAGAAGTGATTTCTGAGCTCAGAGCCAAGAATAACCCCTGAGCACAGCCAGGTGTGGCCCCCCCCAAAAAAAAAAGCTTAAAACATTTAAACCAAAAATGCCCCAATGTGAATTTTCTTTAAATATGTTATTGTGTTGGGTGATAGTACAATGGCCTGGGTTTGATTCCCAGTACCACATGAACACCCAAGTACATCCAAGTATTACAGGGGCATCTTTGGAACCTTCAGCACTACCAGGGTGACCCAGGTATCCCCAGCCCTGCAGGATCTGAGCAGCGTCATATCCTCAGGTTGAACTCACTGCCATTTGGTCAAGAATTTCCAGTGGGGCGTCTGGACTTCCTGAGCACTACTTGAGAACCCCTCAATTTTTTAAAAATATATTTTGATCTGAAAAGAAGAATCTGAAAAGAAGGCTTTGCACAAAGAAGGCATTGTTAGTCCTTGATCATCCCAGGAGTGAGCCCAGAGCACTAAACTAGGAATATTACCTGAGCTCCACCAATTACCTTTCTTACCCTCTCACCTCAAAAATGATAATGATGGGCCAGAACAATGGCGGAAGCGGTAAGGTGTTTGCCTTGCATGCGCTAACCTAGAACGGACTGTGATTTTATACCCTAGCATCCCATATGGCCCCCCAAGCCAGGAGCGATTTCTGAGCACTTAGCCAGGAGTTACCCTTGAGCATCACTGAGTGTGGCCCAAAAAACAAACAAATAAAATGATGATGATGTTAACATCTCAAAAAAGTTAAGATCAACTTTATATCAAAGATAAAGATTGTATTTGTTTTCAACTATATTGCCTTTAAGAAATATCAGAATTAGGGCTGGTGTGGTGGCGCTAGAGGTAAGGTGTCTGCCTTGCAAGCGCTAGCCACCAAACGGACTGCTGTTCGATTCCCCCCCCCCCCCCGCGTCCCATATGGTCCCCCCAAGCCAGGGGCTATTTCTGAATGCTTAGCCAGGAGTAACCCCTGAGCATCAAACGGGTGTGGCCCCCCCCAAAAAAAGAAATATCAGAATTGGAGCGTTTGCCTTGCAGGCAGAAGGATGGTGGTTTGAATCCTGGCATTCCATATGGTCCCCTGAGCCTGCCAGGGGTGATTTCTGAGCGCAGATCCAGGAGTAACCCCTGAGCACCTCCAGGTGTGACCCCAAAACCAAAAAAAAAAAAAAAAAGAAAAAGAAATATCAGAATTGTTAGCTTTATTTTGTTCAACTGGCATTTAGAAACAGCATATAAATTATTAATTAATATAATATTTTATTGGTAATACCAATGTTTTATTCAGGATGGAGTTTTTTTTTTTGGTTTTTGGGCCACACGCTTTTGACGCTCAGGAGTTACTCCTGGCTAAGCGCTCAGAAATTGCCCCTGGCTTGGGGGGACCATAGGGGACGCTGGGGGATCTCAGTGGCTAGCGCTTGCAAGGCAGACACCTTACCTCTAGCACCACCTTCCCGGCCCCCAGGCTGGAGATGTGACTGAATTGTGGAGCACATGTCTCCCATGGAATCCCTGGCAGTGACAAAACATTTTCTTGCATTAGTAAATCTTTTACAAAAGTACATTTTATTATTTTATTTATTTATTTATATTTCTTGTTTAAATATAGATTTTGTTTAAATGTAATCTTATAATGCATATTAGGTATATAAGTGGGATATGCATATATATGTATATATATTTTTTTGTTTTGTTTTTTGGGTCATACCCGGCAGTGCTCAGGGGCCACTCCTGGCTCTACACTCAGAAATCACCCCCAGCAAGCATGGGGGACCATATGGGATACCGAGATTTGAATTACTGTCCTTGTCCTTCTCCTTGACTTACTGCTGCTTGACTTACCGCTATCCTGCCCGACATGCATATAATTTACAATTGAAATCAGAGACTGAGATTAGGTTTTTTTGTTTGTTTGTTTGTTTGTTTTTAGGTCACACCCAGCCATGCTCAGGGGTTCCTTCTGGCTCTATGCTCAGAAATCACTCCTTGTAGGCTTGGGGGACCATATGGGATATGCCACCTCTATGCTATCTCTCGGCCCTGAGATTAGATATTTAAATTTTTTGCCCAGCAGGAGTGTTCAAACATAGTGATTTCTTGGGGCCAAAGAGATAGTTCAGTGGATAGGGCTCTTGTTTTTACACAGCTGACCTTGGTTCAATTCTTGGCATTCTCTGTGGTTCCCTGAGCTCCCACTAGGAGTGATCCTTGAATTCAGAGTCACAAGTAAATCATGAGCATTGTCAGGTGTGGCCCAATACCCCAAGCCAACCAACCAGTCAGACTAACAAACAAAAAACAAATAGTGATTCTTGTAAACTTTTTTTTTTGTGTGTGTGTGGTTTTTGGTCACACCCGGCAGTGCTCAGGGGTTATTCCTGGCTCCAGGCTCAGAAATTGCTCCTGGCCCCTCTTGTAAACTATTGATTTGAAGAATGATACAAAGGAGAGGCCTGCAATATTTCCTTATCTCACAGTGTGACCTTTGTCAAAGACACTGTCATGTCCATATAGAATTCCAGGGATCAAACATGGACCAACTGCATACAAGGCAAATGCCCTACTTACTGTGTTATCACTTATCCCAACACTTTTTCTTTTAGATGAGAAATGACATATTTACTATTTTCTTGCATTACACTTACTAATTGGAAGTGGAGGGAATGCAGGAAGATACTGTCATACATAACCATAATCAAAGTTCACAAAATCTGTCATTGAATAAGTCAAATAATTTCTTTTTTTTTTTTTTTTTGGTTTTTGGGCCACACCCGGTGATGCTCAGGGGTTACTCCTGGCTATGCGCTCAGAAGTCGCTCCTGGCTTGGGGGACCATATGGGACACCGGGGGATCGAACCGAGGTCCATCCAAGGCTAGCGCAGGCAAGGCAGGCACCTTACCTCTAGTGCCACCGCCTGGCCCCAAATAATTTCTTATATGGTAAGAGATAATTACATAAAATTGTTTCTGTGATATTTCTTTTTTTTTTTGTTTTTGTTTTTGGGCCACACCTGGTGTCGCTCAGGGCTTATTCCTGGTTCTCAGAAATTGCTCCTGGCAGGCACAGGAGGACCAAAAGGGATGTCAGGATTTGAACTTGGTAAATACCTTACCACTGAACTTGGTAAATACCTTACCACTGTACTATCTCTCTGGCCCCACTTCTTTGATATTTCTACCAAAAATTTTTGATCTAATGAAACATCAGCAAAATGCAAATTGAGGGCCAGAGTGATAGCACACTGGTAAGGTATTTGCCTTGCACACAACCGACCCAGGACAGACCTAGATTTGATCCCTGGTATCCCATATGGTCCCTTGAGCCTGCTAGGAGTAATTTCTGAGCCAAGAGTTATCCTTGAGCACCACCGGGTGTGGCTCCCACCCCAACCCCCCCAAAAAACCCTGCAAATTGAAAGACTTTCACCAAATGACTGGTTTACAATCCTCAAAAGTATGTTTGGGTTTTTTTTTGTGGTTTTTGGGTCACACCCAGCAGTGCTCAGAGGTTTCACCTGGCTCTAAGCTCAGGTATCGCTCCTGGCAGGCTCAGGGAACCATATGGGATGCCGGGATGCAAACCACCGTCCTTCTGCATGCAAGGCAAATGCCTTACCTCCATGCTATCTCTCCAGCCCCCTCAAAAGTATGGTTTTGAGAAATAAGATGAAACTAAGGAAGGTGTAAAAGGAAATTAAAGATAAATTTTAACAGATAAGATAAATATCTGCCTTGGATTCAGAGCTACTATTTTTCTGTTTGTTTTTGTTTGCAGGGCCACATCTGGTGATACTCAGGGATTACTCCTGACTCTGAGCTCAGACATTACTCCTGCTAGGCTTGATTGACTATATGAGATAACCGAGATCTAACCTGGTCAAGGTGTCTTATTTGGGCTGTTAGTCTCATCATAATCTGGGTCTTTCACATGCAGAGCAAATGCCCCTACCCCGCCTGCTGTGCTATTGCTCAGCTCCTGGGCTATGTGTCCTTTAAAGGCCCACTGAGCCCTATTTCTGGAAGGAATCCATGAAAAACACTTCAGATATTAAATAAAAATGAGGAACCCTGTCAACTTAAGTCACAATTAAATATTTAGATCAGATGTTTTGGTTAAAACAAATGCTTATTGTATAAAACTCACAAAATAAGAGAACTTTTCTGCTTCCCAAATATCTGACTTTACCTTATTTAACTTGATTATCTAAGGTCTGAAGAGATAGTATGATAAAAGCAAACAGAATAGATTCTTTTCCCTTTTTTAAGATTTTATAATAAAGTAAACATTTTATTCCTTCATTTTAGAATGTTTACATAGGATACTTGACACTCTCACATTGAACCATTAAAGAACAAGACTGGCACATATTGTTTTGGTTTCTTTATGCTGTAGAATGAATAATGAATACCTATGAAAAGCATTCTGTATCATAGTGGAATTTCCCCCTTTGCTTTTCTCTTAGCACAGATTTTATATCAGAATTATACATTTTCATTATAAATCTAGGATAGTGGCTTCCAGCCTAACTTCATAGCAGAATAATTTGAAAGCCTTTTGGTTGGTTTGTTTTTGGCCACTCCTAGAAGTCCTTAGATTTACACTTGGCTCTGCACTCAAGGATAACTCCTGGCTAGCTCTAGAAACCTAATGGGGTGCTAGAGATCAGACCCTGGTCTGCCACATGCAAGTCAAGAGCCTTCCCCACTGTACTATTGCTGCCTATGATGGAAGCCTTTTAAAAACAAGCTCCAGATCTCAGGGGTTTATATTTTTAAGCCCATCAGGTGTTTCCTTTGCATAAAGACAATTGAGAATACTTGAAGGGAGCAAAGACACAGCAACAGGGGTTAGAAAAATTATTCTTATTTAGTGATAACCTTCATGGTTAAACTGCAAAGCCATAAATAAAGGGGTAGAGATTCTGAAATCTTGAAATAGTATTTAAGAAGTTTTCCACGTTAACCCAAAGAGAAGCCCTTGACATTGCTTTACATATAATTTCACTAATTCTGGTTACATAATTTTTGTGGTCCTATAGATGAAAGGCAAAATCCAAGTGAAATGTGGCCCTAGTCATAATACAGGGGAGAGGGCACATGCTTTGCATAGGGCAAACCTGGGTTTGATCCCTGGCAGCCCATATGATCCCATACACTGCCAGGAGTGATATCTGAATGTAGAGCCAGGAGTAAGTCTGAGCATTACTAGGTGTGGCCCAAAAACAAAGAAACAAACAAGAAAAAATAAATCCAACTAGGAGATGGTTGGTTAGTAATAGTTGTCGGGTATAAACAATTGCATTAGATCTCAATGCAAAGTAACTGATAGACATTAGAAATTATATGACTTTTAGCTCCAAGATGTAGCAAATATACTTTTAATCAGTATTCTTAGAAAGATAAAAGTAGTTTTTATATACTTTGGAATGATATTTTAATTTTTAAGTTGACTGGAGAAGGGGAGAAATATTTATACTTGAACTAGGTGGCTCACTTCTATAGAATGAAACTATATATTATATACATATATATATACTATATATGTATATATACATATACTATAGACTCACTTTTATAGTATTCATTAATGGTAGCAAATAAATGAGGCATTATATTCCTTATTAAAAAAAATGAGAAAAGTATCACTCATGGCATGCCCAGGAGACCATGTGGTATGAGGGACAGAACTCATGATCCTGCACATAAAACATGTGCTCCTGTCCTTTGAGTTACTTCCCAGCCCTGAATGCATTTTTTTTAACCAAAACCTAATGCTAGCAGTGTCTATTTTAAAATCATAAAATAGCCAATTGCCCCTTCTTTACCATTTCTTTATGCCTTTCAAAAATATTTTGCATGTTTTCTTCCCCACAGCAATCTCATGGCTTAGGCCGGCCTGTCTGGCTCCAGATTGCCGAGTCTGCTTACAGATTCACTCTGGGCTCCATTGCTGGAGGTGAGTGACATGTCTCTGTGTGTTAATGTAATATTATCTTACTAGGCTGGAACAGATCAGCAGAGGTAGAGACTCATTGTTCCCTCAGGACATGACTTACAGCTTTTGGAAGGTTCTTTATGTTTTTCCTGTGATCAGAGAACTTGTCATAGCATGGCCTTAGTTTACTGGCTCCAGTCTCTGTTCAGGACCCAACATCCGCAATAAGTTGACAGTGCTACACTCACCATTTTTCTACTGCTTAAAGCCAGTAGGAAGAAATGAAGAATTAGACTGTTCTCATGAAGGTGGGATGAGGACAGAAGAAAATTAGTATTTGAGGTACAACTTTATTATGAAATAATAAACCTCTCAAAGTGACATGTTTTTACTTTTTTTCTCTTTTTCTCCCCATTCACTGGTTGAAGAATATTTAGATCAGTGGTGGTTCATTTGCTACCACAAACCTCTTTTCCCTGCTCCTAGCCAGAATTTAAAAGAATCTTTTTTGTTTAAATACTCTATAGAAAATGTACAGGCGGGGGCCAGAGAGATAGCATGGAGGTAAGGCATTTGCCTTGCATGCAGAAGACTGGTGGTTCGAATCCCGGCATCCCATGGTCCCCTGAGCCTGTTAGGAGTGATTTCTGAGTGTGGAGCCAGGATTAACCCCTGAGCACTGCTGGGTGTGACCCAAAAACCAAAAAAAAAAAAAAAAAAAAAAAAGTATAGGTGGGGAGAAGGGAAGAAAAAAAAAAAGAAAATGTATAGGCACTGAAGTTTCTTTGATTAGAAAAACCTAAAGATGTAACTTAAATGCTTTTGATTGGGCGAGAGAGATAGTACAGTATATGGTGCTTGCTTTACATATGGCTGGCCTGAGTTCAATACTGGCATCTCTATGTAGTTCTCTGAACTGTGTCAGGAATGATCCCTAACCACAGAATTAGCTTGAAGTAAGCCCTGAGCTTTGCTGGGTATAGTTTAGAGACCAAGAAATTAATTAAGTGCAAATAAAATAATTAGAATTATTCAAAATCTGAAAGCTTTCCAGTTATTAGTTTCAGAAGGTGCAAGGTATATTTTGGTTTTCTTTCTTTTTTTTTGGGGGGGGGGTACACACCGGTTATGCTAAGAGGTTACTCCTGGCTATGTGCTCAGAAATCGCTTCTGGCTTGGGGGACTATATGGTACACTGGGGATTGAACGAAGGTCCGTCCTGGATCAGCTGCATGCAAGGCAAATGCCCTACTGCTGCACTATTGCTCCAGCCCCATATTTTAGTTTTCTATAGTTGAAAAATAATAAATACTGTTTTTTATTCCTTGAGATATTCCAAAGCAAAGCCCTTTTAAAACAAAACAAAAGCAAAATGCATGTGAAATTTGACTCTATAGTAACAGTTTAATCCAGTTAATAAAAATGTAAATGAAATCGATATCATATCTGCAATAAGCTATACATAGAGAGGAGCAGGTTTACTAGCATTCCGGGGGACAATAGGGAGGTATGAGACACAAGCTGGGAAAAGGGGTGGAGGGAGGACAACTCTGATGGTGGGAATGGCCTTAATTCATTGTCACTATGTACCTTAAATACCACTGTGAAGATTTGTTATTCACACTTTGGTCACAATAAAAATTATTAATAAAAAAAAGTAAATGAAAGTTAAAATTTCAGCAGCCTGAGGTATAGTTCATTGTTGTAGTGTATATGTTCACATGAGTGAGGCCCTGGGTTCTGCAGCCACTTATGAATACTGCAGCCACTTATTAATATATATATGTATACTTATGGGGAAATAGGTATGAATTTAGGCACCTTATTCTTTATAGGTGATAGTTTTTTAATGTTATCAAAAGTTACCTGTTGATTATTTAGTGTTGCTGCTGATTTTAAAATAGTTGTCCATATAAGAAGCTGTACTTCTAGATCTCAGGAGTGCGAGGCTGCCATCCTTTACCTCAACATGCAGCCAGGAAGTAAAACACAGTCTCTTTTGTGGGCATAGATACTTTGTTTAATCTTCTTCTTTGAGATGAGATTTATTGTACTGTTAAGTTCTCCATTGATTTGTGTGCCCTTCTAAGCCTAAAAATTGTTTTCTTGGTAGCTGTGGGAGCCACTGCAGTCTACCCTATAGATCTGGTGAAGACCCGCATGCAAAACCAGCGTGGCACTGGCTCTGTTGTGGGGGAGCTGATGTACAAGAACAGTATTGACTGTTTTAAGAAAGTTTTGCGTTATGAGGGCTTCTTTGGACTGTACCGAGGTGAGTAAGCATCTCTCAACTGTGAAGTTTGTGCTTTGATTATATTATCAGCAGATTTTAATTCACTTAACAGGAGAATGAAAACATAGATGCTCAAATGAATGCACAGTTGGCCCAGTTAGATTCAGGCTGTTTCTCTTTATTTTCTCATTTCCTTTTTACCATTCTTGCTCATAACTAGTGATATTAATGTATAAACAAGCTCTTCATTCCTTCTTCCTACCATTTATTTTTCTTGGAATCCAAATCCTACATCTGTCCCAAGAATGGTCTGTGGTCTCCATGATCTTAGAAACAGCAGCACATGCTTGCAGGTGGAATACAAGGACACCAGCTCAGAAATAAGAGATTTTATTCCAAAAGAATTAGAAGAGAAACATATCTCTTTGTGAAATAGAAGTGAGGCTGCTAGTTGAAGGTGAGTTTACCCCTTTAGCCACTGTTTTTGTGTCTATTAAAGTGAGCATTCATAAGCTTTCTCTAGTGAGTCATCTAAAGTTTAAAAATAAAAGGGAAGAAAAAAATACAATTTATCTGGGGCCAGAGAGATAACATGGAGGTAAAGCATTTGCCTTGCATGCAGAAGGTTGTGGTTCGAATCCCGGCATCCCATATGGTCCCCCGAGCCTGCCAGGAGCGATTTCTGAGCGTAGAGCCAGAAGTAACCCCTGAGCGCTGCTGGGTATGACCCAAAAATCAAAAAAAAAAAATTACAATTTATCTTAGCTAGTAATAGATTTCTAGGGGCCAGAATTATAGTACAGCACGTATGGCATTTGCCTTGCACACAGCCAATGGGGGAGTGATCCTTGTGTCCAGAGTAAGAAGTAAGCCTCCCTCTCAGCCCCTGCCAAAAGAAAAGAAAAGCATAAAGAAAATAAAATAAGGCCTTTGGCTTCAAGTCACATTCTTACTCCTTTTCTCACCTTAGTTTAAAAGTACTGAGTGGAACCAGACAGATTTTCTTTTGCTGGGAACGTTATCACCAACTCTAGGCTGAGCACAAGTTGTTGGGGGCCCAAGCCCCATACAGGATTCTCCCCACTCCCATCGGCTCGTAGGAACTTGTCTCTTTGGAAGGGAACGACTTTCATGTATATGTTTTCACATTAGAATTTAGGGTTTCCTTTTGTGAAGGAGATTAATTTTTTAATCCCTGTGGGCGCCACTTGGAATTCTTTGAAAATATGCTCTACATGTTCAAGTCCAGAGCATTTATGTAATTTACTGTACTTGTTTGTTTGCACACTGGTTCATTAATCCCTCCCTCATTCTGAGCTCCATTGAACTATTTGGCTTAGAACTTCTCCAAGGAAAGACTGAGCCTGAAAAAGGTTTTATTCTCATAAACAGGATGAAAACATAAAATGCAGATACCCTAGTGCAATAGACTCAAGTGAAAGAATGTAATCTTAACAGAGTTATATTTCAAGAAAAGGGTTATGAGGATGATTCTATTTGGATATTTATTTGTAAGATAAGAGAAAAGTCATTCTGAAATCAAACTAGGCTCAAATATCATGCTCCTATGAATAAAATATTAATTTTACTAATTTATTCTAAACACTGGTCTACCAAATTCAAGCTATATGGCATGCATTCTATGGGAGGAGGAGGGCACTGTCCAGAATGCATTTTGGGTACATGTGAATACTTGAAACTGCGTTAAAATTTGTATATTTATATTTAATAGGAAGCTGAAGGTTGAGGGAAGCCATCTTAAATCTTTCCTTACTAGATCATTGTTGTTTTTTATTTGTTTGTTTATACATGGTTTGCTTTCAAACTACTAAAAAGAACCTAGGGAAAATAAAAAAAAGAACCTAGATATATAGTTCAGTTTAGCCATTTCAGTGAATGGATCCATACAGATACTCACTTAAGAATATCTTGTTGGTGGGGCCAGAGAGAGATAGATAGCATGGAGGTCAGGCGTTTGCCTTTTATGCAGAAGGACGGTGGTTCAAATCCCCGCATCCCATATGGTCCCCTGTGCCTGCCAGGGGCAATTTCTGAGCCTAGAGCCAGGAGTAACCCCCGAGCACTGTCGGGTGTGACCCAAAACCAATATATATATATATCTTGTTAATTCCAGGGTTGAAGAAGTAATATAGCAAGTAAAGTGCTTGCTTTGCACACAGCCAATCTGGGTTCAATCCCTGGTGCCATATATGGTCCCTTGAGCATCTCCAGGAGTAATCCCTGAGCATTGCCAGGTGGGACCCAAAAAAACAAAGCAAAAGCAAAACAAAAAAAGAATACATGTTAATTTACTGGAGCCTATATAGTAATATTGTAAGCTAGTGTGGAATGTGGAGGGATTGTTAGTTTGATTCAGGATATGAACAGGTAAAATTAAGTTATTTAAAAGAGTTAGATTTAAAAAAAATTAGATTCTTGTATTAATGAAATTGTAAAAGTTTTGTATGTAAACATGATTATTCAGATTGTTATATTACTTTGTCAAATGATTGACAACATTGTTGACAGGTTAATCTAAATTTCTTTGCAGGTGTAGCAATGGATAAAATGACATAAATCAGCATTTTATTAAATTCCCATGAGTCTTATTGGCACAAGTAGTAGAACAAATACTCATGCTGACATAGTTGTATGGAAATTAGATTAAAAGTAATAGGCCCTATAATAATGAGGGTTAGAAAGTTAAGACTGCCATCTGCTGATATGTTCTTTTAAATCAGTCTGCTACCCATTAAAGGTATGTGTGGATTTGTGTTTGTCATTGATAATTCAGTTTGACTGACAGTAGCCTGTATGTACAAAATTACTTTCTGGCTCTCTACTCACAGAAAATCACTCAGCAGTATCCTCAGAGTAGGCTTAGGATCAACCATGAGTATGCAAACACATATCTAACTCCCTTGGTTGGATGATTTAAAGGATAGAAAATGTTTATTGTAAGCAATGTATAAAATGTATGCAAAAAACCAGTATGTTAACAATTTGGGTAATCTGTGTGCTTTAGAAAGCTGAGTCCTGTGAATACCTACAGATGTTGCATTATATATTTATACATTTCCAGTTTGCAGCCTGGGAAATTTAAGTTTTTAAGTAAAATAGTAATTTCCAGTGTCTTACAAGATGGTTTTGAAATGTCTTAAGTTTGACAAATATTAGTAAACAAGAATGTGATGGACCTGTGTTTTTGCTTCTAGAGATTCTTTTTAAATGATAGTTAAAACTGACTTTTTCTTTGCAAATTGACTTCCTCTTAAGTAAATGAGTACTGAATTCTGGGTTTCTCTAAGGAGAAAATTATGGGAGTTGGTGTCCTATAATAACCAGCTCACTGTATGCTATTACATAGGTGGCACCATTTGTGGCAAAATCTGTCTACTTAGCAGCGTTCTTCACAAAGCTTATGCAAGCATACAGCACTGGCTTCTCTAAAGGGTCTGTTTATGTTTAAATATTGGTTGCAAAGGAGGGGAAATTGGTTATTGGTAGCACTTCAGGAGTAGAGATGGGGGTTCCCTTCCTCATGAACTTTTTCAGGGGTGATGATAAACTAAGCCCTAAAGATAGCATGGTTAAGAAATGGATATAGGGCCCAGAGAGATAGCACAGCGGCGTTTGCCTTGCAAGCAGCCGATCCAGGACCAAAGGTGGTTGGTTTGAATCCCGGTGTCCCATATGGTCCCCCTTGCCTGCCAAGAGCTATTTCTGAGCAGACAGCCAGGAGTAACCCCTGAGCACCACCGAGTGTGGCCCAAAAACCAAAAAAAAAAAAAAAAAAAAATGGATATAGCTTTAAGAGTGTAAGTATAATATTATATTGGTATAAATAATTACTTCATAATTAAACAGCATTTAGGATAATTTTTTTCTCCTTATTTACTTTTAATTTTAATTTTTAAGGATCTGTTGTTTTGTTTTGGGGCCACACCTGGCAGTGCTCAGTGATTACTCCTGATGGGGACTGGGGACCATGTGATACAAGACAGGAGTCCTGCCTGCTGTATTATCTCTCTAGCACAAATGCTTTATTTCCATTTTAATGAAAATCCTAAAATGTTTGATGAGTTAAATAATAAAAGAAAATGATATATCTGTATCATTAATTCTCTTTTTTTATACAGGTCTGATACCACAACTTATAGGGGTTGCTCCAGAAAAGGCCATTAAACTAACAGTAAGTTTGTTATTGAATTTATTGTTTAGATTATTATAAAGCCAAAAATTAAAATGTATCTTTGAGACTGGTAGACTCTCAGGACATTAGTCAAATTTTAAATTTATATGCATGCATTGAATATTTTTTTTATTTTATCTTAAGACATTTTGTTGACTTGAAAAAGTAATAAGACAAATTTTTGAGAATTCTGGTTAACCGCTGTTGTCTTTCAAATTTAGGTTAATGATTTTGTTCGAGACAAATTTACTAATAGAGATGGCTCCATTCCACTTTATGCAGAAATCCTTGCTGGAGGTTGTGTAAGTATTTGGGATTTCTCATGGAAAACATATTCCTTAGACCTTTGCTTCAGAGTTATGCTATCTGAGTGACATTTTCTCTGATTTCAAGGATTCTACATTATTAACAATTATGTGGAAAGGTTTTTAAGTTATATTTTACAGTCTAACTGGTTTTGAGTTCAGAAAAGATGTGGTATTATTTTTTCAATCAATTTTGTATCTGCTACACTTTAACATTTTTAATTTTGATTCTTAAATATAAAAGTTAATGTGATAGGTAGAATTATATATTAGCTGGAACTCTAAAAACAGTGAGACATTTATATTGTACCAATCTATTAATATTGATTCCTTGTATTTTAGATGTAGGACTGTAAACTATTGTGGTAAAATTATAATTTTACTTCAGTGGGAATCAAGAGGTATAACTAACAACCATAACTATATTAAAGATAACATAACTTCAAAACATAGGAACTTAGTTGAATTATATTTAGAGAGATCAGAACAATTTCAGTCTTAAAGTATGGATGTGATTTAGATGTAAGTTTTCAGCTCAGCTAATTTCTTTGTGGTGTTCATTGCACATTTGGTAATAAGCAATTTATTTAAGTCTTTTAGTCCAAATTGTTCTTAAAACCCTTAATAACTTCCAGTTGAGTTGTCTGACAGTCCTGGCTAAACCCTACTCAGTTGTATGGAACCTGAGGTGATGAGGTCAGTGACCTTAGAGGCTTTTAATTCAGAGAAGATGGCCGGAGGGTCGGAGAGAAAGAAGCTGTTCTGGATTCCTCTTGATGAGATTTGTCAGTCCTGGCACATACCTGGTCCTCACCTTTCTGCAACAGAGTTCTTGTGGAAGAAATGACAGGCACGTGGGCTTGAGGGCATATGTATATGCTGTTAAGACAGCTTTTTACAAAAATCAAATATTTTTTTTCAAGGATTTTACTTACACTTTGGTAAAGTTTTTAAATTCAGTTTTACCACAGTGCAAGTATCTTTTCCAGAATATCCTGCTATGCTACCTAAGTTCCATGTAGCTAGTTATTTCTGTTTCATTTGTCATACCAGAGATTTTTTGCACATTTTGCTGTTGATCTGTGACCTAAATGGTAAGCCATAATCAGATATTTGGTGCTTTTCATACCAAAGGTATGAAAAACCTTTAGCATGGAAATGTAGGTCTGGAAACCTAGTTTGAGGTTTGAATTTTGGGGGTTTCTGTTGAAATCTGAGGAGCTTTGAGGATTGTGTTGACACTCTAAATCTCTTTCTTAATTATGACTCATTTCTGGAAGCTTTGATGAATTGTCTAGAAATTGAGAGCAGGAAAATAGGTTGGCTAGGCACTAAGTAGAATAATTAGATAGCCTGTATTTCTTCACCTCAAACAGTTTCTGCTTCTCTTCCCAAATCTCATCATCTAGGAAGGGAAATATATTGAGTGTCTTATTTATAATTCTTCTTATAATTTAGTCTACATGTGTGATTTCAGTCACACTACACATCATCAGTAGAGCATCACCTGCTACTTCTCCCAACAGTCCATGTTTTTCCATAGAGAATGAAAAAGTTAAACCTTATTTTTTGGGAACCAAACCACTAAGAAAATATATCACAATCTTGAACAGCAGATAGGCTACAGTATCAATGTTGGTAAAAAGTCAAGGCCCTTATCAAAATGATAAGGTGCTGGGAAGAATGAAGCCTTAAAGACAATGGGGCCAGAGAGAGATAGTACGGCAGGTAAGGTGCTTGCCTGGCACACAGTCACCCTGGGTTCTATCCCTGACATCCCATATGGATATCAGAGCAACTCTAGGAGTGACCCCTAAGCATCATCAGGTGTGGCTCCAAAACAAAGAAACAAAAAAGCCAAATCTTGGCCGGAGAGATAGCACAGCAATAGGGCAGATGGATGGTGATTCAAATCCTGGCATCCCATATGGTCCCCTGAGCCTGCCAGGAGCGTTTTCTGAGCACAGAGTCAGGAGTAACCCCTGAGCATTGCTGGGTGTGACCCAAAAACCAAAACCAAAAAAAAAAAAAAAACCAAAAAAAAAACCAACCAAAAAAACCCCAAACAAGTCAAGTCTCTATAGATATCAGGCACTGTGTCATAGAGGAATGCTCTGTTTACTGAATGAAGCCTGATAAGCAGCTGCCAAATAAATACTGGGAAGAAGAGCTACAGTGAGGCTGATCTCTCAAGCCTAGGCAGTGATGGTATGCTGTGCCCACAGACCCTGTTTGCCTGTGTTCTCCATGCCACCAGTTGAAAAGAGCAATTGTTCTAGAAGAAAAGGCTGTGTCAAATTGGGTAGTATGCTTGATGTATTCGTTTAGTGCAGGTGAATTTAAAGAAATGGTTCAAACTTAGCATCTATATTGGGTTTATAGGAGTTTTTTTTTTTTTTTTCTCAGTAAAAGAACAGCTAGGACCTTTGCATTAGTTCCCTATGTATACAAGGGAAATTTTACAGCTCTGAAATGACTATGCTGCCATAAGGAAAATGATGATGGATTGGATGGATCATGAAGTAGCTAAGAAAGAGAATATAATGGTCCTTATGTATCAGTACTTCATCTTTTTCTCTTCCTGAATAATACCCAATTATGTAGATAATGACACATTTTTCTCTTAGGCACTATATGATTTTTGTTCTATTTAGTGCTGTTTTTAAAAGTATCTGATACAGGTAGACTGGTAATAAGAACATCATAATAAAATAACAATATTGATCCATCCACTTAACTAAAATATTACTAATATTATTGACACTTTTTTTTTTTTTTGCCCTTTTTAAATGTTTTTATGGGGGGAGGATTGGGCCTCAAACAGTGGTAAACAGAGTTTACTCCTGGCTCTGCAGTGAGGAATCACTCCTGGTGGTGCTCAGGGGATCATATGTGATGCTAGGGATCAAATGTGGGTAGCCCTCCTACAAGGCAACATCTTATTCTCTATACTGTTGTAACAAACCCTGTTTTAGTGGGGAGGATCTCTGCCTCTATTGTGCTGCTTTTTGTTGGTTTGTTTTTGTTTTGGGGCCACACCCGGTGATGTTCAAGGGTTACTCCTGGCTATGAACTCAGAAATTGCCCCTGGTTTGGGGGACCATATGGGACACTGGGGAATTGAACCTCAGTCTGTCCTAGGTTAGCCCATGCAAGACAAATGCCCTACCACTTGTGCCACCGCGCCAGCCCCTCTGCCGTTGCTGTGCTGCTTTATTACTCAAGGCCAGTTATTAAATTCAGGATTTGCATATGCAAGTCATATGCTCTATCCCTTTGACTATTTCCTCAGCTCCTGGTTTTTGTTTTGTTTTATTTGTAATTTGGTTCTGGGTTTGGGGCCACATTCAGAAGAGCTCAGGAGTCACTCCCAGTGGTGCTGGGGGTGGGAGAGAACTTGTGCCTCCCTGCCCTTTGCACTATTTCTCTAGCCTTTGGTTTTTACTTTATTGTAATTCTAAATTTCTACATTGCTAATTAGTATTAGAGACTCTTGTAACTGGGCATTATAATTTCCAATCTGAGTTAAAGGAAATAAAGCCTTAATGAGAAGCAGTACTTAGTAAAGACCAATTTGCTATTCAAGTTACTTTTATCTCCAAGTTCATATTGATTCATATTTGGTATGTTTTAGTCACTCACTCTTTCATTTATTTATTCTTTCACTCAACAAACTATCAAAGTTGAGAAGAATTTAGTTTTTCTAAATTTTCTAAATGTGGAGAACTGGAACTAGGATATGTTTATATCTTAGAAAAAAATAGGTAGTTCCTGATTATTCTTATCAGATGAAACTCAGTCTTAAATGTAATCATATTCCAATGTGGTAATTTGAGTATAGATTTATCTATACTTATCATGATTTGCTTCATTTTTACATATCACCAAAGAAAATATGTACTTATGATTATAATTAATCATAATAGGTACCATTTCTTGAGCACCTTGTACTGGGGTGAACACTACAAAGACATTAACTTGTTATTCCAATCTAGACATGAAGAAACTAAAAGCTCAGGACTATCAGTATTTACTTGATGGATAAAATTTCATTGTTTCCAAATTTATATTTTTAATTGTGTTTTCTTTTCTTTCTTTCTTTCTTTCTTTCTTTCTTTCTTCTTTCTTCTTTCTTTCTTTCTTTCTTTCTTTCTTTCTTTCTTTCTTTCTTTCCTTTCTTCCTTTCTTTCTTTCTTTCTTTCCTTTCTTTCTCTTTACTTTCTTCTTTCTTTTCTTTCTTTCTTTCTTTCTTTCTTTCTTCCTTCCCTCCTTCCTTCCTTCCTTCCTTCCTTCCTTCCTTCCTTCCTTCCTTCTTCCTTCCTTCCTTCCTTCCTTCCTTCCTTCCTTCCTTCCTACCTTCCTTCCTACCTTCTTTCTCTTCCTTCCTTCCTTCCTACCTTCCTTCTCTTCCTTCCTTTTTTTTTTGGTGTATTTGTGTGCCGGGAATTGAACTCAGTTTCTCATGTATGCAAGGTGTTTATACTACCACTGAGCCCATTCTGGCTGTCCATTTTTTATTCTTTTATTAATTCATACTTTTAATTGGATATTTGATGTATTTAAGAAGAAATGTATATGTTTAATTAACATTGATTTATAAATTATCTATCATACAATTTCCTTCACATAAAGAATACATTCAACAGTATTTTTAATATAAAGTTGTGGAACCCCTCTCTCAACAATTTGAAAAGATTTTTGCTCACCTCAAAAGAAATGTACCAGTAAGAAAGAGAGAGAGAAATAGAATGCCTTCTTGAAGACAGACTGGGGGTGGGGAGGAGGGAAATGAGGAACATTAGTGGCTGAAAAGTTACACTGGTGAGGGGTGGTGTACATTCAGTGACTGAAACCCAACTATGAACATTTTTGTAACCATGGTGCTTAAGTCAAGAGATTATTTTTTAAAATGTGGAACCCTTGAGCAACCTGCCCCTTGTTCAAGGCTTAAGGGATGACTATTAAACTTTCTATTTCAATGGGATGAAGAGATAGTGCAGAGAATAGAGTACTTGCCTTGTATATATATCTAACCCCAAGTAAATTCCCTCACCACATATGGCCTCCTAGCACCATCAGGAGAAAGCCCTGAGCATTGCTGGGTGTGATTCAAAACCTAATCAAACAACCAACCAAAAAAAAAAAATACTATTTTCTATACATTCACCAATTCTGGGCATTTTTTACATAATGGAATAATTAGTATGTGGTCTTTACGTTCTTTTACTTTGCATAATGTTTTCAAGGTTTATCTATATTATAGAATTATCAGTACTTCATTCTTTTTATTTTGCAATAATATTCCATCATATAAATATTCCACATATTGTTCATCTATTCATCAGCTGTTAATCTTGAGTTGTTTTCCTCTTCTTGACAATTATGAATAATATTATAGAAGCATTGATAAAATTTTGTGTGGATACATGTTATCATTTATCTTGAATATATGTACTGAGATATATTGATACCCAGATTTGATAGGTCACGTGGCAATTTAACAGAATGTAAATCGTCAAAGAGTAGAATAATAATAAAGTAGATAGGATACTTGCCTTGCACACAACTGACCTGAGTTCAATTTCTGGTACCCTGTGTGGTTCCCTGAGCCCACCAGAGTGACCCCTGAGTATATTTTTTCATCTGTTTATATTCTTTGAGTATTTTTCCATTGTCTAACTGTTTGCTTTAAGGTTCTTTTCCAGTCTCTTCTGCTGTATGGTTTTGCATCTCCTCTTCCAGCTCACTGATTCTATCCTCAGATGCTGTTACTCTGTTGGAGAGGCTTTCCATTGAATTTTTAATTTCATTCACTGAGTTTTTCACTTTGGAGTTTTCTGATTTCTAGCTTTGTGTTCTGTTCAGCTAGATCTATGCTTTCTTTGAGATCTATGAACATCCTCCATATTTCTTCTCTAAACTCCTTATATGAGAGGCTAACTAGGTGGTTGGTACTTTTTGGGTCATCAGAGCTGCCAGCTTCTTTCATTATGAATGCTGTTGTCCTGTGTTGTTTCCCCATTGGCACCCTTGTAGTGTGGCTTTTACTGCATGTTATGATGGAGTTTATGGGCTAGAAGATGTGCTCCTCTGGTTCCTCCCTGCTTTGGCCTTTCTGGCTTACCTTCACTTACACAGCTTCAGCAAGGGCTTCTCGACCCCTGAATAAAGAGCCAGACATAAACCTGAGGACTGCTGGGTGTACCACTACAAAATGAATGTACCCACAAAGGATACCCACAAAAAGAAAAAAGTAACATAGATGGATCTGGAGTATATTAGGCTAAATAAAAGACATTCCAGAGAGACATATAGCATTTAATTTTAATTTTTTAATTTTAATTATAACAAAACTCATTGGTAGTTGCCAGAGGGTGGGAGGTTAGGGTGTGGACAAATGGGTGAAAAGACTAAAGAATTGCATAGTTCCAGTTACAAGATAAGTCAAGGGGCCCGGAGAGATAGCACAGCGTTTGCCTTGCAAGCAGCCGATCCAGGACTAAAGGTGGTTGGTTCGAATCCCGGTGTCCCATATGGTCCCCCGTGCCTGCCAGGAGCTATTTCTGAGCAGACAGCCAGGAGTAACCCCTGAGCAATGCCGGGTGTGGCCCCCCAAAAAAACAAAAAAAAACAAAAAAAACAAAATAAGTCAAGGAGATGCCATGTGCAAATTAAGGACTTTAATATAATATAATATAATGTGATATTAAACTTTGAAAGCTAAAAACAAATTCATTGCCATCTTTATTTCAATTGTAGATTTTTTTTTTTTTGGGCCACACCCGGTAATGCTCAGGGGTTACTCCTGGCTATGTGCTCAGAAGTTGCTCCTGGCTTGGGGGACCATATGGGACACCGGGGGATCGAACCGTGGTCCGTCCAAGGCTAGCGCAGGCAAGGCAGGCACCTTACCTTTAGCGCCACCACCCAGCCCCAATTGTAGATTTTTGTACTGCTAAAACTAGTACTTTTTATTTCATTCTTATTGTATTTTTATTTGTATTATAGTTTTACTTAAATGTATTATATTATCAGCAATTTTATTTTAGCCAATATAATATTTGTGCTTATTAAATATTAAATTAATTATAATGCTTCTATTATTAAAATTAAAAAATTGCATAGGTTTTCTTTGACATCAGAGACTTAAATGGGGGACCGGAGAGATAGCACAGAAATAGGGCATTTGCCTTGCATGCGGCCGACCTGGGAGGAAACTGGTTAGATTCCTGGCATCCCATATGGTCCCCCAGCCTGCCAGGGGTGATCTCTGAGTGCAGAGCTAGGAGTAACCCCTGAGCGCCAATGGGTGTGGCCCCCAAATCAATCAATCAATAAAGTTTAAAAAGAGAAATAAGGGGCCGGAGAGATAGCTTGGATGTGGGGCATTTGCCTTGCATGTAAAAGGACGGTGGTTCAAATCCTGGCATCCCATATAGTCCCTCAAGCCTGCTAGGAGTGATTTCTGGGTGTAAAGCCAGGAGTAACCCCTGAATGCTGCTGGGTGTGACCCAAAAACCAAAAACCAAAAAAAAAAAAAAAAAACCAAAAAATAACACCAAAAAAACCAAATGGAAAACAAACTTAAATAGGAAAAAAATTAATGTCTCATAAAGTCAAAAAAGCAGATAATTAACAAGTTTAATTGGGATTGAATTACATGTATTTTCTAAATCTTTGTTAAGTATTTGTTTTTATGTTGTTAAACTCTAACCAGAGCATTTATGTGACTGATCTATCATCTCATTCAGAGAATATAGACTAAAGAATGAGTTCCAAACATATCTAATGTTCAGCATTAGTATTAGGGCTACTGCAATCCCCTCTGGTTGCAGAAGAGTCTCTTTAGCTGTGTGGCACATATTTCATGGAGAGTACATTAGTAGCTTTCTGTGTAGTGCTTCTATATTGGTGCATAAAACCCATCCAGTAAATATGGCACATAGGACAGTCATTGGTGTGTGTCCCTATTACCGTATCAGGAAACCAAGGAATAAAAAAATAACCCATCTAAGATGACAAGATTAATGACTTAGTCAACATCCCTCTTTTTATTGTTTGTTTTTTGGGCCACACCAGTGGTGTGCAAGGGTTACTCATGGCTCTGTGCTCAGAAATTACTCCTGGTAGTGCTCGGAGGAACATTTTGGATGCTGGGGATTGAACCCCTGTCAGCTGTGTGCAAAGCAAATGCCCTACCTACTTGCTATCACTCCACACTTATAAACCTTAGAAGTATAACCATCTTCTTCCTCTTTCTCTCCCTCCCCCAAGGACCCCAAGACTTTCCCTCAAATGTTCCCTTTCCAATTTGTATGGATACGTTTTTCATTATGTTGCTTTTGGGCTTTTATTGATTCTTTAAGTCCCATATAGGAGAGATCATTCTCTGTCTCTTTCCTCCAACTGACTTCACTCAGCATGATGTCCTCTTGTTCAATCCATGTCGATGCAAATTGCATGATTTTGTTCTTTCTTAGAGTTGCAGAGTATTCCATTATGTTTATGTAACCACAGCCTTTTTCTTGGGGGGGGGGGGTGGAGTGACAGACTAGGGGATTTTCAGGGATTTATTCCAGCTTTTCACTCAGGTATCATTTCTGGTGGTGTTTGGTGGACCATATGGGATGCTGGAAATCAAACCTTATCTGTGCACAATTACTCTGGCTTCCATAACCACAACTTCTTGATCTATTCACCGTATTTGGATTGTTTCCCTGTCTTGGCTGTTGTATCAATTGAAGTGATGAACATAGGCATACATATATCCTTTTGAAATAATGTTTATGAGTTTGGGGATAAATGTCAAGAAGTGGTATTGCTAGATCAGGGGTTCATAGACTTTTAGAGATCACATATATAAACAACAAAAGCATCTTGGACCTTACTTGGCACAGACCCCTTGTGTTAGGAGACCCTACAGACACATACTTGCCCTATGGGCTGACCCCAGACTCCCGTTTAAAAAATTCCTAGTCTAGTTTAGAAGCATAGCATTTCACATGGCTTTATAAAATCTCTAAGACAATTTGATATATATAACAAAATCACGATGATTTTGTTTAGAAATAGAAATTTCTGGGGGCCGGAGTTAGCACAGTGGTAGGGCGTTTTTGCCTTGCACACTGTCGACCCAGGACTGATGGTGGTTCAATTCCTGGTGGTCCTCTGAGCCAGAGCTCAGAGCCAGGAGTAATCTGTGAACACTGCTGGGTGTGACATCACCCCCCCCCCAAAAAAAAAAAGAAATAGGAATTTCTTATTTCTCCTAAGTTGGCCCTAGTGACAATCTGTGTTTTTTGTTTGTTTGTTTGTTTATTTGTTTTTAATCTGTGTTTTAACTTTTATTAATCTGGTCATTTTATTTTATTTTTTTATTGTAAGAATTTATTCAAGAGACAAAATTGATTAACATAATGAGGTAAACTAACATAACATAATATAGTAACATAACATAACATATAATATAATTGATATAATAATAATACATGTAAGTGAAAGAAAATTTCTGATTAAAAACACGATTCTTTTTTTTTTCCATAATGACTTACATATTTTTCACAGTAGTATTTTAGGTACATATTAACATTGAATCAGGGGAATACCCATCACCAACTATGTCCTCCCCCCATTCCAATTCCTTTTCTATAACCCATATACCCCACCATCCACACCCCCAGGCTGCTAGAGTAGGTGGACCCCTCTTTGTCTGGCTTACTATTAGTGATCACGTATCTGTTTGGTCCTGGAACCCTCCCTTGTTTCCCCCTCTATTTAAGAGGCAGAGCTAGATAAATCGAGGTATGTGGTTTTGTTTGAAGAAAGGAAAAGCAATAGATTGGGGTACAAAATAAGAGGAAAAAAAAAAAGAAGTCAAAAGTCAAATATGCTGAAAATGGGCGGAGTCCCTCTAGAGGCTTCCAACCTCAGTTTGAGAGAGAATGTGAAAAAGGTAATTGAAACACCACAATACAGAAAGAAATATCAAATTAAATAACCAGTGAGCACTACAGCAATAAAGACAGGCACCACACAATAGTCTCAGTTCTGAAATCAAATCATGCTCGAGTGCAAAAAGAAAAAGACAAGACAAAATAAAATAAAATAATATTGGAGACATCAACCTTAATCTCCACACCAAAATAAAGACGTAAAAAAAAAAAATCGATCAGGGGGCCGAAGAGATAGCATGGAGGTAAGGCATTTGCCTTTCATGCAAAAGGTCATCAATTCGAATCCCGGCATGCCCCATATGGTCCCCCGTGCCTGCCAGGAGAAATTTCTGAGCATGGAGCCAGGAATAACCCCTGAGCACTACCGGGTGTGACCCAAAAACCACACACACACACACACACACACACACACACACACACACACACACACACACACACACACACACAATCGATCAATCGATAAATAAACATGTGGAAAAATGATTGTTTTGTGAATCTGGTCATTTTAAATGCACATATTTTATACAACTGTTTTGAGATGATGTGGCCCAAAACTGAATTATTAATCTCTGTAAGAGGACACTTCATAGTGAATTGTTCAGATTTGGACGTTTTGTGGTTGCAAGAAAATAGTTTGCAAGAAAATTGAGATTCTGTGTTTTACAGTGCTGTTAATAATGGTTTCTCCTGCACATAAATTCCAATACCACACCCATCACCATCCTCTATAACCCTGGAGACAATAGATCAAAGAAGGAAGTAAATAGAGAGGCTGCACCCGCTTTTTGTGGGCTCTGCCCCAGGGTAGGATCAGGAGGGCAGGAGGTTGCACTGCCCTAATCCTCCGCGCAGTGCATGAGAGGAACAGGGCGTGGCAATATTGTGGTTGTTTCTCATAACCTTTGCTGTCAGCTTTAGTTGGCTTACTCACTTACTCACTTACTCACTTTTTTGAAGTGAGAGTTGAAGAGATAATACAGCCATAAAGGCACTTGCCTTGTACAAAGCCAATCCTGATTTAGTTTCTAAACATGGCCAGGAGTGACCTCTGAGCACAGAGCAAGAAGTGACCCTGAACACTGTCAGGTGTGCCCTTCCTTCCAAATATCTGACACAATATTTCGTGGAAGTTTTTCCACTTTGGCTGCATAAGTGTAATTCTTGTACAAAATGAGATTTATTCCCTTTGATTGTATCTTTGTAATTCAGTTCTAATACAAAGAAATGACAATTCTGAAAACAGAAGCATCTAAGCCTGTCTTAATATGAATGCTTGCCTTTTAAAATTACTATTTCTCTAATAGTACAGCAAGAACAGTGCTTGCCTTGCACTTTGCTGACCTGGGGTTGTCTTCTGGCATCACAAATGGGTCCTTGAACACAGAGCAAGTAGTTAGTTAGCCCTAGCACAACTGGCTGTGACCCCAAGATCTCCTCCCCAAAACTGAACAGCATATTTGAAGAGAGATAATTAACTATTTGATTATAAGAAGCTAATTTTCTTACTTTGGTTAGTAAATGAGAAAAATTCGCCAAAGGTACCAAAAAGTGTTACCTAACAAGCATCAGTATAAGCAGCATCAAGATGACAAATAAGGCAGCTGGATTTTCATCTCACTTTAATTGAAAATCTATATATTCCGCTTTCTGTGATTTCAGATTATTACTAATATTTGGTGAAATTTATTTTTGTGTTCGTATATACATAAGCAGACTAACCATTTAAAAGCTTGATATCCTTGGGCTGGAGAGATAGTACAGTGGGTAGGGCGCTTGTTTTGCACTGCCTGACCGAGGTTCAATCCTCGGCATCCCATATGAGTCCTGAGCACCACCAGGAGTAATTCTTAAGTGCAGAGCCAGGAGTAACCCCTGAGCAGTTCCGGGGTGACCTCAAAACAAACAAGCCTCCCCCCCCCAATTTGATATCTGTAGATAATTAGTCCTAATTAGGTGATTTAAATACATTTAAAATATAACTTGGGGATGGAGAGATAGGATAGCAGGTAGGGTGCTTGCCTTGCATACCTGAGTTCAATCATATCATATAGTTCAAAGCATATCATATAGTTCCCCAAGCCCTCCAAGATTCATTCTTGAGAGCACAGCCAGGTCTAACCCCTTTGCATCACTAGGTGTGACCCCAAAACAAGAAGTATTTAACTGCTTACTTTACCATGCAGAAATGTATATAATGGAAGTAGTTTTTTGTTGATTTGTTTGCTTTGGAGCCACATCTGGCTGTGCTCAGGGTACTTATTCCTGGCTCCATGATCAGGGATCATTCCTGGAAGGGCTTGGGAGATCATGTGGGGCACAGGGAATCAGACCCAGGTTGGGTACATGCAAGACTAGAGTCTTACTTGTTGTAAGACTATCTGTCTAGCTCAAGAACTCATTGTTTTGAAGATTATTTCTGTTTATTGATTTTGTTTGTTTGTTTTTGAATAATCACTACATTAGTATGATTTCAAATTAAAAAAATAGAATGCTGTATATTTTGGAAATGTCTCTTCTCTCTACCCATTTATCTTTCCAAGAAGCAACCATGTTTTCATCTTTAAATCATTCTGATTCTTACAAAGTTATATAATGGTGATTAATTTGTGATAAAAGAGATACTGGTACTTTGTGCTTTGTTTATATCACTTGTCATGCTCTTAATACCTATGTATCTCACCTGATTTAGAAATAAATTTTCAGGGCTGAAGTGGTGGCACAAGCCATAAGGCATATTCATGCTAGCCTAGGATGGACCGTGGTTTGATCCTCTGGCATCCCATATGGTCCCCCAAGCCAGGAACGATTTCTGAGTGCAGAGCCAAGGAGTAACCCCTGAGCATCACCTGGTGTAGCCGAAAAACCAAAAAAAAAAAGAAAAGAAAAGAAAAGAAAAGAAATAATTTTTCTATTTAAGTTTCCTTATTGAACAGTTAAATTTTAATATCTGTTTACTTTTGTTAACTTTTAAATAGCAAATATTTATCATATTGTAAAATTACAGGAACTTATGATCCAGCTATACCACTCCTAGGGATATATCCTAGGAACATAAAAATACAATACAAAAGGGCCCGGAGAGATAGCACAGCGGCATTGTTCTTGCAAGCAGCCGATCCAGGACCAAAGGTGGTTGGTTCGAATCCTGGTGTCCCATATGGTCCCCCGTGTCTGCCAGGAGCTATATCTGAGCAGACAGCCAGGAGTAACCCCTGAGCACTGCCGGGTGTGACCCAAAAAGCAAAAAAAAAAAAAAAAATACAATACAAAAATCCCTTTCTCTCACCTATATTCATTGCAGTGCTATTTACAATAGCCAGATTCTGGAAACAACCAAGATGCCCTTCAACATAAAAGATAAATGGCTAAAGAAACTGTGGTACATATACACAATGGAATATTATGCAGCATTCAGGAGAGATGAAGTCATGAAATTTTCTTTCTTTCTTTCTTTCTTTCTTTCTTTCTTTCTTTCTTTCTTTCTTTCTTTCTTTCTTTCTTTCTTTCTTTCTTTCTTTCTTTCTTTCTTTCTTTCTTTCTTTCTTTCTTTCTTTCTTTCTTTCTTTCTTTCTTTCTTTCTTTTCTTTCTTTTTCTTTCTTTCTTCTTTCTTTCTTTCTTTCTTTCTTTCTTTCTTTCTTTTCTTTTTTTCTTACTTTCTTTCTTTTCTTACTTCCTTCATTTTTTTTTTTTTTTTGGTTTTTGGGCCACACCCGGCGGTTCTCAGGGGTTACTCCTGGCTGTTTGCTTAGAAATAGCTCCTGGCAGGCACGGGGGACCATATAGGACACCGGGATTCGAACCAACCACCTTTGGTCCTGGATCTATGCTTACCTTGCAATCAGTTGATTCAGAACAGACAGTAGTTCGAATTTCGGCATCTCATATGGTCCCCTGTGCCTGCAGGAGCAATTTCTGAGCGCAGAGCCAGGAGGAAACCCTGAGCACCAGGAAACCCTAAGCGCCAAAAACAAAAACAAAATAAAGGGCCCGGAGAGATAGCACAGCGGCGTTTGCCTTGCAAGCAGCCAATCCAGGACCTAAGGTTGTTGGTTCAAATCCCGGTGTCCCATATGGTCCCCCGTGCCTGCCAGGAGCTATTTCTGAGCAGACAGCCAGGAGTAACCCCTGAGCACCGCCGGGTATGACCCCAAAACCAAAACCAAAACCCAAACAAAACAAAAAAAACAAAAACAAAATAAAAGATTTCTGGATTAATTTAACCATAATGAGTAGCATTAGAGGCTACTGTTGTCTGATGGTGGTGAATTTGGAGATTATAAAAAAAATCCCTGGTTCCATTTTTTAAAATCTGTTTTTATTTAGAACATAAGTATATTTTCCCAAAGATAGTTTGTGTAAACATTATTTTAATAAAAGATTTCAGGAGATTGTGAACTTTCAATTGCTTTGATCTTTAAGACAAGGTTGGAGAGCAATTATTTAGATTATTGTTTCAACATAATGTTTCATTCATCAACCCTTATGAAAGTATTGTTTGCTTAGACTGAAACATTGAAATGCATCTTCTTGCTTTTAGTGCAACAGATTAAGAGAGAATAGGCACATTAGTAAGTAAAATGGGGTTAGTTGTCATTTGGGAACTCGTGTGCCAGTGTCACAAGTGATGTGTCACAAGTGAGTTGGGAGCTGCAGAAAATAGCACCCATATACTCAGCGGATACAGAAAGTCTAGTTTCTAAGAACTCCAGGACAGGACATTTCCCATGAAGAGGACTCTTGTGCCAATGTTGGCAAATGTGAATGCTTATGAGAGTAAAGTGGTAGGATTGGAACCAGAAAATGGGTAGTTACCTATAGCTCAAGGATTATTAGGAGGGTGGTTTGGGACTTGGTCTACTCTAAGGGACTGTGAGGCTTGGAAAATTAATATGGGTAAAGGTAAAATTTTGAAGTAGCATTGAATGCTGCCAGGAGTTTTCTGTGTGTTGACTGTGGTCTTTCTGTACCTGAAATTACAGTGCAGATGTGACTTAGCTCCTGTTTCACATGGGACAGGCTATTGCAGTAAGTTGTGATCATATAATAGGATTAAAGATTTGCTGCATCTAGGTGGATTATATAGTATAACAACTATAGTTGGCATGAAGATGTGCAAAAGAGAATTTTTGTGTGATGAATGGATATTTTTGTTTGTGTCTGGATCATACTCAGCAGTACTCAATGATTTATACTCAGGGTTGATTCCTACAGGTGCTCTGGGGACCATCTGGTGTGGGTGGTTGAATCTGGGCCCTCTAACATGCAAAACATGTGCCCAGCCCTTTGAGCCATCTCTCTGGCCTTAGATACATATTTTTATAATTATTTTTAAAAATAAGTGCAGACCACACACCTAGCTATGCTCCTTGTTCTGAGCTCAGGAGTCACTCTTGGTGGGGATCAGGGGACTGACTATATGGGGTGCTGGAGATCAAACTCAGGTTGGCTATGTTAAAGGCAAGTGCCCTGCCTGAGGTACTATTTCTTCAACCTCTAGATACAAATTTTAAATGTACTTATTTTTATATATTTATATATCCACATACATTTTTTTGTTTTTGTTTTTGGGTCACACTCGGCAGCACTCAGGGGTTACTCCTGGTTCTATGCTCAGAAATTGCTTCTGGCAGCCTCGGGGGGGACCATATGGGATGCTGGGATTGAACCACCGTTCTTCGGCATGCAAGGCAAACACCCTACCTCCATGCTATCTCTCTGGCCCCATACATTTTTTTCTTTTTTCTTTTAATTTTTTTATTTTGAATTATGAGAACAAAAGATGCAAAGAAAGAGGACAAGGTAAAGTTACAGTGGAAGGACAATCACCCATAACATAATTCTCAGAAGAAGTCCCCTTGCTGATATCTTAACTTTGAACTTTCAGCCAAAGAATGTTAAGATAAAATAAAACAGAATCCATGTGCAGTTATTTTGTCCCTCGAGTCCCCAAATTGTAGCACATTATAATATTTCTTAACAGCACACAAGGCAATCTAAAGCCATCAAACTTATGTAACTCCTTTAACATTAGAGGCATAGTATTTTTTACATTTTCATGTACATGAATATTACCTTAAGTTAACCTCAAATTTTAAGTGGGTGCATTTTAAGGATTAGAGTCAAAGGAGCACAGTAAAAACGTTGTTAGAGTGGCAATTGTTGTTTGCATAGGCCCACCAAAATATGAGAGGCATGGAAAGGAATAACCTTGGCCTAAATACAAAGAGATCCTACCCCTAAAGTTTCCTGCCATAAGACCAGCTCTAGGCTTCAGGCAAGTTATCATCCGATCCAAGACATTGTCCATAGTGCCAACACACTTTTCACACAGTCTCTGTTGTTGGTATCATGTTTCTGTATTAAAGATTCTGGAATCTGCATGTCCTACATTGAAGTCATGATGTGGAGTGTCTTCTCGTTTCACCTCACCATGAAAGGGCAATGCAGGAAGCCCTTTCCTGTAAGCAGGTTGTTGTTGTTAAGTCTTCTCAGTGTTAAGGGAAGTCTCTTTTGAGCAGGATGATGTCTGAGCAGTGGTAGGGTCTTCCGTGGTAGAGGATTGCTTCCAGGTGATGTTATAGACAAACCTCACAATTAAGGGGCAATACAGCAAGCCCTGTCCAGTAAGCAGGTCATTGTTCTTGTTGTCTTCTCAGTGTTAAGGGGTGTTTCTTTTGAGTAGATAGATGTCAGAGCAGCTGTAGGATCTTCCCTGGTACAGGAATGCCACCACGTGATGTTATATACAACCTTGGATGTTTTGTAAATGTCTTCTGTAGATCAAGGGGTGAATGGAGAATGCCCATTCTTCTGAGGCCTGTGCCTGGTCTTTATGTCAATGTTCAGGGTGTAAGGTCTCATTGCACTACAAGATTTGTGTGTTCCCATCTCTATTAGATAAGAACCTATTGGTATGTATAATATTTTCCCATTTTAGTGTGCCTAAGCAAACAAGAAATAAAGCCACGTGGTGCTATCAGATATATGGGGGCGTAAGAATATTTCCAACAAGACCCATGACTTGGTTCAAACATAAGTATTAAACTGAGGGATTCTTTCACACCAAATTCCATATTGAGCAGTTCACAAAGAGAAGATAAAAAACATGGGGGGGGGGGATCGTCACTGTATAAGAAAATATTCAGCAAATATTCAGCAAATATAAGCAAATATTCAGTTTATAGACGTCAAAGAAAACACCCATAAAATGTTGAAAACATATGTGTCTTTTTTATGCCTTTTAAAATAGTTCAGTGGGTGTTAACTCCAGGGCACCACTTTGGTCTGTGACTTAGGACTCTACAGTACTTAAGTTAGAAACAGTAAATGAGGAGTAATGATGATAGGAATTAAAGAAGTTAAAGAGAAATATGAACTTATGAAGGGGTATGCAAAAGGGCAGAGTACAAAATGGACATTCTGCATACATAAAAACATAATTCAATGATAGTGAGTACTATTAATGTTTCTTGTGTGAGTACTATTAATGTTTCTTGTGCGCACGGGGGCTATTGCCCCCGCGCGATTCTGAGAGTATAAACTGGACAGAGATTACCAGTGACTTCAAGAAGCTGGGGGGCCAGATGTTCAGAGCCCCACCCAGACCCTCCCTAAGGAGCTGAATGGATAATGGGGGAAGGCCTAGGGTACCTTCAAGCTCCACCAAGGGACCCAACTCACCGGCTTGCCCAGGCATGTGGCCTGGGAAAGCCCTGGAGATCTGGAGCAAGGCGGTAGAGGGGTGCTGGGGTTACCCAAGTCCCGCACCCCCACTAGGCCTGGTCAAGCAGGCCTCCGGCATGGCGGGGGCCTGCCAGACCTCCTCCTGCTAGACTCCCGGCTCCCAGATACATTTTTTTTCTTAAAGAAACAAACAAACAGAAGTTAGTAGGGTTTTGTTAAACATTCTTTTACCCATTTCCACTAGTTAATAGATTTCAGCTGTACGTATACTCTCACCTTCCTTATCCAGATCCCGATCACTGCTACTCATCAGGAGAGAGTGTGACTGATTTGCCTGTGTTATGTAGATGTTCCTGTTCTGCCTTAATGCGTTTTTTCTGTTGATGTAATTTGTTGTTGTTGTTTTTGCCTTTTGAAACAGTATTGAATGTGCAATGTACCTTCAATTTTGTCTTGTTTGGCGGTAGCTGTGTACTGTCTCAGGGTTTGCTCTGGATTATGTTTTAGAGCATCTCCTTTATTTCAATGGGAGCTCCCATTGCAATATTTGGCTTAACTTTTTTCCACATGATCTGGTAAATATTGGTTGTGTCTGGATGGAACCAAGTTGGAGAAACACCATCCCTGTGAGGAACCTTCCAAAAGAAGAGAGAACATTGAGCCTCACTTTAGAGAAGAGAGACAAGTGAACTGATCATATCTGGGAAGCATTTTAGTCTTTCTTTTACTTAAAGGCCCATCAGTGCTCTGATATGGAAATCTGTTTCTGTTTCCTCTCTTGCCTATAGGCTGGTGGCTCTCAAGTCATCTTTACCAACCCCCTGGAAATTGTTAAGATTCGCCTGCAAGTAGCTGGGGAGATCACCACAGGACCCCGAGTCAGTGCCCTCAACGTGCTGCGAGATCTGGGGCTTTTTGGTCTGTATAAGGTGGGTAGAGTCCTGTTTTTTTCTCAGTGGATGGGTTGTAAAGGGCTCAGTGGAAAGGTGAAAGGCTGTGGAAACTCTCCCCTGGACTCTTCCCTGGACTCCCAAAGGAAAAGCAGTCTTGTCCAGGAAGGCAGTCTGAGTAGACAGTCTCAAAAAACCTGGGCACTTCAGTTAGAAGCTGTGGGACACCCAGACATCTGTGCCTATACTCCCACGTTTCTGAAGCAGCTTACAGGTATGAGAGCTCCATACCCTGCAGGCCCGTCATAGCCTTTCACCTCATGCTGGGGATGCCTCCTTTTCTGTGGTTCTTTCTTTGGTTTGTTTAACATTTCAAACTAGTCATGTTAATTTTGAATCTGAATATCTCTTATTATATTCCCAGAAGGAGCTTCTCTTTGTCATCATCATTGGCCACAGTGAAATAGCGTAGAGTTTGGTAGGATTCTGGTCTTTAAGAAGTTAAGTTAGAATGCCTTTCTTGAATACAGGCAGGGGGCGGGATGAGGGAGATAGAGGGCATTGGTGATGGGAAGTTTGCACTGGTGAAGAGGGGTGTTCTTTTTTATAGCTGAAACCAAACTACAAACATGTTTGTAATGATGGTACTTATATAAAGATATTATTTAAAAAAAAATTAGATTAAGGACTTGGCTCATTCATGGTCTAGTCTAGGTCCCATTGTCCTCATTATCTGACAGTTACTCCAAATCCTCTCCCATATCTTTGAATTGGACTCTCTTCTTTTCTAAAAGTGTTTTGATGCACCTATGAAGAATAGATATATGAATAAGATCAAGCTTTCCAAGTTATTCAATTCCACAACATCTTGATTTTAGCAATGGCTTTCTGTTCCTCCTCCTTGGGGATGAAGGGGAAAATAAAAAGAAAAAATAAGGGCTGGAGTGATAGCATGGAGGTAATGTGTTTGCCTTGCATGCAGAAGGTTGATGGTTCAAATCCCGGCATTTCATATGGTCCCCTGAGCCTGCCAGGAGTGATTTCTGAGCATAGAGCCAGGAGTAACCCCTGAGCGCTGCCTGGTGTGACCCAAAAACTAAAAAAATAAATAAATAATTTGTCAGTAATGAATTCCATTTAAAAAAAAACACATCAACAAAAACAGGGACCAGAGCAATAGTGCAGTGTGTAGGACACTTGCCTTCATGTGGTTGATCAGGCACCCAATATGCTCCACTGAGCCCTCTGGGAGTGAACCCTGAGCAATTCTCAAACACCAAAAAAAAAATTTTAATAAAAATAATAAAACAAAAACAGCAGCAGTAGCAAAAAATCACCAAACCAAACTCCAGTGTACTATAGTTGAGCAAAATGCCAGTCAACAGATTCCTTCCCTGCAGGTAAACTCACTCCCGTCATTACAGATAGGATGTAATGGAGCAGAAGCTATTTTTCTTAAACAAGGATGAGTATTTCTTTCCATTTCTTTACCTGCTATAAAATGTGGTCGAGGGGGGGAATACATAAATGTAGCTGATTTTGGCAACTGTGTTTCCACAGCATCAGATTTATTTATAGATCTATCACTGGAGGAATGTGTAAATTGACTTCTATAACTGCAAATTAGAAATTAGATCATCTCTAGACTAGGGTCACACAGCTACAGGGCTCTTAGGAGACCCATAAACCAAGAGTTTCCAAATTGATAGAGTTTTATACACGTTTCCTTTCTAAATTCCACTTCCTTTTGGAATTCCTTTGAGAGTAAAATTAATATTAATATTCTTTTTCTCTGTAAGGATGTCAGAGAGAGTTTCCTCCTATCTTTTTAAAATTGGAATTTGACTTTTTGTTTTGTTTTGGGGCCACACCTGGCTGTACTCACTGCTTACTCCTGACTCTACACTCAGGGTTCATTCCTGGCAGATTCAGGGAACCATGTGGGATACTGGGGTTCAAATCTGGGTCAGCAAGGTGCAAAGCAAGTGCCCTACTAGATGTATTATTGCTCCAGCCCCAGAAAATTTGGGAAAGGCTCCTTGATGGAATAGTGTGGGCTGCCCCCTGACCAAGGGACAAGCCCTCTCTGAGTGGGATAGCTGATGCCAGCACATACTCTGCTCATTAGAAATGGGGAATAAGGAAGAAAAAAATGGATTCTTTTGTGTTTTATTTATGGGACACATCTGGTGGCTCTCAGGGTTACTCCTGGCTCTGTGCTCAGAAATCACTCCTGCCAGGCTCGAGGGACCATATGGGATGCTGGGATTGATCCTGGGTTGGCAGCATGCAAGGCAAACACCCTATCTGCTGTGCTATTGCTTCGGACCCGAAAAATGTATTCTTTTCCCCTTCCCTCCTACAGTCACCTTTACCCCATTGCCTTTATTTATAGCCTTATCCCTTGTACTTGGGCTTACATATAGTCAAATTAGCAGTTTGTTCATTTGGGGGCTGCCTCTGCTGGCTGCGTTGAAATCAAGATATTATTTGGGCGATCCCAAGTCCTACTTTCACCCTGTCCTTTACACCTACTTGAACCCAAACCAAATAAGCAGCCTGGAAGTGTGAGAATTGGATTTTTTTTTTTTTTTTTGGGTCATACCTGGCAGTACTCAGGAGTTACTCCTGGCTCTAGGCTCAGAAGTCGCCCCTGGCAGGCACAGGGGACCATATAGGATGCCGGGATTCAAACCACCGTCCTTCTGCATGAAAGGCAAACGCCTTACCTCCATGCTATCTGTCCAGCTCCGAGAATTGGATTTTTTGAACTTGAATATTGGATCTATACTAGACATGAGAGAAAATTCCTGGTTGTCAGACTGACATCACTACTCAGTTCACTAACTCGATAATTCCAGGGTGTACTTGGACTCTGTTTCTGTCCCCGTGCCCTGCTATAACTCGCCCATTTCTCTTCTGTTTCAGAGCAGTTTCAGGGACAGCTCTGCTGTCACCCTGGGCTTCCCTAGGGCATTCATACATGTTTATACAACTGTTTTGTACTATTTCCTCACTGTCTGACAGGGTGCCAAAGCGTGTTTCCTCCGAGACATTCCCTTCTCCGCAATCTATTTTCCTGTTTATGCTCATTGCAAACTACTTCTGGCTGATGAAAATGGACGTGTGGGAGGATTAAATCTCCTTGCAGCTGGAGCTATGGCAGGTAACCACATTGTTTTAATCTTAAGAATCCTCTCCTTTTTTTTTTTTTTTTTTTAACAGGTACAGACTTTCTATATGTTCTTTCCTTTTATTTCTGAGGTTATTGTTAAATTAAATATCATCACTTTCTCTCCTTTGTGGGATGTGCTGTAATTCTGATGAGAGTTAATTACATTTGCATAATGTGGATAAACAGCTTAATGCAGCTTAGCAACTCTGAGCTAAATTAGACCTGCCCATCTAAATTGGGCTTTCATCATTAACGTGTTTCTTAGCCCCCTGAGCCCCTGAAACCTTGGGTGCAGCCCAGCTAAGCATTAAGAGGGAAAAGTTTGCCATGAAGTCATTTAGCTCCGCTGATCATTTCTTCTTGAGTTCCTGTATTGGAAGCCACACAGTGTGGGAGAAAATTGAGCCTTTTCCTTCCACTCTCATCTGCATTCAGACCTGTGAACACCTCAATTGGTTGGAATGTGGAACTCATTCACATCATAAGCCAATTACACTTTGTCTTTTTGTTTGTTTTGGTTTGGTTTTAGGGTCACACACAGTGGTGCTCAAGGCTTTGTGCTCAGGGATCATTCCTGGTGGGGCTTGGGGACTCTATTGGGGTTAGGGATCAAACCCAGGTCAGCTGTGTGCACCTCTGGCCTATACTTTGACTAATAGTTGGTTTGTTGTTGGGTTTGTAGTTTTTTTTTTGGGGGGGGGGGTCGTCACACCTGGCAGGCTCAGGGAACCATATGGTATGCCAGGGATTGAACCTGGGTCAGTCCCAGGTCAGGCACATACAAGGCAAATACCCTGCCTGCTGTGTTAATTGCTCTGTTCCCAGACTAATGGTTGTTGACTTAAGTTTTATCTTTAGACAAGGTTGCAAATTTATTGTGGGCATGAGTTTCAGGCTCTTCACCTTACCTTTCTTTGCATAACAGGTAGAAAGTACTAACGGGCTCAGTAAATGTCAGTGGGAAAAATGGAAACCTACATTTAGTCCAAGATCCCAGTTAGACACAGGAGACATTCCATCTGCTCTTACTGTCTAACCTTTCTCTTGAGTCAGGAAGAAGCAGCTGACGTGCAGTAGAACAGAGGATCAAGTGTCCTTGACTGCACCAGAAATCAGAAAGAAGGGAAAGGTTCTCATTGCAGCTGCTCAGGAATAGAAACATGAGTGGTGAACCCAAACCCAGATTGCCTGGTCTTAGGCACTCTGGAGCTCTATCTGGATTCATTCTCCTCTGGTGTTCACTTTCTGAAGTGTGTGTGTGTGCGTGCGCATGCGCGTGCGTGCGTGCGTGTGTGTGTGTGTGCGTGTGTGTGTGTGTGTGTGTGTGTGAAGTGTGTGTGTGTGAAGTGTGTGTGTGCGTGCGCACGCGCGCGTGTGTGTGTGTGTGTGTGTGTGTGTGTGTGTGTGTGTGTGTGTGTGTGTGCTTGGCTCCAGCACTCTGGAACTTTATCTGGATTCATTCTCCTCTGGTGTTCACTTTCTGAAGTGTGTGTGCGTGCGTGCATGTGTGTGCGTGCATGTGTGTGTGTGTGTGTGTGTGTGTGTGTGTGTGTGCTTGGCTCCATAGTTGAAGGGGTGGTCCCCTACTCTACTCCCTAGTGATGACAGGAAATGATTTAGTATGGTTAAGAAACTCCCCCAGGGGACTGAGAATTCTTTCGTTGGGAGCCAGCAAATCCATTGCATTCTGGCCTTTGTTAATCAATGTGTACTTGAAAACCAGGAAAGCTAGCTGCCCTGTTTTGTCATTGAATGTTGGTTCCATCCCTTACTGATACTCATTAAAACCTCAGCTTTTATTTGTTTACTTGTTTGCTTATTTATTTGTTTGTTTTTTGTTTGGGGTCTTCTCTAAAGTTACTCCTGGCTCTGTGCTCAAGAATTACTTCAGGCAGTGTTGGGGACCTTATGGGATGCTGGGGATTGAACCCATGCAAGGCAAATGCCCTAACTGCTGTTCTGTCTCTTTGGCCTCAAAAGTTTCCATTCTACGCTTTTAAATTTCCCTCCCACGTTTTCCAGTCAGCAATAAAAATCCAGCAAAAGATCCATCCAGTCACGAATAGGCATTTTGCCAATGGTTGACAAAATCAAGAAACATTTCCAAGGAAATGTTAGCACCAACTTGTTGCCCATAGATGCTTCATGTCAGCCCTCAGAGTGAGAGGTGAATTTTTCTAATTTGTACCAGGGAAGCTTGGCTTGCAGCACTGAGAACATTCAGAATTCAGAACAGTATAGAGGCAGGTAATTTCTCTAGTTTCATCTGAATAAAGTTCAGAGGGGAGGGGGAGAGGATCTAATAGAGCCCCCAAATGTATACTGGCTCTTTCTTCCCAGTAGTGATTTCCTGCTGGTAGGCCAAGTGGAATTTCTTTCCCTGGAGAGGTTAAGTTGCTCCTTTGTTCCTGTTTTGTCTCATAAGAAGAAGGAATGCTTATGAAATTGGTCTCATGTCCTGCTGCTGGTCAATCTCACCATGGCCCCAGGGAACTTAGGCCTGGGGGATGGATGATCCATCCCCCCGTTGTTCGTTTCTTCATGGGAAGTCCAGCCTCTGAACCAGTGGTAATGGCTTCTGTTATGCACACTCATTGAACAGCTTCTCAGGTTAGGGAGAGTGGATGTGGTCAGTGACATTTATCTCGCACAGTGAAGTAGCAAGAATTAGTACAAAACACCGGTTTGGTGTCTGCACATCTAGCTTGTTAAGTTGACATTATCTTTCCTGCTGTACAGGGAAAGGTTTGCATCTTAAGAAAAAGTTAGTAAAATAATTGAAACCCAAAGGAGAAAGGAATACTTGGGGAGTGTCCTAGTCATTTGCTACACTTTTTATCCTCATAGTTTATTTATTTTTTTGGCTGGAGAGATAGTCCAGTGAATCAGGCACTTTGCCTTGCATGTACCGACCCAGGTTGGATCCCAGCATCCCATATGGTCCCTCAAGCACTGCTAGGGGTAATATACCCGAGTACAGGCCAGGAGTAACTTCTGAGCACCGGTGAGTGTGGGCCCAAATTCTCCCCCCCCCCCCCCCAAAAAAAAGAGTGATTTTCCTTATTCAGAAAGAAAAACAAAAGTGTTTAGGTTTTCCTGTACTGAGCAGTATATGCTGTTTTTCATTGATGTGTTAAGCTTGGAATTAAAGGTTGAGTTGCTGGCTTTGTTGCTGGCTTTTAGCAGCACTCTGTCTTTATAAGGCCCACTGGGTTAATGAATGTGCCTTTCTCGCGAAAGGTGTACCTGCTGCTTCTCTGGTGACCCCTGCTGATGTCATCAAAACAAGACTGCAAGTGGCTGCCCGTGCTGGACAGACCACTTACTCTGGTGTCATTGACTGCTTCAGGAAGATACTCCGGGAAGAAGGGCCCTCAGCCTTCTGGAAAGGGACTGCAGGTAGGGGCTGTGCCCACCTGGAGTGGCTTGACTGGCCTTAGGGTCTTGCTTCCATTCCTCATTGTTTGACTTTTCTTTAGTCATCCTGGTGCTAAGTGCCACACACCTTCTTTCCCTCTCTTATGCAGCTCGAGTGTTTCGATCTTCTCCCCAGTTTGGTGTCACTTTGGTCACCTATGAACTTCTTCAGCGGTGGTTTTACCTTGATTTTGGAGGCCTGTAAGTACAGTCATACAGTTCTTTTCCAAAGAAAGCACCCATCCTTTGTACAGTCTACACAGGCCTTTGGGAAACTCATATAGGATCAGTCATTTGCAACATGCAGTGAGTTTGGGAAGCTGTTGCATTAGGAGAGCAAATGTGGTCAGGGGCATCACTCAGTGCTGAACAGTTACTTGCATGAAGTTTAGGAAGCAGAAAGTTTAACATGTATGAAAATAATGGTTTTTGGGGGGGAGGTGAGGAGGTTTGGGCCGCACCTGGTGGTGAGGCTTATTCCTGCCTTTGAGCTCAAGGATCACTCTGGAAAAGTTCAGAATACATATAGATATGGTTCTGGGAATATCACCTGGATCAGCCATGTGCGAGGCAAGTTCCCTGACTTGTACTATCCAGTCAGCCCCTCAGTTTTTGTTTTTTTTTAAATACTTAAAAATTTCATCACTCACTACAATTTATTAAGTAGTTGTAAATGTCCTGTTTTTGTTTTTGTGTAACACATAGCTATGCTCAAGGGTTACTCCTGGCTCTGCACTCAGGGATCAGTCTTGGTGGGTTCAGAGGACCATATAGGATGCTGGGGGCAAGCCTGGATTGGCCACATAGAAAGGCAAGCATCCTACCTGCTGTATTGTCTTTGTTGTAGATGTTCTTAGAGCTACTTTATTGCAAAAACAAAAGAAATTAGGGATGGAAGTATAGCTTTATGAATTGGAGTCTACTCTTTACATGCATGCAAGAGGCCTGGATTCAGTTCCCAATACTGCCTGATCCCCAAACACCATTGAATATTAATTCAATGTCCATTGTCAGGTATGGCCCCCAAACCACCAAAAAATAAAATAAATAAATAAATAAATAAATAAATAAATAAAAGGTTCCATAAAGAAATAAAAGAAGCGAAGAGAGTGGTTATTAAGTTTATGATTCATTTAATAATCCTTGGTGAGATCTAGGCCAGAAATGGGGTCACTTGAAGCTTGTGCTGGAAAGAAGAGGAATCACTGAATTTGCTGGGTGTGAAAAATTCTACACAGTAGGTAATAATTAGTCTTTCAACAGAGGATCAGATGCCGTATTTGAATCTTCATCTCTCCACAGTCCATAAAGCTATGAACCCTATTCCTGCTTAAAGACTGAACTGGCAATTGAACCCAAAAGCAAGGGTTTTCTTACACAAAGAAAATAGCAGCAACAGTCATACCATTTCAGGCATTTCTCTTTTTTTCCACAATTAGTAATAAATCTAAGACTTAAAACTTCAGGTAATTTCAGTACTAACCTCCATGGTTCTGTTTTAAAAGTTGCCTTTTTAATTGTGTAAAATGAAATAAAATGTTGGGTGCCACACCCGGCAATGTTCAGGAATTACTCCCAATGGTAGGGAGGGCATATGTAGTGTGGGGGATTGAATCTGAGCCAGTGTCAGATAAGGCAAATGCCCTTCTTACCCATTGTATGGTCGTTCCAGTCCTCTAAAATAAAAAGTTTTAGGTTTTTTTTTTTTTTTTTCCCCCTTTGGTTTTTGGATCATACCCAGCAGCGCTCAGGGGTTACTCCTGGCTCTACACTCAGAAATCGCTCCTGGAAGGCTCGGAGGACCATATAGGATGCCGGGATCTGAACCACTGACTTTCTGCATGCAAAGCAAATGTCCTACTTCCATGCTATCTCTCTGGCCCTAAAAAATTTTTTTAATAGTTTGTGCTTAGTGTAGAAAATTTGGACAAATGTATGAAAGAAAAAACTGTTCATAGTCTTGCTTCCCAGATGGTCTTAATATTTGCAGGTATTTTCTTCTGATCGTTCCTCTCTGGATCTACGTATCATGTATATGGGCATGGAAATGAAGGATCTTTCTCTTTAAACCAAATAGACAAATGCATGGTTTCCACAGCAACTGTAAATCCTTCAGAGATGACAAGGAAACTTAGTGTGGCACATGCAGTCTATTGAAAACCATCAGTTATTATCCCTCATGGGTCTCCAGCAAACTAACCACTGTTTTTTCCCTCTCAACAGCAAACCCTCCGGCTCAGAGCCCACACCTAAGTCACGCATTGCTGACCTTCCTCCTGCCAATCCTGATCACATTGGTGGATACAGACTCGCCACAGCCACTTTTGCTGGCATTGAGAACAAGTTTGGCCTCTATCTCCCCAAATTTAAAACTCCTAGTGTTGTGGCTCAGCCCAAGGCAGTTGCAGCAATTCAGTGATGAGATGACCCTCGAGTGTGGCAAATGGCACCTTGGCAGGGCTAAGAGAGCAGCTCTGTGAAGATCCATTTAGCTGCACAGTGACCACTGAGCTGAGGAGTCCACGCACTCTTTCTATATGACATATACATATATTTGTTTATAAGGTAATCATTTGCCCAGGGGAAAAAAAATAACACAGTGCAGTTTCAAGCTTTAGTCTCATGTGTTGAAATATTTTCTAAGCCTTGGCATGAATTAGTGTTCTAGACTGCTTTGCACAGCTTGTACTTATAGTGACTGTACATATTGTACATCTTTGTACAGAGACATCTTGGCACCTCATCCCAACAAATCACATTTATAGAATGTAAAACAGTTCTGAGTGGCTTGAGATGTACAGAATGTTTTAAAAGTGTTTTATTAAGAATCACATCAAAATAAATGTATTACAATGGAATCCATTCTCTTATTGGAGACTTATAGAAATAAAGCTTCAATACTGGATGTATTTAATTCCTCACTTGTTTTCCATTTGGAATGAAAGGGGATATTTGCTGCTAAGGGACATGATGAGACCTCACGCTGACATCACTAAATAGAAGATCTTTTGGGAAAATGCATGCCAGTGGGTGCAGAGAGCCAGGCTGACGGCTGTGAGTGATTCTGTGTTTATGTTTGTATTTAATTATGTGTGGAGATCCTCTTCTGTTCCTCCATCAAAAGGCATTTTCTAGACATTTCCTCTCCTGTCAGTGTGCACGTGGAAACTGGCTGGTCTCCAGCATTACTGGCTTAGTTTTTCCTTCCCCTGACATCTGAAGGCAAGAACCTCACTTTACAAAGAATAGGAATACTTGGGCAATTTTCCTTCATATGGCTATGATCCCAATAAAAAATAAAATGCACACTGAAATGAATACACGTAGTTGGATTTTCCTTCCTAAGTATGCTTAGAGTGCTTCTAATTTTGATTCACTGCCGATTCCAAATAACTCATAGCCAGGCTTCCCCCTTTCCTACTCCCACAGGAAATAGTATGATTTGTTAAAGGGACTGTGGTGAAATGCTGGGAGGAAAGAAAGCGAAAAGCTTGGCTTAGTGAGGCCTAGTTTTTTCCATAGAAATCCAAATGCAAATGACTTATTCCAAAAGTCACTCGCCAAGGGTATGATTACTAATTGGGATCTAAACATGCTTCCTGACAGCCACATCAACACTTTGCTGTGGGTTTTGCTTTGATGGGTAGCATCAGAATTTATTTACTTTAGCAAAGTGCTTTGCAAAAACATTATTGCTATTGCCAATGAGCCGGGATATGAGAATGTATGCAAATATTTTCAAGGGGCAAGCCTGGAGAGGGACTGAGTCACTTAGTTTATCCTACACAGCACTCATCAACTGATGGCTGACAGCCCTGTAACGCAACCATGGTGCACTCAGGGTTTTCTGGGAACAAAAGAATTAGAGCTTTGAAAGCAAGTTATTTCCAAGTGTATTAGGTGGTTTTCACTGGAATGGAATAAATAGCAATCCAGTTGTTTTGCTATTACCTCCTGTTAAAAATATACGAGTAGTTCCAGGGTATGTTGTTGCAAAAGATTCATATAACATGTATGTAGAGTAAGATGGGAGTGGCCATTTTACCCTGACTTCTTCCTTCATTGTGCCTTTTCTCCAAGGCAGCCTCAGTTTGCAGGTCAGAGTGTGCATTTGTTATCTGTTTTTATGTATACGTACATATTTTTATTTATTTGGTTTTTTGGCCATACCTGGTGACGCTCAGGGGTTACTCCTGGCTATGCACTCAGAAATCGCTCCTGGCTTGGGGGACCTTTTGGGACTCTGAGGATCGAACTCAGATCTATTGTGGGTCAGCCGTGTGCAAGGCAAACACTACTGCTACACTATCGCTCTGGCTCCAATATTTATATTTATAAGAACTGGATTATGCTATGTGTATGTTCTAGGCTTTATTTTTTCTTTATTTACCATGTCCTTGAGAACATTTCAAATCCAAAAATTTGATTAGTAGGTACAGAGTAATCCATCATATGGATTATGATGCTCTTCATAAATTGTCCCTTATTGACTTATTCATTTTTCACTATTATTTTATGTTTTTTACACATACACACAAATATATATAGCCACCATTCTTCAAAAAGACTTCAAAAAGACAACTAATTTGTTCTACTGTTAACATATGAAATTGCCTATTTCTCAGTAATCTCAGCAAAAATGGATATGATCTGCCTTTGTAGATGAATCATGACTAGTAATTGAGCTTTGTATATTTTTTTTATTGTGGATTATATGGGAAGTACCCAGAATGTGTATGAATATATATGCACATATGTATTTTAGTACTTCAAAATATTTTGAAGAAGTTATTTTCATTCCCCCCCCCCTTTTTTTGGCTATGACTGTTGTCTTAAGCACAAACATATATCTGACTGAGCTGCTCACACAACTTAGTCACTTTGCTTGCTGGAGAGGCATACATTGCTGCATTGTGACAGGATGCACATGATTGGTGCTGGGAATCACAAAAGCCAGAGATGCCCAGATCACACTTGGCATGTGATACAGAGTTAGGGGTTAGATTCACAGCCCCTACCTGCAAGGCCAGCTCTACCAGCCAGCTCACTAACTCAATCTCAGGGGCATAAATTCTTTTTTACATTTTTTTTTTATTGAATCTTTTTTTTTTTTTATCTTTATTTAAACACCGTGATTACAAACATGATTATAGTTGTATGATTACAGTCATGTAAAGAGCACCCCCCTTCACCGGTGCAACATTCCCACCACCAATTTCCCAGATCTCCCTCCTCCCCACCCCCCCTACACCTGTACTCGAGACAGGCTTTCTACTTCCCTCATTCATTCACATTTTATGATAGTTTTCAGTGTAGTCATCTCTTTTTTACATTTAATTTTGCTAGATTGTGCCAAATTGTTTTCCAGTTTCTAGTTTACAGTCTCTCAAAAGTATAATAGCTTCAAGGGTGTATTACCTCACTGTGTTTTTTTAATAGCTGTTTCCTTGTATCAAATGAAGCTAAATGTCTTTTGTTTTTTAAGTAAAAACATGTTTTATTTAGAAATTCTGAGGTAGGGGGAAGAGCGAGTGAGAGGGAGGGAGGGAGAGAGAGAGGGAAAGAGAAGGAAGAGAGAGAGGGGAGGAGGGAGAGAGAGGGACAGGAGGAGGGAGGGAGAGGAGAGAAAGAGAGAGGGAAGGAGGGAGACATGGGGAGAGAAGAGAGAGAGATGCACTCAAAGCAGATTGCAGACTTCTCCTGAGGCAGAGAAAGGCTCTGTGCATATCCCAGGCTGAAAGTCCATAGTTCAGGAGGGAGATGGGTCCATCCCGGGTTATCTGCATCAGAGGCAAATGCCCTACCTCTGTGCTATCACTCCAGCCCCATCTGCCAGTATTTTGATTCTGGAACTAAGCTTCTCTTCTTTTGAGGGTAAGTATTCCAAGCTAAAAGAAATTCAGGTACTTCTCTCTAAATCAGATAATACAGACTTCTTATTCCCCACTCCCAGAAAAAGGTTACAAGAGCCATGATTGATGTTATATAAAATAGAGCATCAATACAAAAGGAAAATAATTCATATGGTTTGAATATATGAATAATATTAATATTAGTATATACATATGTAATATTAATATAGATCTCATTAATATATACCTGTTACTTTTGGTTTTGGTGTGACCCAAAACTAAACTTAACAACAAAATAATCTTGGAATAAATTGAACTATGAAAGTAAAAACTAAGGAAACAACAGATGTAAACAAAAGATGAGGTAAGGTGCACCTAGGGGAAGGTCACAGAGCTCCCTGCCCCCACACAATCCCATTCTATTCAAGTGCTTGTAGAATTTTCCTGAGGACATACCATCTGTTGGACCACAAAACCAGTTTCAACGAATTTATGAAGATTAAAGTCACATAAAGCCTTTTAGATCACAAAGGCATAAAAGTAAAAATTAGGGGGCACAGTGATAATACAGTGGGTAGAGCATTTGACTTGTATGTGGCCAAACAACTTCAATCCTTGGCATTCCAAGTGGTCCCTCAAGCCCACCAAGAATAATTCTTGAGTACCATGGGGTGTGACCCAAGAACCCAAAACCAACCAAACTTGAAAGAACAGTAGAAATTAACCAAAAGAATAAAGTGGGAGAAGATTGCAAATATGTGGAGTATAGACATTAATAAACAACTTCTGGATCAACAAAGACACCATAGGAATGTTAAATATTTGAAGAGTAATAAAAATTAAGTTATGGGGGCTGGAGAGATAGCATGGAGGTTTGCCTTTCATGCAGGAGGTCATCGGTTCGAATCCCGGTGTCCCCTATGGTCCCCCGTGCCTGCCAGGAGCAATTTCTGAGCCTGGAGCCAGGAATAACCCCTGAGCACTACCGGGTGTGACCCAAAAACCACACACACAAAAAAATTAAGTTATGACTTACCAGAACTCTTACCAGAATTTCTGGCATCTAGCAAAAGTAGTACTGGGAGGGAAGTTTATAGCTCCTATCTTAGAGAATAGGAAAAATCACAAATCACTATCTAAGCTTACAAGACTCCCAAAACTAAACCTAAAGTCAGGAGGTTAAGAAACCATAAAAACTAGATCCAAAATATGGTGATGGAGCAGAGGTAGGGTGTTTGCCTTGCATGCGACTGACCAGTATGACCATGGTTCGATTCCCTGGTGTCCCATATTCCCCAAGCCAAAAGTGATTTCTGAGCACAAAGCCAGGAGTACCCTGAGCGTCACCGGTATGGCTTCAAAACAAAACAAAACAAACAAAAAACCACTAGAGCTAAAATAGAGAGCAAAAAGATAATTCAATGATCACTAAAGTTTAGAGATATTTTTTTGAAAACATGTTTATATTGCTATACAAAGATAAAAACATCAGAACGGGCCAGAGTGGGGCCCGGAGAGATAGCGCAGCAGCGTTTGCTTGCAAGCAGCCAATCCAGGACCAAAGGTGGTTGGTTTGAATCCCGGTGTCCCATATGGTCCCCCGTGCCTGCCAGGGGCTATTTCTGAGCAGACAGCCAGGAGGAACCCCTGAGCACTGCCGGGTGTGACCCAAAAAATAAAAAAAAAAAAAAAAAAAAAAAAAAAAAAGAACGGGCCAGAGTGGTGATGCAAGTGGTAGGGTGTTTGCCTTGCATGCACTAACAAAGGATGGACCACAGTTTGATCCCATAGCATCACATATGGTCTCCCAAGATAGGAGCGATTTCTGAGTGTATAGTCAGGAATAACCCCTGAGCGTCACCAAGTGTGCCTTCCCCCCAATAAAAAACATCAGATACAACTGAAATGGAAAGTATCATTAGTAATATGAATGCCCCTATGGAACAAATCTGGAAGAAATGGACAAGTTTGGGGCCATTAACAATAGTATAGTGAATAGGGAACTTGCTTTGCACATGGCCTACACAGGTTTGATCCTTGCATCCCACTTTGTTCCCTGAGCCTGCAATGAGTGAATGATTCCTAAGCCAGGAATACCTCCTGATCACTGGGTGTGACCTATCCCCTCCAAAAAAGAAAATTTTTTAGAAATACAACACTCTAAGTTAATCAGAAAAAAAACCATGAAATGTTCCTTAACCACAAATAAGGAACTGCAACAGAATGAAAAAACTTTCCAAAACAAATGCCTGGGAACATAGCTTCAACAGTAAATTCTAGCAAATTTCCAAAGAATTAGTACCTGTCCTTTTCAAATTCATCCAAAAATGGAAAGGGGTTGACTTCCAAACATTTATGAAGCCAAAATTAATCTGATTCCAAACCTACACAAGTATTCACACACACATACACACACACACACACACAATCACACACACACACTATAAACCATTATGTCTGAAGAACAAATGCAAAATTTTAATAGCATTCTCACTGAAGAATATCATAAAATCTGTGATACAAGGAAAAAAAGTTACCGTGTTTCCTGTTCTTTGACTTTAATCCATACTACAAAATGACACTGGTGTTGGGAAGACAGTACAGGAATTAAGGCATGTGCCTCCTCACATGTGACTTTATCCCCAGACCACATAGTGAAGGATCAGGCACAGCCCTGGGGGCCCCTGAAAACTGCCGGGATGATCCAGATAATCCCTAGCATATCAGGGCCCCAGCAACACTGCCCCCTTGGACTCCTGTATTGAACCCATAGTCTGATAGGATGAATTATCACTGATATCAGGAAGGCTCAGCAGACTTCCTGAGCACTGCTTGGGAGACAAACCCTCCATCAAAACAAACTGATAATGACCCTGATAATTCAATAGACCAGGGGATCTTGGGGACCATGTGCTGCTAGAGATAGAATCTGGGCTCCCATATGCAAAGCATGCTCTCAGCCCTTTCAACCACACCATTTTCTTTAACAACCAACTGAAATCAAGTGAATCACCCATAAGCTAGAGAGCGAATTTTGAGTGAAATCAGCTGTGTTCTGGCCTGTCACTACTACTACTCAGGTGTGTGAGTGAGTGTGTGTGTGTGTGGGGAGAGAGAGAGAGAGAGAGAGAGAGAGAGAGAGAGAGAGAGAGAGAGAGAGAGAGAGAGAGAGAGGGAGAGAGGGAGGGAGGGAGGGAGGGAGGGAGGGAGGGAGGGAGGGAGGGAGGGAGGGAGAGAGAGAGAGAGAGAGAGAGAGAGGAGAGAGAGAGAGGTGGAGAGAGAGAGGTGGAGAGAGAAAGATCGAGGAAGAGATTGCGCGAGAGAGCAGCTAAACCCCTGGGTGCAGAGATGTTGGCCACAGCAGTTAGCAGACACTGGTTGTACCAATCCTGGTTGTACAAGTCCTGCTCATTGAAACTTCAATAACAAAAGAAGTAGGAGTGACTGAAACCCAACTTCAAACATTTTTTGTAATCATAGTGCTTAAATAAAGATATTATAAAACAAACAAACAAAAACAAAAGGGGTAGGAGGCAGATAATCAGATTGTCTGGTTGTTCCTGTATTTTGAGCCACATAATCACCCAGCCCAATGAAATGATGCAACTGGATTCTATCAACTGAAAATCCTTTATATATAGGTAACTTCTCAATTCCATGTTTAGTGAACCCATGCTGGTAGTCTGCAGTTTTTTGGTGGCTGTATATACACCATGGAAATTAACTGCAAGTCACAAGGAAAGAAATTGGCTCAATTGTTTCTGCTTTTGTGAATTAGTAACCTTAATCATTTATATTAGGGAAAGACAAGTTAGGATAAGTTAGAATATATGCATGTATGATGTATAATCATTTAGTAATAAATAAATATATTACTTATTAATAGTTAGAATATAAAGAACTGTTCTTATAAGACTTGAAGTAAATTTTGGGAAAAAAGAGTCACAGTTAAGTATTATTATAGAATCTCTTGAGTAGATTTTCCCAATTCTATATCTTTGAAACTATTCCATTCTGTGGTTTCCATCCCTTAATAGAGCGAGATAGGGGAAAAGTTTTTTTTTTTAATAAAACTTTTAAAAAGTTAATGATTAGAAGAGGATCTTAAATTGGTTGTGTGAGAAAGTCTTTTAAGCAGGCCTGATAGCAGAAATCTCTGAATTTGTGAGTTTGCTTTTTACTTCTAACAGTTAAGAGCTGATATATTTTTAAGAGCTATTGAACCTGCTGAAGGTTATCCATCACTTCCCAGAGCAATGCCTCTTTGTGCAGGGCTTTACAATTTAGCCTGAATTTTTACATATTTTTCTGTTTTAAGTCTATAAACGGCTCCATAAAGTGGTAGACAAGGAAATAAGCTTAGAAAAGTGAAGCCATTTGCTCAAAATCATAGTTCATGGAATTTCAACAGAGGTTGACTAATAGCTAAGATTCTTTGGACTAAAATAGAACCTCAGGACCACCATCTTCTGAAGATTAAGACATCAAAAGTCTCCTCTAAGTTTATCTAACTTCTTCCGAAGCACTAATATCTTCATATTTAAGTTTAGAGATGAAAAACGCATGAGGAGCAGGGAAACTAGGGCCAGTTTTCTACATTACACTCTACTTTTCAGATTTTCAACACAACAGTGCCTTTTCTCAACTGATACAAATTCTATTTAAATAAGTCCAGAGTTTTAGGAGAGCTAAAGCCATTTAATTTGCATGTGGAAGACGAAGGGTCCTCTAAATCCAGCCAATGACTCTCAATGTACAGAAAAATTCATGATACTATCAAACATGATTGGAAATAAGTCCCTTGAGGAAGGTGAATTAATTTTTGCCAAAAAATTTTTTTTACTCAATTGATATTCATCAACAAGTCACGTTTTGACTTGTTTCTGGAAATCATATTTTGGATACAATGAAACAGTGGATATCTGCCAATCTTTATGTGTTAGATAAAAGCGGTTCCTGAACAGCTAATCTCAGGGATTCTTCTAAGCCTAACAGCCATAGGCAGGTCCCCAAGTAGTGTCTCCTCCTCCGATTGACCATCTGCCAATAGGGAGATGTGGGACCTTAGAGAAAAGGAAAGGGCACTTTCACACAAGGGAACTAAAATTTGGCCTGGGTCATTATCTTTTATTAGCATAAGCTATAGTTTGCCATAGAGTAAGAGAAAAATAATCCTTAGGAGAATCTCTTTGATTGAAGGCAATTATATCTTGCCCTCAGTTCATTGCTACTTCTAAACATCTGAGAGTTGTCAGGGTTTGAGTAGTGAGGTGATTTTTTAGAATTAAAAATAATTATTCTTCTTGCAAAACCAAGTCAATTAATTCTTAGAGAATGACATTACAGATAGCCAAAAAAAAAATGGTCTCTATTCTTACACTTTAAAGAAAAGCTATATTTCTGTCATATTTTATACTTTTCTTTCACTTAGTACATGAAAATATTAATCTATGATCCAGGTGACACAGTGGTAATGGGGATACTAGTAATAGCCCTTGTGGTTTTAAAAGTCAGTGTTATTTTTCTTAGATATAAGCCTACCCATAAGTATAGAAGACTTTGCTCCAAAGCATTTCTACTACTTTGTTCAGGAAGTTATTTTTTTTTTAAAATTCAGTACAGAAATTCACAAAAGATAAAATGACTTGTCATCACAGCCTTGCCGGTGGTCCACCTGATTTCCAGAGTTAGGTCTCTGCAGGCTTAGTACTGCGTGGGTGGGTTCTACACCCTGTACAATCACTGCCCCACAGCTCTCTGCCCGAATCAAGTACATTAAAAGAGAAGCAGGATAATACATTACTAGAGACCTGAATAAGTGACCTCACAAAATGAAACAGACCTTTCTGAAAGCTTACCTGAGTGCAAGCTGTTCTATCCTCCAACTGGGAACTGGTAATGGAATATTAAGAAGCCAAAGCTGAGATTCCTGCTATGAAACTAACAACACAAAATACTGCAATTTTAGAAAAGTTTGTAAAAGATTGCTGATTGGCTATGCTGAAACTATCTGTGGCTAGAAGCTTCAAACCGAAAACTTAAATACCTGAAATCTATTCGAACTCTAAGAAGTTGGGAATTGTGAACATGGCAAGCAGAAAGAGAATATATACGTAAACCCTGAAGTTCAACAAAAGGTCTGAGAATATTACCTAGTGAGAAAAGCATTACAATGTGACGGCTATTCAAAATCTTGCAGCTGGAGTCCTCGCTAGGTCTGTAGGATCTTTTCCTAAAGTGTATTTTTTATATGTAAGAATTTTAAAAATAGAATACAATAAGTACATGCACATTACCTTTTGGGGAGAAGAGTTAAAAATGTATTAAAAGAATGTACTTAATTATAACCCTTTACTTCAAAGCAAATTTGTTTTGTTTTTAGCTACGATACTCATGGCTCAGCACTCAGGATCAATCCTGGTGGTGCTTGGGAGACCATGGTGATTTCAAACCTGGTGGTCACATGCAAGGCAAGTGCCCTACCCATTGTACTTTCTCTCTGGCCTCAAGAAAATACTGAATGTGGCTGTCCTTTAATTTTATATCTGGGACTACTCTGAATGGAAAAAAAAATATCTGAATCCATAAGTCAAAAATTAGATTTTAAAATTTTAAAAAGAGAAAATATAAATCAAATTCAGGGACTAGAAAGATGGTACAGTGGATAGAGCATTTGCCTTGCATGCAGCCAGTCCAGGCTCGATCCTGGAATCCCTTATGGTCCTCCACCCCACCAGGACTCATCCCTGAGCACCAAATCAGGAGTAAGCCGAGTACAGCCAGGTGTGGATCAACTCCCCTATTCCCCCACCCGGTTAAAAAAAGATTCACCAAATATGGCCTCCCAGCACTGCCAATATTGAGCCTTGAGGGCTGGAGTGATAGCACAGCATTAGTAAGGTGTTTGCCTTGCACGCAGCCAACAAGGGACGCACCCTGGTTTGAATCCCGGCATCCCATATGGTCCCCCGAGCCTACCAGAAGTGACTTCTGAGCACAGAGCCAGGAAGTCCCTGAGCGCTGCCAGGTGTGACCCCCAAAAACCCAAAAACAAACAAACAAAAAGACTGATCCTTGAGCACAAAGCCAATAATAAGCCTTGAGCACAGCTTGGTTGAGGTGCCAAAACCAAAAAAAAAAAAAAAAAAAAAATCAGATTCCCAGAGATGTTTCCCAAACTAGTAAGTTCTCTAGTTATCAAGCAATGAGCGAGATAATGGCAGGAAGGCAGAAGAGAAAAACAACTCAATGGAAAATGGGAATTAATCACTGAATCTCGAACAAAGGTAATTTTAGAGAGATGTGAGGGAGGGCATGGAAGGAGTGAGGGAGGGGGAGAGGTGGGGATAGAGCAAGGGAGGGAAGGAGGAAGAGCGGGAGAGAGAAAAAAAAGAGAAGAGACAGAGAGTTCACTGAAGTCTTTTCTAGAGAAAGAAAAAGCAACGATTGGGTTTTTAATTCTAGTCTTTTACCTGAGAATGGCTATCACACTGCCACCTTAGATGTTATGTCATGCTTGAGATATTGCCACTGGGCAACTTGAGTTGCAATTAGAAAGCTCTTTTTGTGTGTGAGGGGGTATATATAGGTCTTTTCCCCCTATTTAAAAAATAATGCAATTGAAATTCCAAGGTCGTGAAAACATTTAAGAATTCTATTGCGTGGGGCAGGAAAGATAGCATGGAGGTAGGGCATTTGCCTTGCATGCAGAAGGGCGGTGGTTCGAATCCCAGCATCCCATCAGGGGACCCCCTGAGTCTTCCAGGAGTGATTTCTGAGTATAGAACTAGGTGTAACCCCTGAGTGCTGCTGGGTGTGACCCAAAAACCAAACCAAACCAAAATAAAACAACAAAAAAGAATTCTATTGCTCAGGCGGGAGCAATATTGTAGTGGGTAGGGTGCGTACTTGCCTTGTTTGCAGTCAATATGGTTTTGATCCTCAGCATTGCATATGGTCCTGAGCTGGCCAGAGTGTACAGCCAGGAGAAACCCCTGAATATCACTGGACCCAAAAACCAACTTTAGAAACTTCCATTGCTCTGGTGCAGGAGAGATAGCTCAGTGTATAGGGAGGACATTTGCCTTGCATGCATCTGATTTGGGTTCAGCTTCTTCACCTCTTATTGTTTTCCAAGCTCTGACAAGAGTGATCCCTGAGCACAAAGCCTTGAGCACCACTGGTGTAGCCCAACATTACTCCCCCAACCAAAAAACTCTATTTCTGTATATTGAGGAGATAGTTCAGTGACCTCAAATTCAATCCCTGGCATCACATGATCCTGCTCCAAGCAGCACTGCACTGCTGGCCTGAGCACTGAACCTTTTTGGAAAGCTGGATCAAGTATTGCCAGAAGTGACCCCAGAGCACTGCCTAGGAGGCCCTGACCCGCTTCCCCCAAAGCACTGTTCTATAGAATAGAGAATTTTAAAGTCATAAGCTGCATGTGGCCAGAGAGAGTGTAAAGGGGTCAGGGACTTGCTTTGCAAGTGGCTGATTCTGGTTTGTTCTTTGACAGTGAACTCTGAGCACAGAGCTAGGAGTAAGTCTTGATAACTACTGGATATGGCCCAAACATATTAGATTTTCCTTTCATTCAAGTTCTTCATGTCTCTACAGTTCGAGTGGTAAAGATTACTGTCTATCAGTTTGTACAAGACAATGAATCAACATTCTTACAATATTAAAAGATTAGGATAATCAATAATACTACTTTTAGTGCAAATCTCTTTTCCTGAATTTTAGGTCATTCTTTTCATCAGATGAAGCAATCATAGCATTATTGCTACAATATTTTATACCTGTAGTTTATAATCTATAAATAAAATAGCTTTTATCATTTTTTTAGTTTTTCAGTTTAAATTATACCAAAAAAGATACTTTTAGAAATCACTACAGTTTGCCTACAAAGCTGAATACTCTCCCTAAACATATGTATGACCAATATTCTTTAATTTCTCATTAAAAAAGAAGAGATCACACAACATAAAATATTCCTTACAAAATAAGAAATTAGCTAAAGGCATGATTTGCCTCCAAACTTTAGAGGGAAAAAAAAAAGCAGAAATGGCAACATAGTAAGGTACAATTTCCATAAATGGAGACTTCAAAATGAAAAGGTTTTCATTTCTAAAAGTATAAAATGCTGTACTATACTTTTCTAGTCAGCATAATCTGTTAGACTTTACATCAGTGTTGACACTATCAGTACTTTCTTTTATGCTCTCTATAAAATAGCAACTTTAAAAGGCAATTTCTGATATTACATTTTGTTTGTCCCAAAATATATAGTTGAATGGGAAGAAATCCATACTGTAATGGGGACATGGGGGCGGGGAGTTACTCCTATATGCATCCTCTCTGCTATTTGCAAATACTTGACTAATTTTATTTTCATACTTGATATAAATTTGAGTCAAAGGAACATTTGATTTGCTACATCTCTTGCTTTCCAACCTTGGTTTTAATTTCTTTTCTACATTTTCAAGTACTTATTACAAACTAAGACTGAAATACATTATTATTGTTATTCTATGCTTTTCAATATACAAAGACAGTGGTAACCTAATGAAATTGAATATTTATTTGTTTGGGGGCCATATCTGCTGGTGTCAGGAAGTACTCCTTGAACTAAATTTAGGGGACTATCGGGTGCTGGGGATTGAGTCCAGGTTGGCTGTGTGAACAGCAAGTGCCATATCCACGATACTGCTTCAGCCCATGAACTAAAAAACAAAATGTAGGCATCATGATTTACAATACTGTTAATGATAGTGTTTCATGCATAACACATTCCTGTACCACATGCTCCCTCAGTGTCCACTTCTATCAATGTCCCTAGCTCCTAGCCCCATTCTATTCTAACCCCTTTTCTCATCTATGTTCAGCTTGCTCCTGGAGACTAGTTCTCAGTTTCTTTATCTTTGGGCATTTATTATTGAAATAAAATTTTGGATTCACCAACACAGTTACCTTAAGAGAACCTGAAATATTTGTCTGCTGATAGAAAAACTTCTCTCATATATTATGGGGCACCAATTTATAAAGATAGACTATATAAAAATAGAAACATGCCTGAAATAATTATAGTTAGGAATTTTAGCACTAGAAAAAAATTTAGAAATCACTGAATCCTTGGGCCTGGTGAGATAGCACAGTGGCGTTTGCCTTGCAAGCAGTCGATCCAGGACCTAACGTGGTTGGTTCGAATCCCGGTGTCTCATATGGTCCCCCGTGCCTGCCAGGAGCTATTTCTGAGCAGACAGCCAGGAGTAACCCCTGAGCACCGCCAGGTGTGGCCCAAAAACAAAAAACAAAAACAAAACAAAACAAAAAAATCACTGAATCCAAACTCAATTCTGAGATTAAATTAAAAAAACAAAAACAAAAACAAAAACAGTAGCATAGAGGTAGAAAATTTGCAATGAAAAATATACTTGAGTTTCTGAGCTGGAACTAGTTTTGAATCTAATATTCCTGCCCAATTGTTCCTTATACTATGATAATATGCAAAGGTTTTAGGGCCAGAGAGAGCACAGTTGGTAAGGTGCTTGTCTTGCATGAATCTGACCTGGGTTCAATCCCCAGTATCTCATATGTCACGGGTCCTCAAACTACAGCCCATGGCCCACATGTGGCCCACTGAGAACATTTATTTAGCCGTCTGGGTGTTTTCCTGCCACTGCCTGTCCTGCTTAGCAGCCATCTCATCCCAGGCCTGCAGTGCACATCTGTGGGATGTGTGCTGCACTCTGATTCCTCTCTTTTTCTCTGTCTCTCAACTCCTCCTCTCAGTCTCAGGTGGTATCCTCAAACTATGGCCTGCCCAAAGCAGGCCCATAGTTCCCATTGAAATACTGGTAAGTTTACTGATTTAACTCTACTTGTTTTTCATTTTATATATTGTATTTGTTCCTTTTTTTTTTTAACTTCAAACTAAGAAATGTGCAGTGTGCATAGAAATTTGTTCATAGTTTTTTTTTTTTTTTTTTAACTATAGTCTGGCTCTTCTCCAATGATCTGGCTCTCTGTTTAAAAAGTTTGAGGACTCCTGCCATATGGTCTCGAACCTGCCAGGAATGATTCCTAAATACAGGGCCATGAGTGACCCTTAAAGCATCTCTGGGTGTGGCACAACCAATCCCTCCCCCAAAATGGGTAATTTTGTTATTTGGAAACTTACGTATTTTTTTGTTTTGTTTTGTTTTTGGGTCATATCTGGTGCTGCTTAGGGGTTACTCCTGGCTCTACACTCAGAAATTGCTCCTGGCAGGCATGGGGGACCATATTGGATGCCAGGATCGAACCACTGTCCATCCCGGATCAGCGGCATGCAAGGCAAGTGCCCTATTGGTGTGCTATTTCTCTGGTCCCATTCCCCCTATATATTCTTGTGAGAATTATTGTTTACTTTTGAGGGAGCAACATCTGGCTGTGCTCCTGGCCACTTCTGGATTGAAACTCAGGGATCATTCCTACCAGTGCTTGGGGAACCATATGTGGTGTGGGGGAACAAACCTGGGTAGGCTGCAAACAAAGCAAGTGTCTTACACCTGTTATTACTTTTCTGGTCCATAGAATAATTTTATTTTTATTTAAAAAATTTTTGAGGGGCTGGAGCAATAGCACAGTGGTAGGGCATTTGCCTTGCATGTGTCCAACTGGGCTTGATTCCTGGCATCCCATAAGGTCCCCAAGTCTGCCAAAAGTAACCCTTGAGCACCACTGGGTGTGGCCCCCAAACAAAATAAAAAAAATTTTTTTTTAATTTTGAGCTACACCTGGCAGTGTCAGGGGTTACTTTTGGCAGTGCTTGGGGACCATAAGCCAGAAATTGAACTCAGTTGGTCCCATGCAAGGCAAAAAAAGCCCTACCTGCTGTACTGTTGGTGGTGGGCCAGAAAGATGGTAATGTGGATAGGTGATTTGCCTTGCACACAGCTAAGTTGGGTTTAATCCTTAGCACCACAGAGGGTTTCCTGAATACTCCTAGAAGTGATTCCTGAGTACAGATACAGGATTGGCCCTAAAGCAAACAAAAAGTTCTAATTCTGATTTCTAATTTTCTGTTCCTCCTGGTTAAATAAATGACATTTAACTTTAAAAGAACAGGGCCAGAGAAGTAACACAAGGGTTAAAGCACTTGACTTGCATGCTACTGACCCTGCTTTGACTCCCAGTAGCACATAGGATCCCCTGAGCACCACCAGTAGTGACTCCTGAGCACAGAGCCAGGAGAAGCCTAGGAACATAGTCAGGTATGACCTAAAAACAGATGAACAAAAAAACTTCTAATGGACAAAAATTAAAATCATGGAGACAATTTAAAGTAGCAAACTCAGTATCTAACCTTTATCCTTTCTCGTGTCCTGAAATGTATTGATTTCAACACTAGTTCTTAGATACCTGTCACTTACTTTTCAGTCTTATTGCCAAGGTGCAATAATTGCCAAGGTCCAGATGCAGCCGATCAATACCAAATTTCATTTTAGCAATTTTCCCTCATTGCTATTACAACCATTATTAAGTTCTCTTAAAGTGTTTACTCTTAGTTCACACATTTAGTAATTTCAATTATTAAAAATAATAGTTTTCTCTCTTTTTGCGGGGGACCACACCCGGTGACGCTCAGGGGTTAATACCGGCTGTGTGCTCAGAAATCGCTCCTAGCTAGGGGCACCAGATGGGACACAGGGGATCGAACCAGGTGTGTCCTGGATCTGCCTTGTGCAAGGAAAATGCCCTACCACTCTGCTAGCGCTTGGGTTCCCGAAATAATAGGGGCTTTCTATTTACTTTTTTTTTCTTTTCTTTTGGGGCTACACCTGACAATGCTCAGGCTCTGCACTCAGGAATCACTTCTGGTGGTGCTTGGGCAACCATAAAGGAAGCTAGAAATTGAACCTGGGTCAGCCATGTACAAAGCAAACATCTTACCTGCTGTACTATCTCTCTAGCCCCTCTATTTACTCTTTATATAATAGTAAATATATATATTTATAGTATATGTAGTAAACATAATAGTATATATATATCGGATGGAAATAAACTGTGGGAGTAAAATGAGTTAATCTAGGAGATTTCTTTTCACTTAGAGATTATCTACACAACACATTATATTATAATGGGACATTTTCCATATACTGTATGTTGTGTCTTCAAGTACAAAGCTCTATGAGATTGAGACTATTACCTACAACAGATGCTTAAAGAAAGTTATGAAAAATAGGATACTGTATACAAGAATGGGAACTTGGGGCCGGAGAGATAGCACAGTGGTAGGGCATTTGCTTTGCACATAGCAGATCCAGGACAGACACTGATTTGAATCCCAGCATCCCATATGGTCCCCCGAACCTGCCAGGAGTGATTTCTGAGTGCAGAGCCAGGAGTAAGCGAGTGCTGCCAGGTGTGACCCAAAAACAAGCAAACGAAAAAAAGAGTGGGAACTTTTAAAACGGTAAGGATAAATATCAAAATAAAAATTTGAAAGTTAAATATATTTGTTTTTATTTATAGATCACTATAATTTAATGAATTAAAAATCAGAAAATGGATATTAAAATGGAATTTGGATAAAGGTATTCATGCTATAGCTAAGAACAAGCAATATGCCTATATATTATGGTATTATGGTTAGTGAAACATAACAGGGACCTGTGATTATTTAAAAATATGCAGAACTTGTTCAGTGTATACTTTAAAAATAAGTTTTTAGTGTCAAAAGTTGTAAAGAATTAAAAAAAATAACTAATACCAAATAAACACCTGTTTTATATAAGATTTGAAAAGGCTTCACATTGCAAAGGCAATCAGCGTATTAAAAATGACACAAGTCCAAAGCACAAGAAGTTATACAAAAAGGGACATTGTAGATTTGCTTGCTGCATTAACTCCACAGTTTAATCCATAAAATTTCCTTTTAGTTAGCATTTAAACAGAAGCATGCAAATATTTTAATAATCTACTTGGAGTTTTCCCTTATGCACTAAAGTCACAGACCCCCTTTTCAAGAGCTTAGGCAGGTATTCGGGTAGCTGCTTCCTCCTCTGCATCAGCTCGGTTCGCGTTGATTTCCGCAAGTGTGCGTCCAAATCGTGCCCATTCATCATTTCGAGGGACTGCAATCTGCTGTTGAAAGAAAGGCAATGTTTATGCATACTGACAGGAAAAATCATCCTACCTTTTATTATTTGGTCATTTTAGAAATAAGTTTTCCATTAAAAAGTAATAATTGACCTGAATAGGAATAACCTTTTTATAATTATAGGGACTAACAATGATTTACAACAACCTTTTTTATTTTTATTTTTTTGGTTTTGGGCTATACCTGGCGCACTCAGGTGTTACTCCTGGCTCTGTGTTCAGAAGTCACTCTTGGCAGGCTTGGGGAACCATATGGGATACTGGGGAATGAACCCAGGTCAGCTGCATGCAAGGCAGACACCTTACCTGCTGTGCTATCATTCTGGCCTGACTGACCACATTTTTAAACAATGGAGGGTGTCTATGATGTGTGTTGTGACTACCATAGAAATTATTTTGCCATTATCTTTATCAGCACAAGGGAGACTAACAATGGTATTTTCTAAGACAAACTCCTATGCACTACTTCATGAATTTTTTCTGGTAGGAATTCCTTAAAAAATTCTACTACTTGAGGGGCTGGAGAGATAGCATGGAAGTAGGGCATGTCTTGCATGCAGGACAGAGGTTTGAATTCTGGCATCCCATATGGTCACCCGAGCCTGCCAGGAGCGATTTCTGAGCGTAGAGCCAGGAGTAACGCCTGAGCACTGCCGGTGTGATCCAAAACCCAAAAACAAACAAACAAACAAACAAACAAACAAATTCTACTATTTGGGCTGGAGTGAAAGCACAGCTTGCCTTGCACATGGCCAACCTGGATTATATCCCCGGCATCCTATATGGTTCCCCTGAGCCCATGATTAAAACCTCAGCACCACTAGGTGTGGCCTCAAAACAAGAACAAACAAAATTCTTACTTCTTGCACCATTCCTAGTATGAAATAGTCTTTGAATCAGGTTCATAAGAGCTAGTTTCTTTGGGGAAGGTATCAAAGACATGGCTGTCTTTCCTGATATTTGAGTAGCTTCATCAAAGGATGTTATAGGATCAGGGCAGTAGTTCAGTGGAAGAATTACTTTCCTGCATTTGTGAGGTCCTGAGCTTGATCTTAGACACAAACACATACACACAAAAGAAAGAAGGTATGCTACCTTCTTAAAAAAAAAATAAAGTTTTTTTTTTGGGGGGGGGGTCCACATCTCTCAGTGATTCAAGGCTCACTTCTGGCTGTGATCACTCTTAGCAGGTCTCAGGGGACCATATATGGTACTGGAGGTTGAACCTGGGTCAGTAGTATTCAAGGCTGGAGCCTTACCCACTGTACTGTCTCTTGGTCCAACCCTATTAATCATCACTTTAGTGATGCAGCCATAATAAAATGAAAAGGAGGCTTATAGTGTTTTTTCTCACTGAAGCAACCCAATGAAAAGTATTTTAACATTTTTTGATAATTATAATATTGAAAAAAATCAGAAATAACCATTAAGACACAAACTATTATAGGAAATGATGTGCAGCTTTTAAATTATACCCTATGAAATGAAATTGGACAGCAATATTACTATGGAAGCTATTAACCACATGTGATGATAATTTAAATTTACATTTACATTACTTAAAATTCAAAATATTTAAACTTAGTTCTTCAGTTGTACTAGCCACATTTTAAGTGCTCCATAGATTTTATGTGAATCAAAATGACCATATTGGAAATACATTGGAAAGAGCATTTCCATGTATATGAAGTTCAACTGAATATCCTAAGTAATTCACTCTACCTGCCTCTCTTCAATATCTAATTGCCAGGAGTCATGCAGTGTCAAGAGAAGATGGGGAATCATAAGTCAAAAGGGCAGAGTGACTAACTCACTAGTCAGAGATGAAAGGAAAAATAAAAATTGGCACTATGTACAGCCAACCCATGCACTGAAAATGAGAGAGCTGTAACTCATCCTGTTGGATTCAATGATAATAGCTTGTAATAAGGCTTGAGTCAAGATTCACATATCACAGTTATCAGATAACTCTCCAAAGCAATTACTTTCGTTTTCTACTACTTGGCCCCTGTAAGTCTATGAATAGAGAGAAAACAAACAAACAAAAAAACCCCTCATCTCAGTATCCATTCTGTAAATCCTCAAAGCCTTGTTATAATACCAAATTTCTTCTAAAAATGTCTGCCAGAGGGGCAGGCAGGGTAAGATGAAGAGGCTGGAAGGGAAATTGAGGGTACTGGTAGAGGAAACTGTGCACTAGTCAAAGGATGGGTGTTAGGAAATTGTATGACAAACTCAATCATGAACAACTTAGTAACAGTATCTCTTGGTGATTCAATTAAAAATTAAAGAAAAGCAGCCGATCCAGGACCAAAGGTAGTTGGTTCGAATCCCGGTGTCCCATTTGGTCCCCCGTGCCTGCCAGGAGCTATTTCTGAGCAGACAGCCAGGAGTAACCCCTGAGCACCGCCAGGTATGGCCCAAAAACCAAAAAAAAAAAAAAAAAAAAAAAAATTAAAGAAAATTCTTCTGCCTTAGGAATTTTAAATCTCCAGCATGGTATGCTTCAAAGAATAACATCAACTACCAATTGGTCATAATGTCCTCAAGATCTTTTGCATGTAGACATAGGTAATCTCAGGAGCTACTTCTCTAGTGAAAATTAAGTTTAACTTCACAATCATATGGTTCATACAATTTGTGAACCTCAAACACTAATCTTTACTTCAAAGATAATGTCCCTCCAATGTGAGGAATGCTAGAATGTGTCAAAATTGTAGGAAGTGAGTCCCATACCTCTCCCACATCATATATAACAATCTGTCCTTCAGAATCACCCACGGCAATCTCTCTTCCAGAATGGGTCCATCTCACACGATTGAGAGCAGGATTACCCTCCACAGAAATGCTGGCAGTTGGTACCTAGTCATTTAAAATATAGTGCAATGTTAAAAGCATCATCAAGGTTTCTATAAACATGTAAAAAGGTAATTATTCGTTCTTCCAATCTATGTTTTAAAAAACAGATGGAAATAAAGAATTCCCCAACTTTCTTTCTCTTCAATGATACATTATGGATGACATTATAGTCAATTCTTGAAAATGGTTTTGGAAAATAACTGAAATTCTTATATAAGGAATTCTCACGTATAACTGAGTACATCACTTTGAAAGATCTTCTCTTTAATAAAAGGCTCTTTGTTGTTTTAACTTCTTTAAGGAGTCAAGTTATTTGAAAACAGATGGCCAAAACCCCATTTAAAGAAGCATTTCAAAAACCCTCATGAACAGTTTACAGTTCAATTTTAGAGGATAGGAATTACTTTAGTAGCTTGCATCTCTAGTTAAAACCTCTGATTTGACCCACAGTTCCTAGAAACAGTTCGTATTTGAAAGTGCAATATGTGTCCTTTCAGAGCCTCTAGTTCTCATGAATTGCCTGGCATAGATCAAGACGATGGCACACAATGGTATCAGCTCTTTGTGATCTGCCTATGCCTCTCCCAAACTACAAAATTTTGTACACATATAGGAAATACTAAATATTTACTTATTAAAAGTATAACCCCCAATTTTTATTTTTGAAATCTGATAAAAACCATTCGCTGACATCAGTCATCCCCTAAACTGGTGAAATTACTATAGAGAAAATTTTTACCCAGATTCATTTTGAGAGTATGTTCTTAGGAAAATGATAAATTTGTAACAACAAATCTTCAACACCAAAACCTAAGCCAAAAAATTAAAACTGGTGCAATTCTAGGCAACTGTAAATATATAGGGAAGTAGATAGTGAAGTAATAGTGAAGTAGATCCAATTATCCAAAAAGGACTAATACTTTTTCCTAACAGTATTTAAATGTTTCTTCTCAAATTATTAAATAAACAGCTAGCATACTTTGAAATTCTTACAGTTCCAATATACAACTTCTTTCCCTTATATAACCATCTTTTTTGTTTCAAAGGATTTGGAAAGATAGCTCAAAAAATATGGAGATGTGGGATAGACAGAGACCATTCCAACAACAACATTAATGATAGAACTGTGATAAACAGGTTTTGTTGTTTATTTAATTTTTGGCCACATGTGGTGGTTCTCAGGTCTTATTACTGGCTCTATATGCTCAGGGATCACTGTTGGTAAGGCTCAGGGGAATATATGTGATGCTGGGGATTGAACCTGGCTAGGCAGTATGCAGGGAAAGTGCCCTACTCAGTGGACTATCCCTCTTTCACCAATACATTGCTTCTTACCAACACATAGTAAAATAGAATTCTAAAAAACATTTTAAGCCCCCCAAAGCTGGCAAAAACATGTATGGCTAAAAATAAATAAAAGTGGCAGTTAGGGGCCAGAGAGATAGCATGGAGGTAGGGCGTTTGCCTTGCATGCAGAAGGACGGTGGTTCGAATCCCGGCATCCCAGGAGTGATTTCTGAGCATAGAGCCAAGAGTAACCCCTGAGCGCTGCCAAAATAAACCAAACCAACCAAACAAAAAAAAGTGACAGTTAAATTTCATTACCAAGGAGTAATTTTACTATAGTTTTCGGAAAATGATTTAGTGGTTTCTATATTCACGTTTCAGTACCAGTAACACTGTTCTCAATTCTTCATGAAAAAAGAAATAATTTTTCCTTTTTCAAATTAGTTAGGTGAAGACAAATGTTCATGGATAATATGTAATTATTCCAAGGCTGAGTTTATTTAGAAATACACAATAAAGAAGAACATACTTGAAAAGCCTAAAAATATTTGCTTTCTAAACCTACTGAATGAAAATATCTTAGTTACTTTATGAATGAGACTTTGTCAGGATATTAGAGACATGATAGTGCTTTTCAGAAGTAAAAAGAAATGCCCCAATGTTCTTGGCAACATTATTCTTCCTTCAGTTCAGCACAGCATGCTGTTTATTATTTAGGACACAAAGCTTATTTGGTTTCTTTGTGATAAAGCCACAATCACAGAGCCCGTTTACATTCCTTGGGATAAAGAAATTTCACAAATTATTCAATAAATCTCCAATTTTCTATTTTTCAGTGCAATTTTTGTTATTTTTCTACTCACCTCTGTGTCATTATTGAGGTTCCACAAATCCAGTCTCCCCATGCCGTCCACACAAGCAAACAGGGCTGGGTGTGTGGGTGACCACATAACGTCATAAACATAGTCTGAATTATCTTCAAAGGAGTACAAAGGCTTGTTATTCTGAAAATAACCAGGAAGAAGAAGATTCTTAGCACAGTCGAAATATAACATTCATTCAATAGGATATGTATATATACATAAAATTTTTTGTTTGTTTTATTTATGTTGGGAACATACTAGGCAGTGCTCAGGCAATACTCCTTGCTCTGTGCTTAGGATCTGCTCTTGGTAGAGCTCAGTGGACCATTACTGGATGTCAGGGATTGAACAAATGAGTCATGTTACCTTCATTTAGGTCAGGCAAGAACACTACCTGTTGTACTGCTTCTCTTGCCTTGTTTTTTTTTTTTTTTAAACAAACAAACAAAAACCAGCTCAGAAATCGCTCCTGGCTCATGGGTCCATATAAGATGCTAGGAATCAAACACAGGTCCATCCTGGGTCCACCATGTGCAAGGCAAATGCTCTACTGCTATGCAATTTCTCCAGCCTGTTTTTTTCTTTTGGTTTTTGGGCCACACCCAAAAACCCCGGCGGTGCTCAGGGGTTACTCCTGGCTGTCTGCTCAGAAATAGCTCCTGGCAGGCACGGGGGACATTTGGGACACCGGGATTCGAACCAACCACCTTAGGTCCTGGATCGGCTGCTTATAAGGCAAACACCGCTGTGCTATCTCTCCGGACCCCTGTTTTTTTCTTAATTGAAGAACTGTGATTTACAAAGTTACTCATGGGTGATTGTCCTTCCACTGTAACTTTACCTTGTCCTCTTTCTTTGTATCTTTGTTCTCATAATTAAAAATAAAAATTAAAAAGAAATAAAAAAGAAAAAGAAAAATGAAGGGTGAAAATGCAAAGTAAAAAAAAAAAGTGGTGGAAAACAGAAAATGCTTGTCACAGAATGAGATTATAGGTTGAATAGTCAAAGATAATCCATAAAAAGAGAAAGTTTAGACCATGAAACTGGAAAAACTGTTCACTTCTCTTCTAAACATACAGGCAGTCAGCAACAGAAAAGGATCTAAGTCAAATCCTATGGGTTTTTTTTGGACACATTTTCAGTAGGTGTGGAGGGCTCAAAAAAAAAAAAAAAAAGAAAAGAAAGGAGAAAAACCCTTTCAACAAATGGTACTAGCTCAAAGGAATTTATACATGCAGAAGAATGAAGTGAACCTCCTCCTTCCTCAAATCATATAAAGATCTCAATATAATAGACCTAAATATAAGAGAAGTAGAACTATAAAATTCAAGAACAAATCTTTGTGAAACTGGACGCAGTAATGGTTTCTCCTTAAAGTGGAAGTTTGCTGCTGCTGCTTTGAAAATACTGCAGCAGTCCTCCAAAATGCTTATAACAGTTACCATATGATGTAATCATTCCATTTCAAGGTATATGTCCAAGAGAAATAAAAATGATTATGTAAAAACAAACACTTGCACATTGGTATTCATGGCAACAACAACATCCCTAATTAGAAACAACCCAAATGTCCATCAATTACTAAACAAAAAGTAATGAATATTCATACACTGGATTGTATTTGGCCATTAAAGGATGAAAAACTACCTAAAAAACATGAAGGACCCTTGAAAATTTGTAAAGTAAAAGAGTCAGTCACAATAGTCGCAAGAGCATATGACTCCTTGAAATGTCCATGATGTTCACAATGGTTAGTTTCAATGAAATAAAACGTTGGTAAGTGGTTTCCAGAAGGTGGGAGAGGAGAAATTGGAATGATTGCTGCTGGGTACAATGTTTCTATCTGAATTTTGAAAAGCTCTAAAATTAGATAGTGGTAACAGTACAGACCTGTGAATATACTAAGAAACAGTAAATTATCCCCTTCAAGGCGTGAATATTTGGTATATAAATTATATCTCAATAATACTATTATTTAAAGAAAAAACAGATAAAAGTAAATCTTTTAAAGAGTGATCAACAAAGATGGTAAGCAAGATAAACCCCTAAGTTTGTCCTAAGGTAGAAAAACAAAGCAATACTGTAGATAAACACAAAATATAATATTTCCAGTGAATTCTCCTAAAAAATAAAGACAAAGAGACAGGCTAGAAATGACATAAGGACAGTGGTAGAGAGAGAGACCTTAGCACTTTGGTGGGGATGGAGTATGGATCTTTGTAAATCAAAAGCATAAGTGTTAATACTATTATAACCATGTTACCTCAGCTACAAGAAAAGTAAAAAAACCTCTGAGCTACATATTAAATAGTATCTTGCATATATAAGACAACTGATTCTTTAAAAGAAAAAAGTTTTAGTAAAACTGCTTGACAGTATCTCCTAAGGCAGAATGTTTGCATTTCCTAAGGTAAGCACTTAATTTTCCAGAATAGGCCTGTAGTATTAAATATTAATGATAAAGTCCTTGGTATTCATGGAGTCGGCCTGGGGCTTGATGGCCTTTAGGCAAGCGGGTCTGAGGGTTCAAGGTAACAGCGAGGAAATGACCCACAGCCAGTCAGTAGAAGTCAGGAGACATGCAGCTTTATTATAAGGCTCTAACCCAACCTGTGTCTCCTCTCTCCCTCCTGCCGTCTTTTTTGCTAAGGCCTCTCCCTTCACCCTTCCCCCAGGCCTAAATTACTAACTACAGACCCGTCCTAGAAGTGGGAGGATCTCCCTTGCTAGGTAAAATAGACATGAAATCGGGGGAGGGGTAACGTAGGCCCAACATATATTAAAGCTGATTGACAGTCATTAAAAGAAATCTATAGGGGTCCCTGTGTGATAGCATAACAGGTAGGGTACCTGCTTTGCACACACCTAACCCAGGGTTTTGATCCCTGGCAGCCCATATGGTCCCTGAGCCCACCAAAAATAATTCCTGAGTGTGGAGTTAGGAGTAATCTCTGAGTATCGCTGGGTGTTGTTCCCCTAAGAAAGAAATCTACAACTTTGTTCAGAGTAGCACTATTCATAACAACTCCAACCTGACACCAACAAAAACACATGAGCAGAATAAATAAATTATGGTATATTTACATCATGAACTAGGATAGTCAGGAGATTAAAGAATCTACAATTACATTAAAAGATAGGAATGTCCAGGGGTTTGGAGAGAGAGTAATTGACAAGCATTCGATACCTGGCATCCCATCTAATATCCCAACACCACCTGGAATAATTCCTGAGTGCAGAGCCAGGAGTAAGTCTCGCAAATAGGAATGTCCCTAGAAAACACTGGATGTGTGAGCACCTTATCCAGAAGTGCAACTATCAGCAAATACCACAACTAACACTTGTGCAATTCTCTCACCTTACCATAAATCGAAGAAAAGGGTCAGGGGACATGAATTTTCACACAAAATGCTAAAGCAAAAGAAGGCACACTCAAACAATATTCTATGATCTCATTTTGATAAAATATTAATATGAGGGACCAGAGACAGTATAAGGTTTAAAGTGATGAATGCATGTGGTCAACCCCAGTTTAACCAATAGCACGACATTCCCTGAGCATTGCTATGGAGGCTCAGGTAATCCCCAGTACTGCAAGGTCTTGAGTATAACAATCCTTGGGCCCAAGCTATGAATTGCTGGCATAAACAAACAAAAACCCCTGGGGTTCTTGAACCCTCAAAAATCAATATGAAATGCTACGTACAAAGAAGAAAATTTTATATTTGCAATACATAAGAATGCTAAATACCGAAATATCTTAGGAAACAGATAAATATTTCATCTACTTAGTGGACTATGATGTACTGGGGGGGAGGGGAAGGATGCATTATTGCCAGGCAAATGATTTTTAAAATAAAAATGAAATAAATAGTAATAAATCACCCAATTAAAAATGTAATTTTAGGCCCTTTATAATTTCTTCTAATTTAATATGTAAAAAAATCCAAGGACTTTTTCTTCTTAAAGGAGAAAACATTC